>NC_092383.1:331237-662475 GCF_030028105.1 Mobula birostris | reverse complement strand
TTATAGTGTGTGAAGGAAAAAAAGTGGGTGTAGTTACTGTTACAAGAGAGAAGGTGGTCAAAAAGCTGAAAGACTGAAAGGTACATAAGTCACCCGGACCAGTTGAACTGCATCCCAGGGTTCTGAAAGAGACAGTGTTAGAGATTGTGGTGGCATTAGAAATGACCTTTCAAAAATCATTGGACTCTGGCATGGTGCCAGAGGACTAGAAATTTGCAAATGTCACTCCACTCTTTAAGAAGGCAGCAGAAAGGAAATTATAGACCAGTTAGCCTGACCTCAGTGGTTGGGAAGATGTTAAAGTCAATTGTTAAAGGTGAGGTGATGGAGTACTCGGTGAAATGTCGACTCAGGCCATGAGAGGCCTGTGTTGGACATTCTCATGCCTTAAGAGGCACAGATTGGAAGTCTGTGTGGGGCGCCACTCCTCGCACAGACACTAGAGCAATGTGTGGTTAAGTGCCTTGCTCAAGGAAACAAACATGCTGCCACAGCTGAGGCTCGAACTAGCGACCTTCAGATGACTAGACGAACGCCTTACCCACTTGGCCATATGCCCAACACGTGACACAGGACAAGATAGTACAAAATCAACATGATTTCTTTCAGGGAAAATCCTGCCTGACGAACCTGTTTGAATTTTTTAAGGAGATTACAAGTAGGATAAATAGAGGGGATGCAGTGGATATTGTATATTTGGACTTCCAGGAGGTCTTTGACAAGGTGCCACACATGAAGCTGTGTACCAAGTTAAGTGCTCATGGTATTACAGGAAAGTTACTAAGATGATTAGAGCATTGGCTGATTGGTAGGAGGCAGCGAGTGAGAATAAAAGGATCCTTTTCTGGTTGGCTGCCAGTGACTAGTGGTGTTCTGCGGGGGTTGGTGTTGGGACCACTTGTTTTTATGCTGTATGTAAATGATTTAGATGATGGAATAGATGGCTTTGTTGCCAGGTTTGCAGATGATACAAAGATTGGTGGAGGGGCAGGTAGTGTTGAGGAAACAGGTAGGCTGCAGCAGGACTTAGACAGATTAGGAGGATGGGAAAAATACATGTTCCTGCACTTTGGTGCAGAACATTCTGAAGGTTAACTTGCAGGTTGAGTCGGTGGTGAGGAAGGCAAATGCCAGGTTAGTATTTATTTCAAGAGGTCTAGAATACAAGAGCAGGGATGCTGAGGCTTTATAAGGTACTGGTGATACCTCACCTTGTATTGTGAATGGTTTTGGGCACCTCATCTTAGAAAAGATATGCTGGCATTGAAGAGGGTCCAATGAGGTTCACGAGGATGATTCCAGGAATGAAAGGGTATCATACGAGGAACATTTGTTGGCTCTGGGTCTGTATTTGCTGGAATTCAGAAGATGAGGGGGGATCTCATTGAAACCTTTTGAATGTTGAAAGGCCTAGACAGAGTAGATGTGGAAAGGGTGTTTCCCATGGTGGGAGAGTCTAGGACAAGAGGGCACAGCCTCAGGATAGAGGTGCGTCCTTTCAAAGCAGGGATGCGGAACAATTTCTTTAGCCAAAGGGTGGTGAATTTGTGGAATTTGTTGCCTGCAGCTGTGGAGACCAGGCTGTTGCATGTATTTAAGGCAGAGATTGTTAGGTTCTTGATTGGACATGGCATCAAAGGTTACGGGGAGAAGGCCGGGAACTGGGATTGAGGAGGAGGTTTTTTTTAAAAAAAAGATCAGCCATGATTGAATGGCGGAGCTGACTCAATGGGTCAGATAGCCTAAGTCTGCTCCTATGTCTTATGGTATGTTTAAAGTGGAGGTTGATAGGTTCTTGATTAGTAAGGGCATCAAAGGGTACAGGGAGAAGGCAGGAGAATGGGGTTGAGAGGGAAGATAAGTCAGCCATGATGGAATGCTGAAGCAGAATAATGGGCCAAATAGCCTAATTTTGCTCTGGGGGAGGAGAGCAAGCTAGAAGGTGATAGGTGAAGACATGTGGGTAGGGGTGGGGAAGATTCCTTCCCCTCCCCCCACCTTATTCTGGCATTTTCGCCCTTCCTTTCCAGTCCTGATGAAGGGTCTCAGTCTGAAGCATTGACTGTTAATTCCCCTCTGTAGTTACTGCCTGGCCTGCTGTGTTCCTACAGCATTGTGCGTGTTGATTTAAATTTCCAGCAGCTGCACAATCTTGTGTTTATGATCTAGTAAATCCTTTGTGTACAGGGGATCTAGGTGTACTCTTAAGAGAGAAATGAGGAGGACAAGAGGACATAGCTTTGGCAGGCCAGGTAAAGGAGAACCCCAAGCGATTGGATGTCCACCTACCCTCAAAGTGGTCCCAGTGATCCAGTCTTCAGCCAACCATTCACTTAAGCCATCCTCCTATTCATATACAGTACTTGCTTGCATCTAGCACCAGCATTAATCCAGAGATTAAATAACTTGGACCAAGGTTGCAATCTGCGCCTGGCTCCCTAAATTCAAGCTATAGGACCCATCCTTGTTTTTACTCGGGTCAATGTAAATGGAATTTAACAAGAACATTTGGAGTAAGTACATACTGTAAGTGTAACTATCTGGAGTGTTGTAAATGATGTCTGGAATGAAAGGAATGAAGTAGTTTGTTGTATCACTATTCAGGAGTGAATAGTGGAACAGTGGATGGTTGTTGTGGAGAAAGGTCAAGAGCATTCAGATGGCAATGTAAGGTGGATTTCAGAATGTAATGAGAAACACTGGATAGTCTGTGTCTAGTGAAATCTGAGTTGAAGTCCATGTGGGTGAGAGAGCCAGACATTTCCTGAGGAAAGAGATGTTGGAAGCAAGTTTTGGTCAAAGGATACAAGGATGCCTTTGCTCTTGGAAGATCAGAAGTGAAAGAGTTGGCACTTCAGGTTGGAGACCCTTCATCAGAACTGAACCGGATACAGAAGCTTGTAAAGCTGCAGGGCAGACAAAGGGGGCTATGGTTCTGATGGGGTGACCATGTAATAAACTGAAAACAAGGTGGGTTAGCATGTCAACGTGAGTGAATGGGAGCAGTTAAGTGAGAACACAAACGAATGCAGAGGTTTCACAATGTAGAGCATGCAGAGGAGCTCAGAAGGCCAGCTGGACATGTCCTTGCTTCCCACTAGCAGTGTGAGTTTCCTTTCTACTTTACGTACATTTTTAATTCTGTGTGTGCTACATTGCCCGATGTATTCTTAGTCACCCTCCATGCCAGATCTCTTGTGTTTGTGTTGATTAGTAATGAGGCTGAGTTAAACGGAATAGCATGATTCAGTACTTAGTCATTAACACAAGTGAAATTTCGCTTTAACCTTGCATTGTGACAGGCGTAATCTGGTACTTCTCTTGCAAAACCAGCGAACATGGCCAGGCAAATTTGCACACTGCTTTGGTTTTTGAGTTAAATCACATTTGCTTGTCATTGCCAATAGAGATTTGTTCCTTGATGGTATGTACACAAGGTGATTACTGACTGTGACGTCAGTGCAGATTTATTAGGGAGTAGGTTTATCGCTGATCACAAAGAATTGTGGGGTATTTGCTTGTGTTCTCATGGAAGTAAAAGGTAATTTAATGGAATGTTCCACAAATTTTAGACGAGTTGACAGTTCAGAGGAATTTGTTTTGCTACATACTTTGTCAAACCTTCTTATATAAAAAAAAATCATGAACCTTTCTGTTAGATGAAGGGAATGCAAGCCCCAGTCCACAAAATTGCTCTTTGCAATTACATGGAATACTACAGTGCTAACTTTTTGAAGCTAATTTGTTCGAGAAGAATGCTGTATACTGTTGTTTCACAGGGGCAAGCAGAAATCTGTAACTCCTTCCCATACTCACTTTTTTCCCCACAACAGATGCTTCAGCATTGAGATGAAGGCCCCAGGCCATAGTTCATACAATCCTTTGGACTGTGTAACACTTTGATAAGTTGTGTGTCAAGTGGATTAGATTTGGGCTGCTGACCAATAATGTGGGCTGTAGAATTGTGTCGGGATTGTCTCCTAACTACTGCTGCTAAAACCTGCTGTATCTCAACAATGTAATTGCTCACTTGGACTAGCTTGGTTTCAACAATTCCTTATCCCTTAACATTGTCAATATCCTCATGTACAAGCTCCAACTCGTTTATAGAAAACCCCCAAAACACTCGATAGCTTTGAATTTTGCAATTAAGTATTTTATACTTCAGTTTACTGAATCCCTTTGCAAGCAGGATTACTGATCCCCTGATGATTTTGATTATATTAATGGATAATGCTTGGCCACATATATCAGAGACTAATTCCCTTTCATTATTTTCATATAATATCCATGTACTTCAGGGTACATTTCAATATCTCATCCAAAAACAGCACTGTCTATGTGATAAAGTTTAAGAGAATTGGGATTTTCAGATTCCTGTAAATAATGGGTTAAGTACCGACTATGTCTGTGTATTTTGTGAATAACTGCAGTGTGTTTGAATAATGTCTCACAGATGCTTCTTTGGAGCGAGATGAGGGTTAAAGTTCACACAGATCCACATAAGGTGTCTCCTGATTTTTCACATCTCTTTCACATCGACAAAAGGTGGTACCTAATGGAAATTAGACAGGACATTCCTTTCTTAATTAAAGCATAAATTGGTGGATGTTCTTATCTTTGTAATTAAGTTTTGGCTCCAACAAACCAGGTAGGACATCCCTTTCTTTAATTAAGGTGGCTGGAATGTTTAGCAAACTGATTGTTCTTTTGTATCGGTGGCCTTATAACTCGTAACAGTTCTGGAAGGCGAACAGTGAACTTGTTGAAATGCCGGAAGGATGAGAATGCTTCTCCCCTGATGTCGGGACCAAGTTCACTCGCCAGCCAAGCGCGAAGAAATAAACTGGTGAAAAGATAAGTAACGATCTTTTTGTGCTGTCGTTATTTGGTCCGGTGTTTTTTTAAGTTTGCATATGATGCAGCACTCATAATTATTGGCTGAGAGAGTCAATGTGAGTCATGGGCAAACCCCTGGTCCTGGTTCTTGAGAGTCTCTATTTGGAATATAGAATTTATTTAAGTCTTGCATCCATTCCACAACGTGAGGGAGTAAAATTCTTTGCATTATGACTCTGTTGCAATGTACAGACATATGAATTTAAAAGTCTAATGGCTTGTAGAAAGTTGGCCCATAGCCTGTTGGTTCTGGCTTTAATGCTGTGGTACCGTTTGCCAGACGGAAGCAGCTGAAACAGTTTAGGGTTGGATGACTGGTGTCCCTGATGATCTTCCAGGCCTTCTTTATGCACCTGCTGCTATAAATATCCTCAATGGAGGGAAGTTCACATCCACAGATGAGTAAGGCTGTCTGTACCACTCTCTGCACTGCCAATGATCAAGGTTAGTGCAGTTCCTGTACCAGGCAGTGATACAGCCGGTCAGGATACTCTCAGTGATGCCCCTGTAGAAGGTCTTGAGGATTTGGGTGGGGGGGTCATGCTGAACTTCAGTCACTTGAGGTGGAAGAGATGCTGCTGTGCTTTTTTTTTTGCAACGAAGCTGGTGAGTACAGTCCAGGTGAGATCATCAGTGATGTGTATACCGAGGAACTTGAAACTACTCGCTCTCTCATCTGAAGACCTATTGATATTGATTGGGCTGAGCCTGTTTCAGTTCCTCCTGTAATCCACAATCAGCTCTTTTGTTTTTTGGACATAGAGGGAGATGTTGTTATCCTGCACCACTGAGTCAGGGTGTCAACCTCTCCTCTGTAGGCTCTCTCATTACCGTTAGAAATAAGGCCGATCAAAGTCATGTCATCTGCGAATTTGATCAGCAGATTGGAGCTGTGTGTAGGAGTATGGTTGTGAGTGTAAAGGGAGTAGAGAAGGAGACTTGGAACACAACCCTGGGGGGGGGGGCACCTGCATTATGGGTCAGAGTGGCAGAGCTGAGGGAGCCCGTCCTTCCCACCAATAGGAAGTCTAGGATCCAGCTGCACAAGGTGGGATGCGGGCCTAGGTCCCTAAGCTTCCTGTCAAGCTTGGAGGGAATTATTGTGTTGAGTGCTTAACTGAAGACCAGGAATAGCATTCTAACGTATACATCCCTCTTCTCCAGGTTAGTGAGGATGGTGTGCAGTGCTGTGGCAGTGGTGTCATCGGTAGACCGGTTCTGTTGGTAGATGAATTGTACGGGGTCTAGTGTGGGTGCTAGCATTCTGCAGATGTAGTCTAACCAGCCTCTCAAAGCATTTGCTTATAATTGAGGTGAGTGCGACAGGGCGCCAATGGTTCAGGCATACTACCTTTTTTCCTTGGGTACAGGGACAATAATGGACGATTTGAAACAGGAGGGCACTACACACTGGGAAAGGGAGAGATTAAAAATGTCTGTAAACACACCAGCCGGCTCTTCCACACATACTTTGAGCACACGCCCTGGGATGCCGTCTGGTCCCGCTGCCTTGCGGCTGTCGACACGTTGGAATGTCCTACGTACCTCAGCCTCGGAGATGACCATGGTGCAGGTCTCGTCAGCAACTCTCCTTGGGGGTTCAGTCCTATCAACTTCGAATCGGGTGTAAAAAAAAAAAAAAGCATTTATCGAGATGGCGATGGTGTGCAGTCCTTGCCATACGCTGTGTGTCATTGTCACAGAGCTGTGACTGGATTTTGTCCGTGTTGCCGTTTTGCCAGCTTGATGGCTCTACGTAAATCATAGTGGCACCTCTTGAGCTCCTGTTGGTCTCTGGAGGTGAAGGCTTTATCCCTTGTGCTGAGAGCAATGTGCACTGAACTATTTACCAAGGCTTCGGGTTTGGGTAGACCCAAACCGATTTTTGGGGAACAATATCTTCAGTGCACTCCCGAATGAAGCTTGTGACCGCCTCTGTGTATTTGGAGATGTTCTCAGCTCAGTACCTCCCACGTGACGCTATCAAAGCAGTCTTGTAACGTTGAGTCTGATTGGCTGGACCAGCAGTGGATAGTTTTCACTATGGCTGCTTCCTGCTTTAATTTCTGCCTGTAGGTGGGCAGGAGCAAGACGGGAATGGTCAGACTTTCCAAATGGAGGGTGGAGAAGTGCTTTGTAGGCGCTGCGGAAGGGAGAGTAGCAGTGGTTGAGTATACTTCCTCCTCGTGTGCTCACATCGATGTGTTGGCAGAACTGTGGGTAAGCTCTGGTCAGTGATGCTTGGTTAAAATCTCCAGCGATGATGAAAGCAGCCTCTGGGTGTGTGATTTTGTGGATATTGATGGTTTCGTAAAGTTCATTGGGAGCCAGGTTGATATCAGCCTGTGGTGGGATGTACATGGCTGTAATAATAACAGACGTGAATTTTCTAGGCAGTCAGAAAGGTTGACATAGCAGCATAAGGTACTCCAGATCTGGGGAGCAAAAGGATTTGAGGGTGCACGCAGTACCTGGGTGGCACCAGCATTATTCACCATAAAACATACTCCCCCACCTTTACTTTTCCCAGGGAGGTCTTTAGACCTGTCCACTTGGAACACAGAGAACCCGATGGTCTGGTATCTTCTCGGTAAAGCATAAGATGTTAATGTTGGTGGTGGCGCTGAGTTGCCACCTGGAACCACTACAGTTCATGTGGGGAAGCTGGTGCAGCTGGCTAAGGGTTTCAGGATTTAAATTGAGCACCAATGAGCAGGCAACGATGCCTTTCCAAGTCAGATGCTGTGAAACTTGTCCATGGTGTTCCTTTTGTGATTTGTGGTCTAGAATGTCTGCAGTTGATGGCTGGGTAAGGATAGAAATGAGTGATTTGTTGCCATGTGGAATGAATTCCATTTTTAGCAGTTTGAGTAAATCAATGTCATATCAGAGTACATAGTTTACTTATTTCCCCATCACCCAGGACTTGTCTTCTTCTCATTGTTACTATCTGGAAGGAGGTCTAGAAGCCTGAAGGCACACTCAGCAATTCAGGAACAGCTTCTTCCCTTCTGCCATCAAATTTCAAAATGGACATTGAACCCATGAATGCTACCTCACTTTTTTAATATATATTATTTGTTTTGCACTATTTTTATCAAACACCTAAGTCAAGATGCTGTTCATCGACTATAGCTCAGCATTAATACCATCATTCCCACAACCCTGACTGAGAAGTTGCAGATCCTGGGCTTCTGTACCTCCCTCTGTAATTGGATCCTCGACTTCCTAACCAGAAGACCACAGTCTGTGCGGATTGGTGATAACATGTCCTCTTCGCTGACAGTCAACACTGGCGCACCTCAGGGGTGTGTGCTTAGCCCACTGCTCTACTCTCTGTATGCACATGACTGTGTGGCTAGGCATAGCTCGAATACCATCTACAAATTTGCTGACAATACAACCATTGTTGGTAGGATCTCAGGTGGTGATGAGAGGGTGTATAGGAGTGAGATATGCCAACCAGTGGAATGGTGCTGCAGCAACAACCTGGCACTCAATGTCAGTAAGGCGAAAGAACTGATTGTGGACTTCAGGAAGGGTAAGATGAAGGAATACATACCAATCTTCATAGAGGGATCAGAAGTAAAGAGGCTGAGCAGCTTCAAGTTCCTGGGTGTAAAGATCTCAGAGGATCTAACCTGGTCCCAACCTAGTGATGTCATAAACAAGGCATGACAGCGACTATACTTTATTAGGAGTTTGAAGCGATTTGGCATGTCAACAAATGCACTCAAAAACTTCTGTAGTTGTACTGTGGAGAGCATTCTGACAGGCTGCATCAATGTCTGGTATGGAGGGGCTACTGCACAGGACCGAAAGAAGCTGCAGAAGGTTGTAAATCTAGTCAACTCCATCTTGGGCACTAGCCTACAAAGTACCCAGGACATCTTTAGGGAACGGTGTCTCAGAAAGACAGCGTCCATTATTAAAGACCTCCAGCACCCTGGACATGCACTTTTCTCACAGTTACCATCAGGTAGGAGGTACAGAAGCCTAAAGGCACACACTCAGTGATTCAGGAACAACTTCTTCCCCTCTGCCATCGGATTCCTAAATGGACTTTGAAGCTTTGAAGCTACCTCACTTTTTTTTAATATACAGTATTTCTGTTTTTGCACATTTTTGAATAATCTATTCAATATATATAATTGAATTCGCAAACAACAGGAATTCTGCAGATGCTGGAAATTCAAGCAACACACATCAAAGTTGCTGGTGAACGCAGCAGGCCAGGCAGCATCTCTAGGAAGAGGTACAGTCGACGTTTCAGGCCGAGACCCTTCGTCAGGACTAACTGAAGGAAGAGTTAGTAAGAGATTTGAAAGTGGGAGGGGGAGATCCAAAATGATCGGAGAAGACAGGAGGGGGAGGGATGGAGCCAAGAGCTGGACAGGTGATTGGCAAAGGGGATACGAGAGGATCATGGGACAGGAGGTCCGGGGAGAAAGACAAGGGGGAGGGGGAACCAGAGGATGGGCAAGGGGTATAGTCAGAGGGACGGGGAGAAAAAGGAGAGTGAGAGAAAGAATGTGTGTATATAAAAAAAAACAGATGGGGAGGAGGGGCATTAACGGAAGTTAGAAGTCAATGTTCATGCCATCAGGTTGGAGGCTACCCAGACGGAATATAAGGTGTTGTTCCTCCAACCTGAGTGTGGCTTCATCTTTACAGTAGAGGAGGCCGTGGATAGACAATTTCAGAATGGGAATGGGATGTGGAATTAAAATGTGTAGCCACTGGGAGATCCTGCTTTCTCTGGCGGACAGAGCGTAGGTGTTCAGTAAAGCGGTCTCCCAGTCTGCGTCGGGTCTCGCCAATATATAGAAGGCCACATCGGGAGCACCGGACGCAGTATATCACCCCAGCTGACTCACAGGTGAAGTGTCGCCTCACCTGGAAGGACTGTTTGGGGCCCTGAATGGTGGTAAGGGAGGAAGTGTAAGGGCATGTGTAGCACTTGTTCCGCTTACACGGATAAGTGCCAGGAGGGAGATCAGTGGGGAGGGATGGGGGGGACGAATAGACAATGGAGTCGCGTAGGGAGCGATCCCTGCGGAAAGCAGAGAGACGGGGGGAGAGAAAGATGTGCTTAGTGGTGGGATCCCGTTGGAGGTGGCGGAAGTTACGGAGAATAATATGTTGGACCTGGAGGCTGGTGGGGTGGTAGGTGAGGACCAGGAGAACCCTATTCCTAGTGGGGTGGCGGGAGAATGGAGTGAGAGCAGATGTACGTGAAATGGGGGAGATGCGTTTGAGAGCAGAGTTGATAGTGCAGGAAGGGAAGCCCCTTTCTTTAAAAAAGGAGGACATCTCCCTCGTCCTGGAATGAAAAACCTCAGACGGAGGAATTGCGAGAAGGGGATGGCATTTTTGCAAGAGACAGGGTGAGAAGAGGAATAGTCCAGATAGCTGTGAGAGTCAGTAGGCTTATAGTGGACATCAGTGGATAAACTGTCTCCAGAGACAGAGACAGAAAGATCTAGAAAGGGGAGGGAGGTGTCGGAAATGGACCAGGTAAACTTGAGGGCAGGGTGAAAGTTGGAGGCAAAGTTAATGAAGTCAACGAGCTCAGCATGCGTGCAGGAAGCTATCTGGACTATTCCTCTTCTCACCCTGTCTCTTGAAAAATGCCAGAAGCATTTGTCTGCTTGTCTGCTTCTGATTTTAAAATAATGATTTAACGGTGAGGAATTTATAACCCTTTGCATGAAGGTTAATCTCTAATTCTGGTCATAGAAAGATCTTTAATTTTTTTGACAGATTTATTTTGAAGTTAATTTATATTTACAACACTAGGTCAGACCTTAATCTATACATTTTAATCTTCAACTCAACTGGAGTGGTGTGTACATTTCTACTGCACTCTTACATTTTCTAGAGTCGAGAGGAGGAAGATCTTGGACAAAAGGGGTGTCCTATCCTGATTAACAACTAAAGCCCATGGTATCTCAAACTTGAGCTGGTATAAATGAGAAGGGTGGATAATTCTGTGTGGCATTTAAATGAATCCAAAATGAATGGGTAATTCTAAATTCGAGAAGAGGCTAGATTATGATCCCTCATTCCCCACCAATTCTCAACTGATTCTCCTTAGAATTTTTAGTTAATGGAATTTAGGATTGTGTGTGTCTGTGGAGTGATGTGAAATGGGGACAATTCTGATGTGCCCTCATGTTCTCCCAGAAGAATACAGTGAAAATTCATGTGCAGAGTTGTAAAGTTGGGTCCAATATCTGTTTAACTTGGGTTTATATATATAAAAAAAATGTGCTGGTTTTTAACCTTGTGTTGTTTCTGTACGCAGGGAACAGTGACTGAGGTTCAGTTCGGACCAATGAAGATCCAACAGGAAGCCATTCAGGTACACGTAATGAAGCCAAGGACTGAGAATTGAGGCCTTGAGTTTAGGTTGTAATTATAAGAATGAATGAAATGGAAGTAATAATGGTGCTGCTGTGCCATTCAGTAAATCCATTCGCTGATGCGATTGTTAGCCTCAACTTCACTTTCCAGACAATGAGCGATTGTTGAAACTGGAAGACCTGAGGAGAAAAGATTGTCCGGCTGTGTCTGGTCAGTAGACTATTACAGACATTGCCTCTCCACCACTCCCATTTCTGCAATTAAAACATTGATTCGCTCAATTTTTTTCTACTTTTGATGCAATGACATTGATTCTTCACAGATGGGTATGGCATTTTCTGACGTTACTGAGTTCAATAAGTCTGTGGCAGGTTCTTTGCCTGTAAAGCTGCTGCATTAACCTGTGCTGCTAATTGTATAAATCTGTTGTCTTCAGGTTCTTCTCGTGTTTCCCAGGGAAGACAGCCAGAGTGCCGGGTTCTACTGGGCATGTGATCGGGCAGGGTACAAGTGCAATGTGGTACAGACACCAGAGGCTGCACTGAGGTGCTTCTTGGACAAAAATCATGAAATCGTCATCATAGACAACAGGCATTCCAAGTATTTTGATGCGGAGACATTATGCCTGTGAGTAGCTTCTTTGACTCTTGTACAGACTGGAGCCTCATTATGCTTGTGGATTAGTTTCCTGAATGTGGCTGTTAGTGCTAGCTATCAGACTGTTTCTAATGCTTGACATAGGTTTCCTATTAAACACCTACCTCTTCACTGTGTGCTGTGTGAACTTTTTCAGTGCCTCCCTTACCCCACCTACAATTTGAAAGAACTGAAATAAAAAGAGCTGGACTGCTGGTCAGATTGAAGCTGAGGGGCTTCAGGGTCCCTATGCCCACCATCCTACTAGATAATGTGCAAGCCATAGAGAACAAGGTGGATGATCTTAAAGGGAGACTGCGTGGTGCTCGGACACAGTGGCACTGACGAGCTCCTGCAGCCCAGACCTGGAACACCTGTTGGTGAAGTGTCGTCCCTACTATCTGCCATGGGAATTCACCTCAGTCATACTGACAGCGGTCTACATTCTGCCCCAGGTGGACGTGGAGTGTGCTCTGAACATACTGTATGCCAACATCAGTGAATTTGAGACCAGGTATCTGGAGGCTTTGCTCATTACAGCCAGGGACTTTAACCAGGCCAACCTTAGAAAGGTGCTGCCAAAGTTATACCAACATGTCTGCTGCCCCACTAGAGGCCCGAATATACTTGACCACTGCTACACAGCAGTCAAGGATGCCTGCCGTTCCATCCCATGACCTCACTTCGGAAAATCGAACCATCAGGCCAGACTCCTCCCAGTTTATAAACAGAAACTGAAGTGGGAGGTCACGGTGTCAAAAGTAGTGTCGTGTTGGACAGAGGAAATGGATGAGGTCCTCCGTGACTGCTTTGAATTGGTGGAGTGTTTAGTATTCAAGGACTTGGCAGCTAACCTCGATGAGTATGCCTTAGCTGTCACGGACTTTATTTGGAAATGCATGGAGGACTGTGTGTTTCGCAAGACGATCTGGGTATTCCCTAACCGGAAACCTTGGATAAATTGAGGTCAAGTCCCTTTTAAAGGCTAGCGCTGCGGCTTTTAGGTCCGGGGATACCAGTCGCTACATGGAATCCGGGACGGGTTCTCCGGGCCTGTGCAAGCGAGCTGGAGTGTTTGCTGACATCTTTAACTGCTCCTTGCTTCAGTCTAAGATCCCCTTGTGTTTTAAGAAGGCAATGATAATCCCAGTGCCAAAGAAGAGTAAAGTGGCATGCCTGAGTGACTATCGACCTGTGGCTCTGACATCAATTACTATGAAGTGCTTCGAGCGATTGGTTATGGCACACATCAACCACAGCCTACCGGTTAACCTCGACGCTTTGCAGTTCACCTACCGGAGCAACAGGTCAAAGGCAGATGCCATCTCCCTGGCCCTACATTCCTCCTTAGAACACCTGGAGAATAAAGACGCATACGTAAGGCTCCTTTTCATTGACTACAGCTCTGCCTTTAACACCATTATTCCAAATAAACTGATTCCTAAGCTCTGGAACTTGGGCCTTAGCACTCAGATCTGCAGCTGGATCTTCAACTTCCTCACAGACAGGACCAAGGCTGTTAAAATAGGGGACAAGCTCTCCTCTACAATCACTCTGAGCACTGGTGCCCCACAAGGCTGTGTACTCAGCCCCCTGCTGTACTCACTGTACACCCATGATTGTGTAGCCAAGTTTCCATCGAACTCAATATATAAGTTTGCTGATGACACAACAATTGTAGGCCGTATCTCGGATAATGATGAGTTTGAGTACAAAGAGGAAGTTAAGAACCTGGTGGCATGGTGCGAAGACAATAACCTATCCCTCAACGTCAGCAAGACGAAGGAATTGGTTGTTGACTTCAGAAGGAGTAGCGGACTGCACGACCCAATTTACATCGGTGGTACGCAAGTGGAACAGGTCAAAAGCTTTAAGTTGCTCGGGGTCAATATCACAAATGACCTGACTTGGTCCAACCAAGCAGAGTCCACTGCCAAGAAGGCCCACCAGCGCCTTTACTTCCTGAGAAAACTAAAGAAATTTGGCCTGTCCCCTAAAACCCTCGCTAATTTTTATAGATGCACCGTAGAAACCATCCTTCTAGGGTGCTTCACAACCTGGTATGGAAGTTGTCCTGTCCAAGACTGGAAGAAGCTGCAGAAGATCGTGAATATGGCGCAGCTCATCACACAAGCCAATCTTCCGTCCTTGGACTCACTTTACACCGCACACTGTCGGAGCAGTGCTGCCAAGATAATCAAGGCTACGACCCACCCAGCCAACACACTTTTCGTCCCTCTTCCCTCCGGGAGAAGGCTCAGGAGCTTGAAGACTCATATGGCCAGATTTGGGAACAGCTTCTTTCCAACTGTGATAAGACTGCTGAACGGATCCTGACCTGGATCTGGGCCATACCCTCGAAATATCCGGACCTGCCTCTCGGTTTTTTTGCACTACCTTACTTTCCATTCTTCTATTTTTTATTTATAATTTATAATTTAAATTTTTAATATTTACTATCTATTTGTAATTCAGGGAGCAGGAAGCGCAGAATCAAATATCGCTTTGATTGTACATTTCAGTATCAATTGTTTGGCGACAATAAAGTATAAAATATAAGTTCAGGTTTATGGGAAAATCATGGTTCATTTAAATAATGAAAGATCAAACAAAAATCTGCACACTGCTAAAGGTGATCTTTGCAGTTGTGGCAGTGGGAAAAGACATCTTTTTGATGTTACTTTGATCTCTATCTGTTAGTCGCTAACAGATAAAAGACCATCTCCCTGTTCACTCTTCCTAGAGGTTTAGTACACTTCTGCTTTTAATGAAATTTTATTAGAGGGCTCTAGTCAGGTGTCATTAAGGTATGACAAAACACACACCCAAATCTTTCTTGTGCTGTTGAGCATTTCCACTCCACCTATTTCCTCACTCTAACACTGAACTTTGTTTTTTATCCCTAAAACTTTACTGTTACTAATTTAAACTTGCAACACTCCTCTGGCTCTTGTGTTTGAACTCCTCTATCCTGGGTACATCATGGCAAGTGTTAATGCTTCATTTAGCTGTTCATTTCATAATGTTTATGGTTTAAATGTGTGGTCTCATATGGGGTGCATGCATGTTCGAATAGGGTTCTGGTGCTCAATATGAAATATTTTCAGTTTTTTTCCTTGTCTGTTTACTCAGTTGAATCTTCAAGCTATAGCTATCGTTATTAATTAAATATTCTGTTGTACAGTTCAGTATAACTGATTTCTCTTTACTATGTTTGGATTTGCTGGTAAATAAACCAATTATATCATTACTTACAGGTCTATCAGAGCAACACAATCATCGGAAGGCACTGTCATTGTTGCTGTTGCTAAACAAATGTAAGTATCTTATTGGAGCTGAGAGCCTCACTCCATTCAGTGAGGCTGCCATTATTTAAGAGCATAAGACATAGGAGCAGAATTAGGCCGTCTGGCCCACTGTCTGCTCTGCCATTCAAAGTTCAAGTATCAACCCCCTACTCTTGTATTCATTGCCCTGACCAATGAAGGCCTTTATCCCAAATGCCAGTATCTGGGTTCTCCCGTGAAACTAGTGTCGAATCTAATTTACTACCTCATCCTGAATGCTGGGCAGCTGAACTTTCTGGAGCAGCCTCATCTGCGGGACTTTGTCAGAGGCCTTGCTGAAGTCCATGTAGACAACATCCATTGCCTTTCCTTCATCCGGTGTCCTGGTACCCTTCTCAAAAAAACTATTAAGACTGGTTTGATAGGACCTACCACATGCAAAGCCATTATCACTATCCCTAAGCAGGTCTTGTCTATCCAAATACTGTCCCTTTTTAAAAAACCTTCCACTAACTTGCCCACTACGGATGTCAAGCTGACCAGCCTATAATTGCCCGGCTTATTCTTAAAGCCTTTCTTAAGCATCAGAACAGTATTAGGTAGAATTAATTTGAAACTCGCTGATTTACTTTGTTTTTGTATGTTGACATTTTCTAAGCTTTTAATGTTACAATGACATTGCATTTTAGACAAAAGGATCAGGAGGAAGTCTCTGTGATGCCATTGCTTACTGCAGGATTCACACGGGTAGGTTGTTGGTTCTTTGTTTCTGTCCTTTGTCCTTGGGCTTCAGATTATTCACATTGGGAATATTTGATGGATTGCTGGTGGAAGCCCCAGCTGTGGGCACAGTGGATAGTTAAAGCCAGAATCTACAATCTGTAATACCCCACACCTGAAATCCTCACGGGGCAAAGACTGGGGTTGTTAAGTGGCAGGTGCAGGATGAGAATTCTTCATTCACATTTTGTTCTTCCTTTGTAATTGTGCAATAGTTGCAATGATGGGAATATGTTAATTTGGAAAGCAAATTTTAATCTTTGAGTGCCTGCCTAACAAGAGTAAATGATCAAGCAGTGGTTTCCTCTTGAGTGTTTTGTTTGTACCATTTGGCAGGTGCTACAATTTGCTTTCACTCTCTGCACAATTATTTCACTGCCACCTTTGGTATTGCACCAATAGATGCTTCTGTAGCAATGCAGGCCTGCAGTTCCTGGACTAACTTCTGTCAGGTGAAGGAGATGGGAGAGATCAAGTTTAAGTCTCAAGTGATGGGTAGGCAACATTTAGTGACATTGAGTACTTTGTTAATTTACCTTGAGTATGTTATTTGATGGCATTAGCTTTGTTCAGAGTTTTCAGCTTCCCAAAAAGATTGAAGCACTTTGATCTTGGCTTGGGTTACCTGAACTTGAGCCATCCCTCCATATGGGGCCGTGTTATATGTAGAACATTCTGGCTCAGGATTCCACTGCTCCACTGTGTTTTAATTAGTCATTTCCATATTTGATGTAGGGTTGACCAGGCAGCCAGGAAAGGAAATGAAACTAGCTTTTACATATATGGAGAGGTTTGGATGGGGAGAAGAATGCTTTTTCGGTGCTGGTCCATTTTATATTGGTGTGTGATTACTGATTGATAATGGACAGCAGGAACTGGGTGGGAGAGATTTCTGTTATTTAATTCCAGGGGTCTATTAACATGGAATCTGATTACTTTGGAATTATAATTAGAATTTCACAGCTGAAGGATGGTGTTACTAAGAAGCTATTTTGCTGTGCAGAATTTTGCTTGGAGCACATGCTGCGTGTTTATGTAATTGATCCGTTTAATTTGGGAATTTACATTAAAGAATGTGACATCCATTGGATGAAAAAAAGAGACCTTTTATTCTGAGCTGAGAGTTGGTGAGAGGTGGATGTTGGGGCTGGAACTTGCTTCAAATTCTGCAGGGAATCATGAGGCAAACTGTTGACGAGCGTCCTGGAACAAAGTATTCACCAGTCATCGAGGTAGTTTGCTTTTGTTGCAGGAGCTCCAAGTTCTTAGTGGTGAATAAAATCATAATTACTGCTCAACAAACTTTCTCTTACAAAAAATATTTTAAAATTAATTACAGCTCCCTTAAGTATCAAATATGATGGATTTTCATTTTAAACATTTTTGATATTCCAATTTCTAGCACGTGCATTTGGTCATTATTTGAAATAGCAAGCGAGAGACATATTGCAGGGTGGGGGTCATTTGAAAACCATAAGATATAGCAGCAGGAGTAGGCCACTCGGCCCATCGAGTATGCTCTGCCATTCAATCATGGGCTGATCCAATTCTTTCAGTCATCCACACTCCCCTGCCTTCTCCCCGTACTCTTTGATGCCCTGGCTAATCAAGAACCTATCTATCTCTGCCTTAAATACACCAAATGACTTGGCCTCCACAGCTGCTCGTGGCAACAACTTCCACAGATTTACCACCCTCTGACTAAAGTAATTTCTCCGCATCTCTGTTCTAAATGGACGTACTTCAATCCTGACTTCATGCCCTCTTGTCCTAGACTCCCCTACCATGGGAAATAACTTTGCCATATCTAACCTGTTCAGGCCTTTTTACATTTGGAATGTTTCTATGAGATCCCCTCTCATTCTCCTGAACTCCAGGGAATACAGCCCAAGAGCTGCCAGACGTTCCTTATACGGTAACCCTTTCATTCCTGGAATCATTCTTGTGAACCTTCTCTGAACCCTTTCCACTCTCAGTAATCCTTTCTAAAATAAGGAGCCCAAAACTGCACACGCTACTCCAAGAGAATCAACATCACATCCCTGCTCTTATATTCTACTCCTCTAGAAATGAATGCAAACATTGCATTTGCCGCCTTCACAACCATCTCAACCTGGAGGCTAACCTTTAGGGTATCTTGCACAAGGACTCCTAAGTCTTTTTGCATTTCCCCATCTAAATAATAGTCTGCCCATTTATTTCTTCCACCAAAGTGCATGACCATACACTTTCCAACATTGTATTTCATTTGCCACTTCTATGCCCATTCCCCTGAACTGTCTTGTTGGGAATGAGTCATTGAAGTAGCGAGTGAGGCAGCGACGTCTTACAGACTGAAAGCAATTTGAAAACTTCAAGTCTTGTTGAGAGTGAGTCACTGTTTGGAGTAGTGAGTGAGAGAACAATATTTTGCAGGGTGAAAGCCATTTGAAAACTGCAGATCTCGTTGGGAGTAAGTCATTGAGCCAATAAGAAGAAAGGAGTGTAAGTGGAGTGGCCATTGTGTGACTTGGCCAATGTTAGTGGTTCGGCTTTGGCTCACCAGGCTTAGACAGGCTCCAAGTAAGTTTCCAGTAAGTTTTTTTTTCTGTTCGTACATAGCTAGTCGCTCAGGATGGGTTCAGAGTTAGGGCTGTTATTTGTGTGAAATGTGGGAAATTTTGGAGACCCTCATTCTCGCTGATAACTGCATCTGCACAAAGTGCACCGAGCTACAGCTCCTTGGAGATTGAGGAGGTGATGGGAGCTATAGGGAGGTCGTCACTCCTAAGTTGCAGGAAGCAGGTACCTGGTACCTTGCAGGAGAGGGAAAAGAAATAGGCAGCCAGTACGGAGTACCCCTGGGGCAGTTGCCCTCAGTAATAAGTATACCACTTAGACAGGTGAGCCTGATATTAGTAGTAGGAAGTTATTATAAGGTACCGGATATATAAGAATTTGGATAGACAGGGATTGATTAGGGATAGTCAATATGGTGGCTTTGTTTATGGTAAATCGTGTCTAACCAAACTTTTCAAGTTTTTTAAAGTTACCAGGAAAATTGATGAAGGCAAGGTAGTGGATGTTGTCTACATGGACTTTAACAAGGCCTTTGACAAGGTCCTGCTTGGGTTGGTCATGGAGGTTCAGTTGCTTGGCATTCAAAATGAGGTTGTAAATTGGCATCATGCAAGAAGCCAGAGGTGGTTATGGGTGGTTACCTCTCTGACTGGAGGCCTGTGACTCGTGAAGTGCGGCAAGGATCAGCGCTGCGTTGTTATTGTTATCTATATCAATGATCTGGATGATAATATGGTTATCTGGATCAGCAGATTTGTGGATGACACCAAGATTGGGTGCATAGTGGATAGCGTGGAGGACTGCCAAAGTTTGCAATGGACCTGAACCAGCTTGAAAAATGATAGATGGAATTTAATGCAGACAAGTGTGAGGTCTTGCACTTTGGTAGGACCAACCAGGGTAGGTCTTGCACAGTGAGTAGTAGCATACTATAGAGGTCATGGGTTAAGGTTGAAAGGTGAAATATTTATGGGGAACTTCACTCGGGGTGGTGAGACTGGAATGAACTGCCAGCGGAAGTGGTGGGTGCGGGTTCGATTTCAACATTCAAGAGAAATTTGGATAGATATGTGGATGAGAGGTGTACGGAGGCTATGGTCCGGGTGCAGGTCAGTGGCACTAGGCTGATTAATGGTTTTGCACAGACTAAAAGGACCGAAGGACCTGTTTCTGTGCTGCAGTGTTCTGTGACTCTATTAGAATGTTTTGAAAATATTTTATAAATTAATTAAAAACTTTTTCCCCATTTACGCTGTGTGCGAATGTGATTGGCTGCTCAACCAGGTTGATGACGTCACAGCTCTGGATGCCCCTTTGAGCAACTGACAGGAGGTGCATGCTACGGATTGCACTGTCTTTACAGGGAGCGTACGAGGCCAGCTTTCCTGCTGACTGCACCCTCTTCCCACTCTTTCATGTTTATGTGCTTGCAAAAGCTGTATACGGACTCTGTTTCTCCCTATAACTGGTGGCTGCATTTCATGCCCTAACAACCCTCCAGAAATAGAGGATTGATTTGCTGCCTTTGTTTTTATAATCTTTAAATTTATTATCTGTATGCATTCTGATGTTTACCATTAGAAGTTATTTTTCCCCATTTAACCAACCAAAATATTCCAACTTTGAAGCTTTATATTATCTCCAGACTGCTTGAACTCTAACAAAGTGTGCCCTAGTTTTTTTTGGTCTTCTCTCACTGAACTTTCTCCAGGACTCCGGAGAGTTCAGTGCTCAGGACAGTAGTAAACTTAGTAAACATTTGACAGAATTTTCTTTTATAATTTCACTGATGTGCAGTGCATTTGTCTTTTCAGTGGTACATCGAGAATCCCAGTGTCACTGCCTGCTATAATGAGCTCATCCAGTTAGAGTTTGGAGAAGTCCGTGCACAATTCAAACTGAGGTACAAACTGTTTCATTGAGCTATAGAGCTAATGTATGGAGTTAAATGGCACTAATAAAACAGCAGTTTACAGAGTGCTCTTTTGTTCTCTCTGCAATCCTCATTAGTCATTCCCATTTAGGGCTTCTAATCTGTTGGTCATCAGCATGGATCGCATCCAAAGTGTCTCAGGGCCAACTGATGTATGTTTATCCTAAGAGCACTATTTCTCTTCTCACTCCTGTCAAACCTGGTTGCTAGGGGCTGCCATGCTTACCTGCAGTGGGATTAAGAGAGAAAGGAAGTTGATGGTAACACAAGTATTCTGAAAATGATCACAGGAAATAGTTATGAGTTCTGCGCAGAAGCAGACCCTTCAGCTGAACTTGATCATGTCAAGTTAGCTTAGCTAGTTCCACCTGCCTGCATTTGGACCATGTCCCTTGAAACATGTTTTTTTTATCCATATACCTGTCAAAATGTCTTGTAAATTTGTCCTTGTTCCCACCTCTAGTAGCTCGCTTCACAAACCCACCACCCTCTATGTGGAATAAGCTGCCCCTCAGGTCCCCTTTTAAATCTTTCCTTACCTTAAATCTATGCCCTCCTACTCTAGGAAAAGACTGTGACTATTCACCCTATCTCTGCCTCTGTTTAAACCTCTATAACAGGAGTTCTCATCCTGGGTTCCACGTCCCCCTTGGTTAATGTTAGAGGTTTATGGTGTCCGAATTCTGCATAATCTCTTATATTTCTGATTAAAACACCACATTATTTCTCTGTCTCACCCCCTACACCCCACACAACAAAGGCTGTCCTCCAGGACCCCTGACTGGTCTGTTGTTTGGAAGCTCTGTTCATTTTCTATAGCTGATGAAGATGGGTTTGGCACTCAGCAGGTGCTGTTCCAGGGCATGCAGAATAAATTAATGAACGGTTATGGGCAGCTCAGTTAAGGCAATAATCCAGTGCTGTGGGCTATAGTTTGTAGAAGCATTACCTGACCATGTTACCAGTTGAATTTAATGGCGAATGAGGTACATTCTTGCTCATGGATGTTTATAGTTTCCATCTGTGATATCAGCAAGATCATTAAAGTGTCCCCTGTCTAATGAATACTATACAAGCAAAAATATTAATGTGGAAAATCTGTATTCTAGTTTCTTGCAGAAGTTCCATAAAACATGAAAGATCTGTTTGGTACTGTGTGAACTTATTAAAATTATTTCTCCTCCTCCTCTCACTTGCTCTTTACATTTCACCCCCCCCCCCACTCTCTCCCCCTCATGGTCTTCCCACCCCCCCCCACCCCCACTCTTCCTTCTCCCCCTTCCAGGGCATCTGGTGCAATCTTCACAGCTCTGGAACAATGCCAAGAGTCTATAGAAATTACAAGTGAAGATAATATTATTCAGGTTAGTTGCTGACAATGAGCAATTGGAACCAACTTGCCCTTGTACTTAAAAGTAGTCGCGAATGTCTACACATTTTCAATAACAGTTTTGCCTCATTTTGCCTGGTTTTTACACTTTAAGGTAATATTTAGTTCTTCATCACCTCAAGGAAAGTGATTTAAAAACAATAATATACATATAATTTATGTGTGTAATGTGCATATGTTATATGTATTTAACATATATATACATCTGCAAAGAAAAGCTTGCGAAGCCTTTGCAATTACCTGGTTTTCTGCTTTAATTACTCATAAAATGTGGTCCAATCTTCATCTAAGTCACAATAATAGACTAAAACAATCTGCCTAAACTAATATCACACAAAAAATTGTACTATGTCTCATCAAAACTGAGTACACCATTTAAACACAGTCTAGGTTTAAAGAAATATGTGAACCTCTGGGGTAACACCTTCTACAAAAGCTATTTGGAGTTAGGTCAATCAATGAAATGAGATTGGAAGTGTGGGTTGTAGAGGTGCCATGCCCTGTTTCAAAAAAAAAAGACACACAGTCAGGTTACTGACAGCTTGTTCTTCTCAAGAAAGATCTGTGTCTGTGCATCATGCCTCGATCAAAACAACTTTCAAAGGACCTGAGATGCATGAAGCTGGAAAAGTCTACAAAAGCATTCCACAGTCAGAAATTGTCTATAAATGGAGGAAATTCAGAACTGTTGCTACTCTCCCTTGGAGTGGGCATCCTGCAAAGATCACACCAGGAGCACCATATGCAATGCTGAAGGAGATGTAAAAGAACATAAGAGTAACAGCAAAAGACCTGCAGAAATCTCTAGAACTTGCTAAAGTCTCTGTACATGTGTCCACTATAAGAAAAACACTGAACAAGAATGGTGTCCATGGAAAGACACCATGGGGGAAACCATTTCTCTCCCAAAAAAAAGCATTGCTACACGTCTCAAGTTTGCAAAAGACCACCTGGATGTTCCACAGTGCTTCTGGGACAATGTTCTGTGAACAGGTGAGACAAAAATTGAACTTTTTGGCAGAAATGTACACAACTCTGTTTGGAGGAAAAAGGGAATTGCACACCAACACCAAAACCTCATCCCAACTGAAAAACATGGGAGGAGCATCACATCACGGTTTGGTGCTGTTTTGCTGCCTCAGGGCCTGGACAGCTTGTAATCATTGAGGGAACATTGCATTCAAAATTATATCAAGACATTTTACAGGAGAATGTCAGGGTAGCGGTCCATCGCCTGAAGCTTAATAGAAGTTGGATGATGCAACAAGACAATGATATATCAGATGGATAGGAAGGTAGGTAGAGGATGTGGTGAGGCTCTAGTGGTAAAGAATGTCATCAAATCATTAGAGAGGTGTGGCATAGGATCATGAAGGTGGTGGTGGAGGGAGTACATTCAGACTGGAGGATTGTGACTAGTGGTGTCGCACAAGGATCTGTTCTGGGACCTCTACTTTTCGTGATTTTTATTAACGACCTGGATGTGGCGGTGAAGGGTGGGTTGGCAAGTTTGCAGATGACACAAAGGTTGATGGTGTTGTAGATAGTGTAGAGGATTGTCAAAGATTGCAGAGAGACATTGATAGGATGCAGAAGTGGTCTGAGAAGTGGCAGATGGAGTTCAACCCGGAGAAGTGTGAGGTGGTACACTTTGGAAGGACCAACTCCAAGGCAGGGTCCAAAGTAAATGGCAGGATACTTGGTAGTGTGGAGGAGCAGAGGGATCTCGGGCTACATGTCCACAGATCCCTGAAAGTTGCCTCACAACTGGATAGGGTAGTTAAGAAAGCTTATGGGGTGTTAGCTTTCTTAAGTCGAAGGATAGAGTTTAAGAGTCGCGATGTAATGATGCAGCTCTATAAAACTCTGGTTCGGCCACACTTGGAGTACTGTGTCCAGTTCTGGTTGCCTCACTATAGGAAGGATGTGGAAGCAATGGAAAGGGTACAGAGGAGATTTACCAGGATGCTGCCTGGTTTAGAGAGTATGGATTATGATCAGAGATTAAGGGAGCTAGGGCTTTACTCTTTGGAGAGAAGGAGGATGAGAGGAGATAGGATAGAGGTATACAAGATAATAAGAGGAATAGATGGAGTGGATAGCCAGCGCCTCTTCCCCAGGGCACCACTGCTCAATACAAGAGGACATGGCTTTAAGGTAAGGGGTGGGAAGTTCAAGGGGGATATTAGAGGAAGGTTTTTTACTCAGAGAGTGGTTGGTGCGTGGAATGCACTGCCTGAGTCAGTGGTGGAGGCAGATACACTAGTGAAGTTTAAGAGACTACTAGACAGGTATATGGAGGAATTTGAGGTGGGGGGGGCTTATATGGGAGGCAGGGTTTGAGGGTCAGCACAACATTGTGGGCCAAAGGGCCTGTACTGTGCTGTACTGTTCTATGTTCTATGTATCCTTCCATTTACTTTGTACTCTGCCTTGGACACCAACCTTTGTGTCATCTGCAAACTTGCCAACCCACCCTTCTACCCCCACATCGAGGTCGTTAATAAAAATCACGAAAAGTAGAGGTCCCTGAACCGATCCTTTTGCGACACCACTAGTCACAACCTTCCAATTCGAATGTACTCCCTCAACCACGACCCTCTGCTTTCTGCAGGCGAGCCAATTCTGAATCCACCTGGCCAAACTTCCCTGGATCTCATGCCTTCTGACTTTCTGAATAAGCCTACCGTGTTGAACCTTGTCAAATGCCTTACTAAAGTCCATGTAGATCATATCCACTGCACTACCCTCATCTATATGCCTGGTCACCTCCTCAAAGAACTCTATCAGGCTTGTTAGACAAGATCTATCCTTCACAAAGTCATGCTGACTGTCTCTGATCAGACCTCGATTCTCTAAATGCCCATAGATCCTATCTCTAAGAATCTTTTCCAACAGCTTTCCCACCACAGACGTATGGCTCACTGGTCTATAATTACCCAGAAAATCCCTACTACCTTTTTTGAACAAGGGGACAACATTCGCCTCCCTCCAATCCTCCAGTACCATTCCCGTGGATAACGAGGATATAAAGATCCTAGCCAGAGGCTCAGCAATCTCTTCTCTCACCTCGTGGAGCAGCCCGGGGAATATTCCGTCAGGCCCCGGGGTCTTATCTGTTCTAATGTATTTTAACAACTCCAACACCTCCTCTCCCTTAGTATCAACATGCTCCAGAACATCAACCTCACCGTCATCAAGTTCCCTCTCATTGGTGAATACCGAAGAGAAGTATTCATTGAGGACCTCGCTCACTTCCACAGCCTCCAGGCACATCTTCCCACCTTTCGCTCCTGTCATCCTTTTGTTCTTCACATAATTGCAGAATGCCTTGAGGTTTTCCTTTACCCTATTCGCCAAGGCCTTCTCATGCCCCCTTCTTGCTCTCCTCAACCCCTTTCTTAAGCTCCTTTCTTGCTACCCTATATTCCTCAATAGACCCATCTGATCCTTGCTTCCTGAACCTCATGTATGATGCCTTCTTCCACGTGACTAGATTTTCCACCTCATGATCTGAAACACAAGAGTAAATCGACATCAGGATGGCTTAAAAAGAAGATAATTTGTGTTTTGGAGTTTGACCTTAACCCAGTTGAGATTCTGTGACATGTCCTGAAGAGGACTGTTCATGCAAGGTATCCCTGAAATATTGATGAACTGAAACAGTTTTGTGTGGAGGAATGGTGTAAAATTGCTCCTTGCTATTGTGCTAGTCTTATTAGCAGCTACAGGAAATGTTTGGTGGAGGTTATTGCTGCTAAAGGAAATTCTACCAATTAATGTTTCACATACTTTTTTGAGCCTGGACTGTGAATGATTAAGCAATGTATTCAGTAAAGACATGAAAGGTACAATTGTTTGTGTTATTAGTTTCAGCAAATTGTATTTGTCTATCGTTGTGACTTAGATGAAGATCAGTCCACATTTTGAGTAATTAATGTAGAAAACCAAGTAACTGTAAAGGGCTCACTAACTTTTTCTTCCAAGTGTATTTTAAAAACTATATATATTTTAAACTGGCTGCATTTGCAAACTGATGAAAGGCCATTGACATAATTAGTGTCCAGTTCAGGCTCTGGCCTTTCCATCCTTTCACGTGAGTGTAAATCAAGATTTTTGATGTTTTATTTTTAGAAAATTAGCTTGCCTAGTTTGGTGGCATTCTCCTCTCTGAATTGGAATTTGTAGTGTTAAACTCTAGTGCAAGGTCTCTGCAGTAACTGCCAGGTAATATGGTGCAGCTGTAGAAGAGAATTACCTTGTTACGAGTGGCACCCTTTGGATCAGCTATGAGCACCATAGTGTGTTCGACTATTTCACTGAATGCTTGGAATGCTAAATCACAGTAAAGGCAATGTGCCTTTTTCAACAACCAAAGATACACTGAACTGGGCAATCATCTCATCTTGATTTTGTAGCAAACAAACTGACTAGTGTAATATGGTGGTCAGTTCTGAATAATTGTGTACCAAGCGCCTGCAAGAGTGCAAGTATTTGAGACCTTGGCTTAACTCTTGGTTTTGTTTGTGAAGGAAAGCCTAGACTGATTCTGTAAGAATGCGGTGATAAAGAGTGGGGTTTGAACAATTGGTTTATCTTTGCACTTAATCAGGTGATGCTCTGCATACATTCCTTCATTTCGGTCGTGTTGCTTTGTGTTGAGAATACAAGTTCACCATATGGTAAGATGCTAGGAGTGGCATTCGAGTGTTGTCAAAAATTAGTTTTGTAGATGTCATCAGATGCTCGGCCTAATTGCACCCAGGTTCAGTAGTAATATTGAAATAGTTGTGATGTTTATCCTCTAAAGTTCGTCCTTGGGATGTCCAGTGATTGAGGAGTAGGTAGGTCTGCCATGAATCTGGATGTGTCTGACTTTACCATATCCAGATATGGGAGCAAAATCAGGACATTTGGTCTATCGGGTCTGATTCACAATTCAATTGTGGCTAAACTTTCACCCCCTTTCTTCTGCCTTCTCCCTGAAACCCTCAACTCCCTTGCCAATTAAGACCCAACAACCTCTTAAATATACCCAGTGACTTAGTCTCCACAGCTGTCTGTGGCAACTGATTCCATAGATTCAGTACCTTCTGGTGGAAGAAATAATTCCTCACCTCAGATTTAATGGGACATCCCTTTATTCCGAGGCTGTGCCCTCAGATCTTAGACTCTCCACCAATGGAAACATCATCTCCACATCCACTCTATCCAGGCCTTTCAGTATCTGAGAACATTTCAATGTGATCTGCTCTCATCCTTCTGAACTCTGTCATGTGTAGTCCCAGAGACATCAAACACTTCTCATGCATTAAATCTTTCATTCCTGGGATTTTAATCTTCAGGGAATCCTGAACTAGGGCTCATAAGTAGCTTTGTACCTCTGTTTTCTGAAATCTCTTCTCATTAACAAAATAGTCTACACCTATATTTTCCCTGTCAAAGAGTATAATCCTGCACATCCTTACACAATATTCTATCTGCCACTTCTTTGCCCTTTATCCCAATCTGTCTGAGTCCTTTTGTAGACACCTTGCCACTGTGCACTACCTGTTCCTCCACCTATCTTGATATTATTTGCAAATTTGGTTCTGAGACCACAACTTTTCACTTTATATCTTAATAATCTGGATCAAAGAACTGATGGCATTGCAGCCAACCTTTGTAGAACTCCACTAATCGTTGGCAACCATCCTGAATAGAACCCTTTTGTTCCTAGTCAGCCAATCTTCTACCCTTACTAGTAGCTTGCCTCTAAGACTCTTAAGAAGCCTTGCATGTGATACTTTATCAAAGGCCTTATGAAAATTGAAGTTAATAACATCCACTGATTCTCCTTTGTCTCTTTTGCTTATTACATCCTCAAAGTATTCTTACAGATTTGTCAGGTAAGATCCCCCTTTAACAAAATAGTGCATTATTTTTTATTACCTTACGTCAAGTCTCCAAAATTTCATCTTTAACGCACTGTGAAATCTTACCAACCACTGAGGTCAGACTAACCAGCCTATAATTTCCTGTCTTTTGCCTCCCTCTCTTCATAAGCAGATGTCACATTTTTTAATTTTTCAGCCTTACAAGACTTTCTAGTGATTCTTGAAAGATGATTACTTGGCTCCATGATCTCTTCAGTTACAGCAGTTTCAGATCTACCTTCAGTCCATTTAACTTCCTCAACACCTTTTCCTTAGTAATGGCTACCACACACACTTCTGCCCCCTGACTCTTGAATTTCTAGCACATTGCTGATAACTTCCACTGTGAAGATTGACACAAAATATTGATTCAGCTTCTCTGCCATTTCCCTGTTCCCCATTATTACTTGAGCATATTTTCCAGTAGCCCAGTGTCTACTCTTGCCACTCTTCCCATTATCTATCTTAAAACTTTTCAGTTTTCTATTTTATTGGTTGGTTTACCCTTGTATTTCACTCTCCTCCCATATATCTTTTCTAGTTGTCCTTTCAACACACATCAGAGTTGCTGGTGAACGCAGCGGCCAGGCAGCATCTCTAGGAAGAGGTACAGTCGACGTTTCGGGCCGAGACCCTTCGTCAGGACTAACAGAAGGAAGAGCTAGTAAGAGATTTGAAAGGGGGGGGGGGGAGATCCGAAATGATAGGAGAAGACAGGAGGGGGAGGGATGGAGCCAAGAGCTGGACAGGTGATTGGCAAAAGGGATATGAGAGGATCATGGGACAGGAGGCCCAGGGAGAAGGAAAGGGGGGAGGGGGGGGGAAATCCAGAGGATGGGCAAGGGGTATAGACAGAGGGAGAAAAAGGAGAGAGAGAGAGAGAGAGAGAAAGAATGTGTGTATATACATAAATAACGGATGGAGTACGAGGGGGAGGTGGGGCATTAGCGGAAGTTAGAGAAGTCGATGTTCATGCCATCAGGTTGGAGGCTACCCAGATGGAATATAAGGTGTTGTTCCTCCAACCTGAGTGTGGCTTCATCTTTACAGTAGAGGAGGCTTTGGATAGACATGTCAGAATGGGAATGGGATGTGGAATTAAAATGTGTGGCCACTGGGAGATCCTGCTTTCTCTGGCAGACAGAGCTTAGATGTTCAGCAAAACGATCTCCCAGTCTGCGTTGGGTCTCGCCAATATACAGAAGGCCACATCGGGAGCACCGGCCGCAGTACATCACCCCAGCTGACTCACAGGTGAAGTGTCGCCTCACCTGGAAGGACTGTCTGGGGCCCTGAATGGTGGTAAGGGAGGAAGTGTAAGGGCATGTGTAGCACTTGTTCCGCTTACAAGGATAAGTGCCAGGAGGGAGATCAGTGGGGAGGGATAGGGGGGACGAATGGACAAGGGAGTCGTGTAGGGAGCAATCCCTGCGGAAAGCAGAGAGAAGGGGGGAGAGAAAGATGTGCTTAGTGGTGGGATCCCGTTGGAGGTGGCGGAAGTTACGGAGAATAATATGTTGGACCCGGAGGCCGGTGGGGTGTAGGTGAGGACCAGGGAAACCCTATTCCTAGTGGGGTGACGGGAGGATAGAGTGAGAGCAGATGTGCGTGAAATGGGGGAGATGTGTTTGAGAGCAGAGTTGATGGTGGCTCCCACTTTCAAATCTCTTACTAGCTCTTCCTTCAGTTAGTCCTGTCGAAGGGTCTCGGCTCGAAACGTCGACTGTACCTCTTCCTAGAGATGCTGCCTGGCCTGCTGCATTCACCAGCAACTTTGATGTGTGTTGCTTGAATTTCCAGCATCTGCAGAATTCCTCGTGTCTAGTTGTCCTTTGTTGGTTTTTCAAGGCTTTCCACTAATCTTTGTCGTATTATGTGCCTTTTGTTTTTATGTTGTCACCGATTTGTCAGCCATGGTTGCCCCATTCTCCCCTTGGTGTAACACACATAAAAAAAAATACTGGTGAATGCAGCAGGCCAGGCAGCATCTGTAGGAATAGGTACAATCGACGTTTCAGGCCGAGACCCTTCGTCAGGACTAACTGAAAGAAGAGATAGTAAGAGATTTGAAAGTGGGAGGGGGAGATCCGAAATGATAGGAGAAGACAGGAGGGGGAGGGTTGGAGCTAAGAGCTGGAAAGTTGATTGACAAAAGGAAGATTGACAAGATCTTCCCTTGGTGTGCTTCTTTTTCCTTGGGATAAGATTCTGCTATGTCTCCCAAATTACACTCAGAACCTCCTACCATTGCTGCTTCTGTCTACCCTTCCAAACAACTCTGGCCCGCTCCTCCCTCATAGGTCCTAGTTGCTCAACTGTAATACTATTACATCAAATTTCAGTTCTCTCAAACCGCATAGGAAATTCTATTATATTATGGTCACTGCCTCACAAAGATTCCTGTACCTTAAGCTCCATGATCAAGTTTGTGTCTTTACACAACACTGGGCTCTACCACAAACTGCTCTAAAAAGCCATCTTACAGACATTCCACTAATCCTTTCTTTCAGTCTAGTACTAGCCTGATTTTTCCTAGTCTGCTAAAGAATCCATGAGTAACTTTAACATTGCCTTTTTCTGTACCCCTCATCCTGATTTACTGTTCAGAGGTCTGTGCATACAGTACGATGCAAAAGTCTTATGCACTCTAGCTATATATATATATATTTCATTTTTTGCCACCCCTCCCCTCTGCCCACCAGCCTGCCTTTTCAATAAGGTGTGTCCTTGGATGATTAGGTCCCAGGTCTGATCCTTTTACAGCCATATCTCCAGTGCTGCCCATCATTACCACCAATTCTGATATGTGCTGTAAACTTATTTACCTTGTTACATAAGCCGTCTGCGTTCTAATACAGCATCATCAGTCCTGTATTTACTGCTCCCTTTCTCAAAGTCATGCCTGAGTTAGATTCCTAACTTTTCTTAAACTTTTATTTTGGAGACTTTAATAACCTGTCCTAAGCTCTCCTTTATTTTAAACTTCTGAATTTTCCACCGCCTTCTATTGAACCACCCCCTCCAATATCACTTAAGTATTTGCTCTTTAAAGAAGACAGGAAAACTTCAGGATATTCCCTAAGTTGACCAGTGCTAATGACAGAGCTGAAAATGCTTGAAGAATATTTATAGTCTTGATGTGAGTGAATGGAATTGTGTAGCTGGGTGAAAAGGTAGGCATGGATGGTGTTGGTCTGTACAACAGCTGACTTATTTTGCCAGTCAAGCGGCACCTGTGGAAAGGAACTGGTGAATGTTTTGAGTTAGGGACACTCCTCAGAACTTGCTGACAGACTCACTTGAAGTAACTAACATCAAACAAATTTGGACCATAAACCTGGAGCCATGTCACTGGGGAAGGTTCTGCTCTTCAGAAAAGGTGGTTGCTAAATGTGAATAGACTGCTGTCAGATCTAAAGGAAAGTCCAATTATCAAATGTTGTTTGTGTTCTGCAGTATGTGAATTCTACATTTGAAGGAATGATGGGTTACCGGAGAGAGGAATTGATAGGAAAGAAGTTAACGCAAATGAACAAGAGCGACAAAAATAAAGTTGACCTTCCAGACACGATCAAATCCTACATTAAAAAAGGGAAGGTAAGTGTGATGTTAGTTTGTGACCCCATTATGGAAAGGCTCTTGTGCCTGGGTATTTCCACCATGTACAGACCCTTGCAGAATGTTTAACTGACTATCTGACTGCCCATTGGTTGCTGATGATTGTACAGCAAAGCAAATACAGCACTGTCTGGGCTGTAGTAATTCATTGAGAACCGAATTAATAGGAAGGTCAAAGAGGAAGTTTATAGCTATGTGGAGAAATACAGTACAGAAACAGGGCCCTCAACCCACCTGGTCCATGTCAAAACCATTTAAACTGCCTACTTCTATCGACCTGCACCAGGACCATAGCCCTCCATGCCCCTACCATTCATGTACCCGTCCAAACTTTTCTTAAACATTGAAATTAAGCTTGCATGCATCACTTATGTTGGCAGCTCATTCCACATTCTCATGACCATCTGAGTGAAGCAGTTTTCCTTCATGTTCTCCTTGATCTTTTCATCTTTCACCCTAACCAATGATCTCTGGTTGAAGTCTCACCCAACCTCAGTAGAAAAAGCTTGCTTGCATTTACCCTATCTACACACCTCATAATTTTGTATACCTTTTTCAAATCTCCTCTCAATGTTCTAAGTTCTAAAGAATAGTGCTAACCTATTCAGTCTTTCCTTATAACTTTGGTCCTCCAGACCTAGCAACATCCTTGTAAATTTTCTTAGTACTTTTTCAACCTGGTGTTGGGAAATGTACGATAACACATTTTGGTAAAAGGAACAATAGTGTGGACTATTATCTAAGTGGGGAGAACATTCAACCATCAGAGGTGCAGAAGGTCTTAGGAGTCCTCATGCAAGACTTCCAGAAGGTTAACTTACAGGTTGAGTCAGTGGTAAAGAAGGCAAATGCAATGTATTTATTTACTTATTTCAAGGGGAATGGAATATGAGAGCGAGGAGATAATGCTGAGGCTTTACAAGTTAATAGTCAGGCTGCATTTGGAGTATTGTCAACTGTTTTGGGTCCCATGTTTCTGAAAGGACGTGCTGTCATTGGAGAGAGTCCAAAGGAGGTTCACGAGGATGATTCTGGGAATGAAGGGGTTAACATATGAGGATCATTTGGAAGCTTTAAACCTGTACTCACTGTAATTTAGAAGAATGTGGGGAGATCTCATTGAAACCTACCAAATATTGAAAGGGCTAGATGGGATGGATGTGGAAAGGGTGTTTCCTGTGGTGGGGGTATCCAGAACCAGAGGGCATAGCCTCAAAATTGAGGGGTGACCTTTTAAAGCAGAGGTAAGGAAGAATTTTTTAGCCAGATAGTAGAGAATTTGTGGAATGCTCTGCCACAGACTACGGTGGAGGCCAAGACTGTGGATATATTTAAGGCGGAAGTTGATAGTTTCTTGATCAGTCAACATCAAAAGATATGGCGAGAATTCAGGTGTAGGGGGTTGAGTGGGATCTGGGATCAGCCATCATGGAATGGCAGAGCAAGCTCAAGGGACTGAATGGTCTAATTCTACTCCAATGTCTTAATGGTCTTATTTATATCTTTCCTGTAGTTAGGTGACCAAAACTGCAGACAATACTCCAAATTAGACCTCACCAATGTCTTGTACAACTTCAACATAACATCTCATCTCCTGTACCTTGATTTATGAAGACCAATGTGCCAAAAGTTTTCTTTATAACCCTATCTGTAATGTCACTTTCAATGAATTATGGACCTGTATTACCAGATCCCTATGTTCCACTGTTCACTGTGTAAGATCTATCCCACCAAAGTACAACACCTCGCACTTGTCTGCATTAAATTCCACTGGCCATTTTCAGCCAATTTTTCTAGCTGATCTGGGTCCCTCTGAAAGTCATGGTAGCCTTCCTCACTCCACTACACCCCCAATCTTGGTGTCATCTGCAAATTTTCTGATTCAGTTAACCACGTTATCATCTAGATCATTGATATAGATGACAAATAATAAAGGATCCAACACCTATCCCTGCGGCACCCCGCTAGTCGCAGGCCTCCAGTAAGAGAGGCCACACTCTACTACAACTCTGGCTTCTCCCACAAAGCCAATGTCTAATCCAATTTGCTTCCTCATCTTGAATGCAGAGCCAATGAATCTTCTTGACCAGCCTCCCATGCAGGACCTTGACAAATGTCTTACTAAAGTCCATATAGACAACGTCCATTAACTTTCCTTCCTCCACTTTCCTGGTAACCTCCCTGAAAAACTCTTTAATATTGGTTAGACATGACCCGCCATGCAGACTCTCTTTAATCGGTTCACGTCTATCCAAATATATATCTGGTTCCTTAGAATACCTTCCGATAACTTTCCCACTACTGTTGTCAGATGCAATGGCCTATAATTTCCTGGCGCAAGCACGAGGAAATCTGCAGATGCTGGAATTTCAAGCAACACACATAAGGGTCTCGGCCCAAAACGTCAACTGTATCTCTTCCTATAGATGCTGCCTGGCCTGCTGCGTTCACCAGCAATTTTTATGTGTATAATTTCCTGGTTTATGTTTAGAGCCTTTTTTTAAACAGCAGAACAACATTAGCTATCCTCCCCTGACACTAAAAATGATTTAAATATCTCTGCTAGGGCCCCTGCAATTTCTTTACTTGCCTCCTGTAGGGTCCAAGGGAACACCTTTTAGGATCTGGGGATTTTCCTCAGGGTAGCAAACAGTTCCTCCTCTGAAATCTGTGTAGGGTCCATGAAGTTGATGCCGCTTGCCTCACTTCTGTAGACTGTGTCCGTCTTCTGAGTAAATACAAATGCGAAGAATTCATTTAAAATCTCCCTATCTGTTTTGGTTCTACACATGGGTTACCACTCTGGTTTTCCAGAGGACCAATTTTATCCCTTGAAATTATTTTGCTCTTAACATATCCGTAGAAACCCTTAGGATTCTCCTTCACCTTGTCTGCTAGAGCAACTTTATGCCTTCTTTTAGCCTTCCTGATTTCTTAAGTGTTCTCTTGCATTTCTTATCTTCCTTAAGCACCTCATTTGTACCTACTATGCACTTCCTTTTTTTTTCCTCTTAACTAGGGCCTCAATATCTCTTGAAAGCTAATCTTGTTTTCCGCCAGTCCTGCTGAAGGGCCTCGGCCTGAAACGTTGACTCTGCTCTCTTCCATGGATGCTGCCTGGCTTGCTGAGTTCTTCCAGCATTTTGTGTGTTGCTTGGATTTCCAGCATCTGCAGATTTTCCCTTGTTTGTGATTGGTGTTCCCATGCCAGGCCGTAATGCAACCAGTCAGCACACTTTGCACCACACACCTACAGAAGTTGCCAAGGTATTTAGTGACGTAGAATTTCTGCAGACTCCAGAGGAAGTAAAGGTGCTGTTGTGCTTTCCTCTCAATTATATTTGTATGATGGGTCCAGGACAGGTCCTTTGGTGACACCCAGGATTTTAAAGTTACTGACCCTCTCCACCTCTGATCCTCTGATGATTGACCTCTGGTTTTGCTCCCCTGAAAACTATAATCAGTTCCTTGGTCTCATTGTTATTGAGTGAGAGGTTGTTATTACACCACTCAGCCAGATTTTCAATCTCCTTTCTGTATGCTGATTCATCACCTTTGACACAGCTCTCAACAGTGGTGTCATCAGCCATCTTGTATATGGTGTTGGACTTGTGCTTAGCCACACAGTCATAAGGGTAAAGTGAGTAGAGCAGGGGGCTAAGTACATATCCCTGTGGTGGTCCTGTACTGATGAAAACTGTGGAGGAGATGTTTTTGCCAGTTTGAGTTGACTGGGATCTACAAGTGAAGAAATCCAGGATCCAATGGACAAGGAGGTTTTGAGGCCCAGGTCTTGGAGTTTACTGATTAGTTTTGAGTGGATGATGGTGTTAAATGCCGAGCTGTAATCGATACAGAGCATCCTGATGTATGCATCTTTGCTGTCCAGATGTTCCAGGGTTGCGTGAAGAGCCAACGAGATAGGACAGGAACTGAAATGCTTTCTTGCACCAGTCTACAATCTCTTTACAAATTTGTTCTCCTCGGACTGTTGGGTAGTCTGTAATATGGCTCCACGAACATGGTCATGCCTTTCTTATTTCTCAGTTCCACCCATATGTCTCACTAGTTGAGTTTTCCCATCTGTCCTGATGGAGCACTGCAGTGACATTTTCCCTGACCGGTAATGCCATCCCTCCTCCTTCAATCCCTCCCAATCTGTCAAATCTAAAATAACGGAAACCCTGGAATATTGAACTGCCAGTCTGGCCCTCCTGTAACCAAGTTTCACTAAAGGTGACGAAAAGTCGTAATTCCAGGTGTTGATCCATGCCCTGAGCTTATCTGCTTTTCTCATGATATTCTGGCATTGAAATATATGCTACTCAGGACACTAGTTATACCATTCTCAACCTTTAGATTCCTGACTTTGAGGTCTAACCAACATTTGTCTCCGCAAACTCTTCTTGCACTCTGGTTCCCATCCCCCTGTAATGAGTTTAACCACCTATGTGCAGCATTAACAAACTTTCCCACTAGGATATTAGTCCTCCTCCAGTTCAGGTACAAACTGTCTCTAAAAATAAAAGGGGCAGTGGGAAATCACTGACAATAAAAGTGAGTTTAAAAATCCTCCAGGCATGTGGACAGTAAAAAATACATATGTGCACTCAAAACTGGGAATTTACTGCTGAAGGCAAAGGCTACAGACAAGGAGCTAAATTTACTTTACCTTGGACTTAAGGTGGAATATACTCCTGAAAGTCTTTGTGGAGAGCACAAGGTGGGAAGAGAAGATACTAATAGGCTAGCTATGCAAAGTGAGTAAATCACTTAGTCCAGATAGACTGCATAATCAGCTACTGAGAAGAGGAAGATGAAAAATGTTTATATTTTTCCCAACCAGCTAAGGACTTCATGAATTGTCAGTGCTTTTTTCACTGGCACTTACAGCACTCTAGAAAATATGGGTTATTTTCCATATATTTGGAACGACCTTCCTGTGAAGGTGGGCATGGATGACCATCACTTCTACCTCCTTGAAAGAAAAGTGTTTGAAGATTCAGATGGTAGCGGGTGCCAGGCCAGTTGGTTGATACAGAATGGCCAATTTCCATGCTGTATGACCCTACCGAGACATCAGAGCCAGGAATAAATGCATGATGCACTGAGCAGCTGTGATCTCTACCCTTCAGGGCATGAGTTTTACAGGTGAACGGAGAAGATGTTTTAGTGTTTTCAAAGTCTCCTTCAAGGGGAACATCTTGTTGATTCCTGGAAATTTCTGAACCATAACAGTTTAAAATGCAGGGTTGATATCCAGGAAGGGACGAAGATCCTCAGCTTTCTTAGATGGCAACAGGTAAGTCCATGAGCAAACAATAAGAGTGCAGGTAGAATCACAGAATGTACAGTACATCTCATCTATGTCAACCATGATGTCTTTCTGAGCTAATCACCCATCTGCAGGTATCCTCTATGCCTTTCATATCCAGGTACCTGTCCAAATACCTTTTTAAATATTGTAACTGTATCTGCTTCTACTATGACTTCTGGAAGCTTTTTCCGAATTTTCCCCTCACCTTAAACTGTGTTGTCTAGTTCCAGGCTCTCCTGCCCTAAGGAAAAAAAGAATCTGACTATCTTCCCTTTTTTGGCATTCTTGGCATTCTCAAGGGTGAGGATTACCAGCCAGAAGTTGTGATACATATTGGCACCAATGACATTGGTAGACAAGGTGAGGAGGTCCTGAAAAGAGATTTTAGGGAGCTAGGTAGAAAGTTGAGAAACAAGACCTCCAGATAGTAATCTCTGGGTTGCTGCTTGTGCCACGTGCCAGTGACGATAAGAAAAGGATGATTTGGCAGTCGAATGCGTGACTGAGGAACTGGTGCAGGGAATAGGGGTTCAGACTTCTGGATGGTTGGCAGCTCTTCTGGGGAAGGTAAGACCTGTACTAAAGGGATGGGTGACACCTGAACCTGAAGGGGTCCAATACCCTTGTAGGCAGGTTGGCTTGAGTTGTGTGGGTGGGTTTAAACTAATTTAGCAGGGGAATGAAAACCAGAGTGATAGTGCTGAAAATGAGGTAGTTAATTTACAAACAGAGGCAATGTGTAGTGAGACTCCTAGCAAGGAGAGGCCGATAGTGCAAAATTGCAGTGAATAGGGTGAGTTGCAACATAAAAGGTGGACAAAATTGAAAAGGGTTAATACAGCCTTGAAGGTGTTATATCTGAATGTGCGCAGTTTACAGAATAAGGTAGATGAACTTGAGGCACAGTTACAGATTGCCATGTATGATGTTGTAGGCATCACTGAATCATGGCTGAAAGAAGATTATAGCTGGGAGCTTAATTCTAGGATACACACTGTATCAAAAGGACAGGCAAGAAGGCAGAGACGGTGATGATGCTTTGTTGGTTAAGAAAAAAAAGAAATCAAATTCTTTGAAAGAATGTGTAGAAATGTGGGTAGAGCTAAGAAACTGCAAGGGTAAAAAGACACTGATGGGAGTTGTATGCAGAGCCCCAAACTATAGTAAGGATGTGGTCTACAAATTAGCACAGAAGATAGAACATGTGTGCGAAAGGGCACGTTACAATAGTCATGGGGGATTTCAATGTACGGGTAGATTGTGAAAATTAGGTTGGTGTTGGATTTCTGGACGGATGGGAACTCTTCTGGGGAAGGTACGACTTTCTACCTAGAAGGGGAATTTCTAGAATGCTGATAACATGACTTTAGAGCAGCTTGTGGTTGAGCCCATAGGGGATCAGCTATTCTGGATTGGGTGTTGTGCAATGAGTCAGAATTGATTAGTGAGCTGAAGGCAAGTAATCATAATATAATAAAATTCACCCTAAAATTTGAGAAGGAGAAGCTGACGTAAGGTGTGTCAGTATTACAGTGGAGTGAAGGAAATTACAGATACAGGAGAGAGGAGCTGGCCAGAGTTGATTGAAAAAGGACACTGACAGTGGAAATGACTGGAATTTCTGAAAGCAACTCAGAAAGCACATGAATATATATATCCCAAAGAGAAAGAAGTATTCTAATGGCAACAGCTGTGGCCAGCAAGACGTTAATGCCAACATAAAAGCCAAAGAAAGGGCATATGATAGAGCAAAAATTAGTGAGAAATTAGAGGATTGGGATGCTTTTAAAAACCAATAGAAGGCAACTAAAAAGTCATTAAGAAGGTAAAGATGGAATATGAAAATAAGCTAGCCAATAATACAGAGGATAACAAACATTTCTTCAGATACGTAAAATGTAAAAGAAAAATGAGAGTGGATATCGGACTGCTGGAGAGGTAATGGGGGATAAGGAAATGGTGGACGAACTGAATAAGTATTTTGCAACAGTCTTCACTGTGGAGGACATTAGTAACATGGTGGAAGTTTCAGGCGTCATAAATTATGTGAAGTTACAATTGCCAGGGAAAAGGTTCTTTGCAAAATTATAGGTCTGAAGGTAAGCACACCTTGGGATTCGGAAGGAGGTGGCTGAAGAGATTGTGGAGGCATTAATAATCATCTTTCAAGAATCACTAGATCCTAGAATAGTTCCAGAAGATGAAAATTGCAAATATCACTCCACTCTTCAAGAAAGGAGAGAGGCAGAAGAAAGGAAATTATAGGCCAGTCAGTCTGACCTCAGTTGTTGGGAATATGTTGGAGTCAATTGTTAAGGATGTGGTTTTGGGGTACTTGGAGGCACATGATAAAATAGGCCGTAGCATGGTTTCCTCAAGGGAAAAGCTTGCCTGACAAATCTATTGGAATTTGAAGAAATAATAATCAGAATAGACAAAGGAGAATCGGTTGATGTTATGTGCTTGGATTTTCAGGCTTTGGGCAAGGTGCCACAGTGAGGCTGCCTAACAAGATAAGAGCACCTGGTATTACAGGAAAGATTTTAGCATGGATAAAGCAGTGGCTGATTGGCAGGAGGCAAGGACTGGGAATAAATTTAGTTGGCTGCCGGTGATTAGTGGTGTTCCACAAGGGTCTGGGTTGAGACCGATTCATTTTACATTCTATGTTAATGATTTGGATGATGAAATTGATGGATTGTTGCAAAGATTGCAGACAATAGGAAGATGGGTGGAGGAGCAGGTAGATCTGAGGAAGTAGGCTACAGAAGGACAGACATTTTAGGGGAATGGGCAAAGAAATGGCAGATGGAATACAGTGTCAGGAAATGTATGATCATGCACTTTGTTAGAAGAAATGAAAGGATTGACTGTTTTCTAATTGGAGAGAAAATACAAAAATCTGAGACACAAAGGGCCTTGGGAATCCTTGTGCAGGATTCCCTCAAGGTTAATTTGCAGGTTGAGTCCGTGGTGAGAAAGGCAAATGTGATGTTAGCAATCATATCCAGGGACTAGAATATAAAATCAAGGATGTAATGTTGAGACTTCTCAGGCACTGGTAAGGCTTCATTTGGAGTATTATGAGCAGTTTTGGGCCTCTTAGAAAGGATAGGTCAAATATGATGGCAGAATATAGTATTAGTGGCAAGACTCTTGGCAGTGTGGAGGATCAGAGGGACCTTGGGGTCCGAGTCCATAGGGCAGGCTGCGCAGGTTGTCTCTGGTTAAGAAGGCATATGATGCATTGACATTCATCAACCGTGGGGCATGAGGCAATGTTTGAGTTATATAAGACATTTGGTTAGACCCCATTTGGAGTACTGTGCTCAGTTCTGGTCACCTCACTACAGAAAGGATGTGGAAACCATAGAAAGGGTGTAGGGGAGATTTACAAGGATGTTGCCTGGATTGGGGAGCATGCCTTATGAGAATAGGTTGAGTGAACTTGGCCTTTTCTCCTTGGAGTGGCAGAGGATGAGAGGTAACCTGATAGAGGTGTACAAGATGATGAGAAGCATTGATCGTGTGGATAGTCAGAGGCTTTTTCCGAGGGCTGAAATTTCTAAACGAGAGGGCAGAGTTTTAAGGTGCTTGGAAGTAGTTACAGAGGAGATGTCAGGGGTAAGTTTTTTTACACAGAGAGTGGTGAGTGCGCGGAATGGGCTGTCGGCGACAGTGGTGGAGGTGGATATGATAGGGTCTTTTAACAGACTCCTGGACAGGTACATGGCGCTTAGAAAAATAGAGGACTATGGGTAACCCTAGGTAATTTCTAAAGTAAGTACATGTTCGGCACAACATTGTGGGCCGAAGGGCCTGTATTTTGCTGTAGGTTTTATGTTTCCATGGATGTGCTGACACTGAAGAAGGGTCAAAGGAGGTTCACAGAAATGATAATGAACAGCTTGTCATATAAAGAGTGTTTGGCTCTGGGCTTGTGTTTACTGAACTTCATAAGAATGAGGGTGACTTAATTGCAACCTATCAAATGGTGAAAGGCCTTGATAGAGAAGATGTTTCCTATGGTGAGAGTGTCTAAGACCAGAGGACACAGCCTCAGAATAGAGGGATTCCCTTTTAGAATGGAGTTGAGGAATTTCTTTAGCCAGAGAATGCTGAATCTGTGGAACTTGTTGCTGCAAGCAGCTGTGGAGGCTAAGGCTACGTTCACACTAGACCGGATAAATCCATAACCAAGCTTTTTCTCTTCGTTTTGACCGTCCGTCCACACTGAAATGGCGTTTTCCTCCCCCGAAAACGGAGTTTTTCTAAAACGCTCTCTAGAGTGTTTAAATCTGAAGAAGCCGGTTGGCCGTTGTAGTGTGTACAGGGTAACCGGCTAATTTTAAAAACATTGTCATGACGTGCCAGAACAAATGGTGGCGGCAGCGCGGCATTTCATTGTCTTCATGAACGCAACCTCCAACACCACAACAACAATATCTGACGATAGATGTGTAACATCTTAATGTAACATTGTGTGGAAATACAAGATAACACTGATGCAGACATGTTTTATACATTTAACAAGGTGCTTTATTAATGTATTGCTTGTGCAAACATTCAATAGGTGCAATTGTCACTTTTGCCCAGTAACTTGTTTTATTGCGCATGTGAAGTACAGCAAAATAATACACAAAGACATGGCAAAAGTAAAGGCAAATAAATGAGGTAACAGCAAATTTCACTTTTGCCCAGTAACAAGCCTTATTGCATTTAGTTGTAGCTGTTATCCCTTTCATCGGTGAAGAGACTGTGGCTGTAGGAAATGTTTCTGGACAAACATGCACCAAGTCTTTTGTTTGGCAATTTCCTTTTAAGTTTTTCTAGTCTGTAACTGGACAAATGCACACCAAGTATACCGTTTCCTCTTTGCTTGTTTTCTGTGTGTCCTGCGCATGCCCAGTAGGAGGAGATTCGCCCAAATACCCGTTTTAATGTGGATGGAGGTATTTTCAAAAACGCCTGGTGTGGCCTATGGTTTTTACGCGAAACTAGCGTTTTCAAAATTATCCGGTCTAGTGTGGACGTAGCCTAAGTCTGTATGTATATTTAAGGCAGAGGTTGATAGAGTCTTGGTTGGTCAAGACAATTACAATAAATTACAAAATAAAGTTGTTGACTTCAGCTGCCAAGGTGCATAACCTGTCACTTACCTGGATTAGTGCCTCACCCAGTTTTCTATGGGCTTGTTGGGGAACCACCTTCACTATCCATGACTCCGCCAATTTATGTGTTGTCTACAGTGATGGGTGCCTGGAATGTGCTGCCGGGGAAGTGGCGGAGGCAGATATGACAACAACATGTATCGTTCTAAATTATTCTGAAATAAATATGGAGGGAAATGAAGGTATAGAAATAATGTGCAGACACGATATTAGTTTAAATCGGCATTATGGTAGCCATGATATGGTGTGCTGTACTATTCTATGTTCAGTTATGATTGCTGAAAGTCAATCGAACTTTGAATGTTCAAATAACCCTCAAAGCTGCAATCTTTGTGTTGACAGCAAAATCACTATTATGAGATATTCCCCTCAACACAGAAGAAAATGCATTACACCATTGTAACCCTGTCAGTAAATTCTTAGTGTAAGGTCTCTCTGCTTGTGGCTTTCAGGAATGGCAAGGAATGTACTATGGGACAAAGAGAAATGGAGATAGCATTCGCCAAAATGCGAGGATAATGCCTGTCGTAGGACAGGGAGGGTGAGTTCAGTATATATGTATCAGATCTATCAAGCAGACTACTGTATCTCAGTGTTGTATATCTACCTCTGTGACCATGATATACAAGTTTTACTACTTGTCTTGTAGTCCAAAGCTTCTCAAACTTGCACAATGAATCACACTGTGCCCCTTTCTCTGAGGTATATTGAGCCAATGCCTGGCTTCAGTTCTTTTCCTTCTTCCCTTTCAATCTCAAATAATTTAAGGCTAACACAATTTATTGGGAAAAAGTTGATTTGTAGCCAGTGACAAAGGACAGTATCTCTTCATGGCTTCGTATGCCTCCTTGATTTGAAGAATGATCCAGCACCAGCTCATCCTGGCATACTCAGAAGTTGAGGGTTAATTATTTGTTGAGCAGAAGTTTTAAGGATCAGGAGATAAAAACCTGAACCTAGAATGCTGATACTTTAGGAAAGAAATTGCTTGTGCTTCCATCTGTTTGTGTTTTTTAAAATAAATTAGGATGTAGTGTGACAGGAACATGATTTTTAAGGAGTAAAATAATTAATGTGAATGCTGTTTTCTATTTTAGTTTTTTGATTCCTGTTTTACTTCCATTGACTGACAGTTAAGCTGCATATTTAAATAAAAGGAAAAAAATGATATTCAGAATTATTTAGAGACAAAATGAAGGCTTGCAGAGTAGCTGGTTAGACCATAAGACATAGGAGCAGAATTAGGCTATTGTGCCCGAATCTACAGAGTTGGAATTGACTGTGAATTGTGCACCTGGTATTGAACAGAACACCGTGAAAATTGCTTCCTGAGTCGGTGGAACTATCCAGAGTTGAAACGTGATCTTGGGATAAATCTTACATTAGAAGTATGGCAGAGGGTGGTTAATTCATGTGGAATTAATAACATGTTAAAACTCTTCAGATGGTGTGCATATGATACCGAATTCCTTCCCAACAGAGGAGATAAAAGATTTGAGCTATGGATAAAGAAAGGTCTTACAACCTACCTCTCATTTATAGATAAAAGAGTATCGCAAAGTTTCCAAATCCTGCAGGACAAACATGGCCTAGAACACAATGACTTTTTTAGGTACCTTCAAGTACGAAACTATGTTAACCAGAGTTGTAGATATACAGACCTATCAACAGTAGAATTAGAATTTTTCAAGATTCTGAACTCGGCTTGCAGTTCAATACCTAGTAAATCAGTTTCTCCATTATATAATGCACTCTCCCATGCTAAAAATGTAAACACACTGTATATTAAAGAGAAGTGGGAGAAAGAAGCGGGGTTGGTACTTTCAGAGGAGGCTTGGAGGAAAAACTGCAGCTTTCAATGGTCCTCGACTAAGTCTTTGACTTGGAGAGAACATTGTTGGAAAAACATTATAAGATACTTCAAGACCCCATATCAGGAAAAATATAAAGATACAAACGTGACGTGTTGGAGAAGGTGCGGCTCCAAGGAGGCAAATCATTTTCATATTTTCTGGAATTGCCATAAATTAAGTCTATATTGGGAAGGTATTCATAGAACATTAGTTAAGGTACTTAGGTCCCAGATACCTCTGAACTTTGAGACGCTCTATTTGGGGCATGTATTGTTTCTTGAACAGAAGGAAGATATAAAGTTGCTGCAGGCCCTCTTAGCGGCAAGTAAGAAATCAATCACTAGAAAGTGGCTAAATCCAATACCACCTACATTAGAAGATTGGCACGAAATTATCTTGGAAATATTTAAAATGGAAAAGTTGACTTACTCCCTGAGAATTCAAAAGGAAAAATTTTATCAAATCTGGAATAAATGGATTGAATATATAACCCCAATGCGAGCAGGCTTTAGATGACTCTCCTAATGATTTATACTGCTCTTCTCATCAACACAGTAATATTGCTAACGTAAGCACCCCTAGTCTAAATGTCTTTTTTTTTTTGTTTTCTTTTGGAAAATAGAGAATTAATACAAGTAAAGGGAAAGATTTGGGAAAGGGATAAAAAATGATAAAATTAAGTAAATAAGTATATAGGGATTGGATAATTATGTCTGGGGGCAGGAGCGAGCATGAACAAATTAGGATATAAACACCTACAATGGTTGTTACATAGGCTTACATACAACATTTTGGACCAGTAGAAATGGTCCAGAAGAGATACATGGAAACTATTATTACTATTTTTCTTAACAACTAATACCATTACTTAGCCTAATAGATTAGAATTACCACAGTACATAATTATCTATTTAAGTGTCTAATTTCCTTTTATATCATCTCAATGTGTACTGAAGAATGTATAAATAATTATAGTTTTATACATATAAAAAAATGGAAAAGGTTATATGTGTGAAAAAAGTACATGATATTTGTGAATTCCTTATCCAAATAAAAATAAAATTTAAAAAAAAAAGAAACGTGATCTTGATCAGATGGGATTGGTATTTTTGGTTACTGAAGGGACTTCCTATTTCAGGTTAAATGCAGAGGCAAAACCTCCCAGAATCCACTCATCGTGTGTTTAGTTCTACTTGTCATGTGAAATCTTTGTTGTAGGAATTTCTAATTAGAGCTTCTTTTCTCATAGGAAGATTAGACACTATGTGTCTATTAAGACTCCATGTAATGACAGCAAGGTAGGTGTGTGTCATTGGTGCCTGCTTCCTTTTCTTGTCTTCTGCTGCAGTTTCTTTCCTGTGATCAGTGTTTGCTTTTACAGGCTGACACACCCAGATTGTCTGATCGACTTCACGTTGAGTCACAAACAGGTACAGTACTGTATTCCTCGATGTCTTCCTTCTGTATATCTCTTGAAGCAGCAAACTGAGTACCAGTGTTGTTACTAACAGTGGTGTACCTGGTGACATAGCCTCAAGATTCGGGGGAGTAGATTTAGGACGGAGAAGAGGAGGAACTGCTCTTCCTGGAGAGTGGTGAATCTGTAGAATTCCCTGCTCAATGAAGCAGTGGAGGCTACCTCAGTAAATATATTTAAGACCAGGTCGGATAGATTTTTGCATAGTAGGGGAATTAAGGGTTATGGGGAAAAGACAGGTAGGTGGAGGTGAGTCCATGGTCAGATCAGCATGGTCATATTGAATGGTGGTGCAGGCTCAACAGGCCAGATGGCCTACTCCTGTTCCTCTTTCTTATGGTGTACGGATCTTGATTAGAATGAAGAGGAGTCTAGCCCAAGTGAGAAAGGGGTTTCTGCATTTGAGTTCAATGTGAGAAGCTATATTTATTGCTGATCACAAATGTGTTCCTCACTGCATGGACAGGTGTTTAGCTAGTGCATCATGGGAAATGCTCCATTAGATGATGGAGAGGGATGAGAGATGGTGATGCCGGAGTGACTGAATATGGCTGCAACACATTCAGATAATGCCGGAGATCTGTTTTGTGAATATTTTCCAGCAATTTCTGGAACTTGTACAGTTTAATAAGAAATTTCCCATGACAATATCCTAATTTGTGCATAGCAGGAAGTATACCCACAGTGCTAAACTAAACAATCTATTCATAATTTATGAAATCAGATGTATAGTTCAATGATGCACTGAATGGTATAACACTGAGTCAGGCCAGGTACATCATCACTTTGGTTTTTGTGGCACTCTGCTTTTTTCCACAGTGAATGAGTTCCCATTCCTGGAGCTTGTTGGCCAACCATCTTCCGACATTCTCTGGGTGCAGCTTGGAAGATGTTGCCTCCGTGGTGTGGCCCTGTGTATGACTGATTCCAGGCTGGTGTTGCCAACTGAGGCATTGTGGGAGATACAAAATCAGGATTTTGCTGCAGTGGATGTATGGACAGAGTTTCTGTAGTTGAATGGTTGCACTCTCTCTCTTTCTCTCAATGGTGGGGGGAGAGTTTGCCGCTGATTCTTGAGTCAGGAATCGCAAAATAAAATGTATTGTAGCAGACTGACTTTATAAAAGTGACTGTCAATTTCCCCTTTCTCTGTGGGGAAAAATGGGTGATACCTCTCTGACCCTTGTTAGTGAGAGAGAGAGTCTGTCGGGTAGACAATAGTTTTTGTTGACTGGAGATCATGGTCTCTCTTTGGGTACTTTGCTGTTGCTTGGTAGATAGTGGGCACTGAGGCTCTGCTGAAACGGGGGGAGGAGAGAGGATGATGCTTTGCTTGCTGTTGCTCTTGAGGGGGAGAGGGAGAGGTGCTTTGGGGTCCTAACGTTTTTCTGTTGTTCACTTTGGGGTTCTGTTTTTTGCGGATGTCTGCGAAGACAAGTATTCAGGTTGTATACTGTATACATTCTGTGATAATGAATGGAACCATTTGAACATCCCTGCTAGCTGTTTGCAAGTGCTCGAACTTATTCCTTGTCTTTATAAGTGTTCCCCTTCAGGTATTTGTCTGGTTCCCCCTTTGCTAATTGTTCTTGAATGTGATTCCTAGGTCTTTGTGGCACTGCATTACATGGTGTCAAGGAAAGATCGTCTTTATCTCCTGTTTTTGGGGAATTGGCCAAAGATCCAGTCCTCTGCTTGCTTATCCTCCTGCCACTGAAACTGCTCTATTTCCTGTAGTAATGTCCACCAGTAACAAAAGATAATGGAAGTAACACATTGGACACAGTCAAGAAGATGTAGTGAGCTGTTAGAATAAGTTCACAACTTTTACTTGGTCTTGATGTGAAGTTAACAATTGTCTTATTAACTTGAGCCAGTCTGAACTTTGGGTTCTGTTCAAACCTTGCCCCAGAAGAAAGCTTTTAATCTTTTGTAAGACGTAGGAATAGGATTAGGCCATTCAGTCCATCGAATCTGCCTCACCTTTCGATCATGGCTGACTTGTTTTCCCTTCTCTTTATTCTCCTCCCTTCAATGGCTAAAGCCATTGACACCCTTACTAATCACAAACCTGTCAACCTTTGGTTGTATATAAGCCAATGACCTGGCCTCCACACCTGCCTGTGACAATGGATTCCACAGAGCAGCCACCCCCGGCTAAAGAAATTTCTCCTGATCTCTATTCCGAAGGGATGTCCTTTTATTCTGAGGCTGTGCCTTCTGGTCCTAGATCCCCTCACTTGGAAACATCCTCTCCACGTCCACTCTAGGCCATTCAATATTCGGTAGGTTTCAATGAAATTCCTCTCATTCTTCTAAACTCCAGCAAGTACAGGTGCATCATCCTGGTCATTAACATATAATGTGAAAAAGCAGCCCCTGCAGAACACCAGCAGCCAACCAGAAATGGTCCCTTTTGTTTCCACTGTTTGCCTCCTGCCAGTAGCGATTCTTCTATCTGCGCTCATATCTTTCCTGTAATACCATGGGCTCTTGCCTTGTTAAGCAGCCTCATGTGTGGCACCTTGCCAAAAGCCCTCTGAAAATCCAAGTAAACGACAATCACAGATTATTCTTTGTCTATCCTGTCTGTTATTTCCTCAAAGAATTCCAATAGATTTGTCAAGCAAGATTTCTCCTTAAGGAAACCATGCTGACTTGAGCCTGTTTCATCATGTGCTTCTTAGAACCCCGAAACCTCATCCTTATCAACTGTACTTAGCTGGAAGATTGGAATCGGGTTTATTATCACTGATCTATGCCGTGAAATTTGTTATTTTGTGGTTACAGTACAGTGCAAGGTATGTTACAAAAAGAGCTCTCGCTGTATAAACGCAAAAAATTCTACAGATGCTGGAAATCCTGAGCAATTCACACAAAATGCTAGAGGAACTCATCGGGTCAGGCAGCATCCATGGAGTTGACATCTTGGGCCGTGACTTTTCATCAGGACAGTGGTGCAAAAGAGGAATAAGGAGTTGGTGTTCACTTTAGATTGGCTGATATTGGTTAATAGTTTGTGATGATAGCTCGGGATCTGTGGACTGGACTGCAATGTCTTGATGTCAGGAAAGTGTGGTGTATGAAGGTGGAGCTCAGCAGACGAGCCCCTCCCCGACACACTGCCATTGTTAGTAATCGCACATTGACGTGCGCTTGTACTGTGCACACGCATTTAACCAGTCACTGAAAGCATTCCTGCAGCTGGTGCTGATGTCTTTTTAACAGTTCATTGCTTCTTTTCTAGAAATCTGTACTTCAAAGTACAAAGGCAGGAGGAAAAGTTCTGATGTCAGATCCAACACATCACGAGGGAGTGATGGTATGTGATTTTCAGCAAGGTTGCAATAACCTCTGCTATCCGTTTATTGTAGGTGTGTGTATGCCAGAGTATAAAAAGGTTAAGTTTGGTGCAAAGTTGGAGACACTGAGCCCGCACCTGTAACACTGTGCAGTTTTGGCCTCTGTATTTGAAGAATAATGTTTTTGCATTGGAGGCAGTGTATAGAAGGGGCTGACATTTGAAGAAAGGTTGAGAGGGTTTGCCCCATATTCTATCAAATATAGAAGAATGAAGAGTGGTCTTATTGAAACAGCTGATTCTGTGGAGAGATGAAAACTTGATTTATGTGATGTTTCTCCTGGGTGGGTATATCTGTATCCAGAAAACATGGTTTCAGGATAATCACTTGTCCAGCTATGAAGGAGATGAGTTATAATTTTGGGGTTATAATTTTCTGGATTCTTTCCCTGCCTCCCTGAGAGTTGTGGGATATATTCAAGGTGGAGACTGGCAGGCATGAGCTACAGAGAAGTCCAGGGAGAGCATGTGTGAATGGTGCTGAGATGAGACTGGATCACCCCTGCAAGCTCGATCAGTTGAATAACCTATTCATCCTCCAGTCTTTTCTAAAAATACCGGACAGGATGAGTAGAATTAGACCCTGAAAAATGAAATATTCTTTTAAAAAATTCTTTAAATTGTTTAAAGTCTCACAGAAATTATTTTTCAAACACTCAAGTTATTTACATATTGCATCAACTGTGACTCCAGTTTTATTTTGGGATCTAATGTGACGCATTTTAGGGTATTTTTAAACTGGCTGTGTTGGAGGATTTAGGTATAAGGTCAGACAGTTGACAAGGAGCTGGCAATTTAGGATGAATGAGAAATTGCTTCGGGGAAGGGTATCCTGCGTACTGATTTTGCTGTCTTCCTAACTGCTGTATTCTACTCCCTTCTGTCCTGTCATGTATCATACACTTCCTTCATTTGCCCTTCCTAATTGCAGTACGTGGACTATATTCTGTTTGCTGTTTTCCTCTTCACCTGACCCATCAGTTCATATCTTTCTGCAGTTTATCACTTTTTCTCAATGCCAAACATGTTGCCAGTATGGACACATTCCTGATTATGGGCCTTGTGTTGAAGCCTAAATCTTTGATATATACTGCAACAAACCACTGACCTAATGTGAGCCTCGTTGAACTTCACTGCAGACAGCCTCTGTTCACTAAAACTTCCGACCTCTTCCCTTTGCCTTCTCTCACAAACCCAAATGATGAACCCCTTTTAAAGGTTCTTCTGATAGGTCTGTCAAAATATATGTAGACCAATTGTAGGTGCTACCCTTAATGAACCTCTGTGTTATCACCTCAAAAGTTTGTTAGCACCATCTTTCCTTAGATGGTAGGGAATAACAGAGTGTAAGAGTTGGAAGTAGATCAACTGATGTTTCAGGCATGCTCTCTAATCCAGACCATTGCCCTTCAATGTCATCTTAAATCCCTTAATTTCCATAAGTCTATTGGTCTCAGTTTTGATTAAATTGCTGACAGGTAACAGAAAATCACAAGAATTCGACACCCTCTGAAAAGAAGCTCTTCCTCCTCTTGGTCTTTGCCTACCTCTAAGGCTGAGATTGTAACCCTCTGAACCTCATTCGGAGGAAGGATCTATGTCCATGTTATTGAGCCATGTAGGAATTTTCTAAGTTTTGAAATAGATCCTGTCTCATTCTTGTAAACTGCAGGGAGTACAGACCAAATCTATTTGATCTATCTCTGGACAGCAAACCTAGTATCCCAGGAACCATTCTTGTGAATCTGTCACCCACTCTGCATGGCAAGTGTGCTTTTAGGCAAGATGACCAAAGCTGTTTTGAGTTTGAGTTCCTAATTTAAAATGGTTTTAAACTCTGCCTTAGAATCTTTGCCAGTACTTTGACTACTACCAGTTCTTCACAGGCTCCAGAGTAAAGGTCAATATGAGGTGTAGAAAAATTATAGAAGATGCATTCTGCACAAGTTCATCACCTTTTAGATTTTATTTGTTTCTTTGTTCATTACACAGGTAGCAACCAGGCTTGGAGATCCTCTATTGCTAGGATACATTCCCTGACCATTGAGGCACCAATTACCAAGGTAGAACTAACTGGAAATTAGTCCTGATGTAGTTATTTTAAAGTGATTAAATTATATTTAACTTAAACTGGTATAAAATAATGAGTGTGCAATGGAATGAATACTTTGTGTACACAGAGTTGCAGCCTTCTTATTGTGGTGGTCTGCTTACATAGAACTGTGGGGGATATGTTGCCGCTTGCCAGTTATTTCTTGGCTACTGATTGTAAATAGCATGGCTTTGGTTTGCAGCAAATCCAGTGGGATAACCAGTCTGTTAAACTTCATTTGAAGGTAATAAATATAATAAATGTAGCGCAAGAGAACAGCTCTGATGGAGTGGCTGAAGCCTTGGGTCGTGTGTTGGAAATCCTCCGAACCACAGAACTGTACTCGCCACAGCTCGGCAAGGATGATGACCCACACGCCAGCGATCTGGTCGATGGCTTGATGTCGGTAAGTTGGCTTTGAACCATGTTCTCTAGAATCATTTTACAAAATTCTGTGGAACATCAGAAACCTTGCAGTGCATTTGTTAGACTGAATACAGAGGACAAAAGAGACTGCAGATACTGAAATCAGGATCAAGGAGCAACACTGAAACAAGGCAACAGGTCAAACAGCATTTGTGGAGGGACAAGGTGTAAGGTCCTGCATTGGGACTGAGAGGGAAGAGGAAAGATCGCCAGAGCATTGTGGAGGTCAGGAGGGTCTGCCATAGAGGCTGCTTAGTGAGAGGTTGGAACCAGGTGGGGTTATGGGGAGGGGGAGGTCAGCATAGGGAGAAGATGCATGGATGTGTGTGTGGGAGAACCCCAGAGCAACACTCCCATTGCTTGTCATTTTACCCCACCTACCCACTCTCAGGCTGACCCTGACCTCCTCTGTTGTTATGGAAAGGCCGAATGCAAACTGGAAGAAAATGTCACCCATTCTGTGGGTAGTCTACAAGCCCCAGGGTACTAATAGTAAATTTTTCAATTTCAGGTAACCCACACGTGCTCACCCATCCACCTAGTCTTCCTTTCCCTTTGTTTACCTCCTTTACCCCACCTTCTTCCACCTGCTCATTATCCCTTCAACTACGAGCCTCTATCCCACCCTACCTTCTATTGTGATGTATTGATAATATTTACTCTTCCCTCTTGAAACTCTTTCAGGATTGAGGAGGGATGAATGATGACGGGCGGGGTTGTGCTGGGGAGGGGAGTGTTTCTCATTCATCAATTGCTTTTTCGTGATGGTAAAAGCAGTGCATCATATCCCAAGCCTGACACTATAATATTTCCTGCTGAGTGTTGAAGTACCAATTTTTATTGATTCATCTGATTTAAAATGTTCGAGACAAAGGTTCAATGACCTTGAGCTGCCACATGTCCTTCTCAAGGGTCAAGACATCACCAGGTGGGTGAGGAGACATCAGCTATTCTGCTTTCTGTAATTTTTAGCAAATGAAGACATTTCGAGGAATGGAGCTGCTATTCTGGACTCCAGTACTAACAGCTGACTGGTACTTGTTCAATCTGAAAGCATTCTCAACAAAAGTGCAATACTGTTGGTGTCTCACGTAACAGATTATTGAGTAATGGTATGACCATGTAACTCTGCTCTCTTGGTGTCTGTAGGATGGCTTGCGGAAACCATCTGGACATGAGTACGTCTTCAATAAAAGTAAGTTGGTGTAGTTTCATCAGAGTTTCCTATCTGGTTTTGAGTTTTCTCATGCAGTTGATTACTAAGGCCTTCTGGGTATTAATTAGTATGAAGTTTGTAGTGACAAGGGCAATGAAGGAAGAGATGATCGTGGCCCTGTTCCATTCTTGTTGTATTACCAATCAGAATCAGGTTTATTATCACTGGCATGTGACGTGAAATTTGTTAATTTAGCAGCAGTTCAATGGAATACATAATCTAGCAGAGAGAAAAAAATAAATAAAATAAAAAAGAATAATAAACAAATCAATTATGTTTAAATAGATTTAAAAAGTGCAAAAACAGAAATACTGTATATTTAAAAAAAGTGAGGTTGTGTCCAAAGATTCAATGTTCATTTAGGAATTGGATGGCAGAGGGGAAGAAGCTGTTCCTGAATCACTGAGTCTGTGCCTTCAGGCTTCTGTACCTCCTACCTGATGGTAACAGTGTGAACAGGACATGTCCTGGGTGATGGAGGTCCTTAATAATGGACGCTGCTTTCTGAGACACCGCTCCCTAAAGATGTCCAGGGTATTTTGTAGGCTAATGCCTAAGATGGGGCTGACTAGGTTTACAACCTTCTGCAGCTTCTTTCGGTCCTGTGCAGTAGCCCCTCCATACCAGACAGTGATGCAGCCTGTCAGAATGCTCTCCACAGTACAACTACAGAAGTTTTTGAGTGTATTTGTTGACATGCCAAATCGCTTCAAACTCCTAATGAAGTATAGCTGCTGTCTTGCCCCACATTTACTCTGTGTTGTTGCGTGTTCCGATCTACAAACTGTAATTTATCAATCCTGATCTTTCGAATTTCAATTGACTTAGTGTCTGCCCCAGTTCTGATGAAAGTTATTTGGCTTGCGATATTAACTCTGCTCCTTGTTCCTTATTTGCTGCCTGAGCTGTCGACATTTTCTACTTTACGTGAGGTCTGTACAGACAGACATACAACCAGTTCTTTGGATTTGTGTGGAGTTCATGCAATGTTCTATACATTATCATTTATTCTGTGGTTTTCCTTCAGATACCCAGTCAAGCTTCAGCCAGTTGCCTATTTCTACCTCGCTCTGTGATATCCCTCCTAGGATTACTGAGTTGATGGAAAATGAGCAGGCTTGGGATTTCGATATCTTTGAATTAGAGGCTGCAACTCAAAAGAGGTAAATTGAAATAATAGGTTGAGGCATTAAGGGATTTGCATGGCAAACATGTTCAAAAAGATCAAATCAGTTCAGTAACATTTTGAAATATTTGGGAAATGTGTTCAGGTATGATTGATAAAAGAATAAATGCTATTTACAAGGCTGATTGGGTCATAACCTTCATGGGAGGAGGTTGACTTGTATTGGTCAAGACTGGATTCAGGTTCTTGTTTCTTGTTCAGTTCAAGAAGCAGAGCTCATAGCTCAAGCTGACAAGTTATTAGACTTCTGCTTGGTTGTCTTTTATGAAGACCAGGACTTAGATGGGGCAGAACTTCTTGATTATTCCAGGAGAGTTTCTTGACAATTTGTAGATAATCCAACCAGGTATTGGACTACACGGCACATGGGTTTTTCATCGCACCTGTTCATCATGTACAGATGATAAACTCGACGTTGACTTTGTTCTTGGACAGGTGATTGGGGTTTCATTGGGAGAACATTTTAGAAAGGTGATCAAAAGTTTTCAGGTAGTTATGAATAAGGATACGATTGGACCTCAGGGTGTGTGGGGTTGCTAATTACAACAGTATTATACGAGCTAGGGTGAGTAGGTCAGGATGACCAGGGAAAGATTAGATAGAGTGAGCTTGTTTTCCCTGGAGTGAAAAAGCGATGGAGTGACCTGACAGAGGTGTATTAAATCAGCGGTCCCCAACTACCAAGCCGGAAGGCAAGCGCTACCGGGCCACGAGGAAACGATATGATTTGGCGATATGAGTCAACTGCACCTTTCCTCATTCCCTGTCATGCTCACTGTTGAGCTTGAACGCACGCGAGGTCATCAGCCGCGCGTCGTCCATGTCGGCGCGGGAAGGAGATCAACTCCTCGAGTTTGCAAATGACGGCAGGCTGAAAATTATGTTTGCCATAACATCTCTGCCGGCATTCTGGATCAGAGTCAAGGGCGAATATCCTGAGATAGCCACGGAAGCACTGAAAACGTTGCTTCCATTTCCAACTTATCTCTGCAATGAATGTAACAAAAACTGAATTGTGGAATAGACTGGACATAAGGAACCCATTCGAGTAACGCTGTCTCCCATCACCCCTCGATAGGACCGTCTTATTGCAGGAAAACAAGCCCAGGGCTCCCACTGATTCAGCGATATTGGTGCGTTGCAATGATTTTATATGTTCATACAGGGAAAATATGCACTGTGTGTTTAATATCCAAACGTTACTTAAAATGTTATGCTGCTATTGACTTATATAATCATATAACAATTACAGCACGGAAACAGGCCATCTCTGCCCTTCTAGTCCGTGCCGAACGCTACTCTCACCAAGTTCCACCGACCTGCACTTACCCCATAACCCCCCCATTCCTTTCCTGTCTACATACCTATCCAATTTAACTTTAAATGATAATATCGAACCTGCTTCTGCCACTTCTACTGGGAGTTCGTTCAACACGTATTTCAAGCCCCTCTGTCCTCCCCTGATAATTGACTTATCGCTATATTCATGCGAGGAAAATATGCGTTGTGTGTTTAATATTAAATTCGTTAGATAAACCTTTTTAGAAAGGAAATTGAGTGTATTAGCCACTTATCACCGATATTCCGGTCGTGATGAACAGCGCCCCCCTCCCGAACAGAATCGCCAAAAACGATTTGTAGCAAAAAAACGGCACATGCACGCATACGCAAATCACGCATGTGCACTGGTGCCCGCGCAAGGCTTCATGGTCTTTGTAGTCTATTCGGGGTAAACACAACGTATTTGACTGCTACTGTACTCTTGTCCGTTGGCAACCATTCCCCCCACCCCCACCCCCCGGTCGGCCGGTCCGCAAGAATATTGTCAATATGAAACTGGTCCGCAGTGCAAAAAAGGTTGGGGACCCCTGTATTAAATGGATAAGAGCTATAGGTCAGATGGTCCGAACGTTTTTTCCATCTCAAAATGTGAGAGCAGAAATTTCAGGTGAGAGTAACAGGTTTAAAAGGGCATTTGAGCAATGAGTTCTGAACTCTGTCAGAAGTGGCGATGGTATCAGATACAACTACTACATTTAAGAGACATTTATACAGATATTTGAATATACAAGGCAAAGAAGGAATAATGTGGACCAAATGTGAGTAAATGGGATTGGTGTAGGCAGTCATGGACATGTATGCATCATGTCCCCTGCAGTATAGGTCTGTGACTCTATAATACAGTCAGGCATCACTATTCTTGTATCCAACTTCGTGAGTAATAAGTGCCTCAGCATTGCTTTCCTGATCACCTGTGTGATGTTTGTGTTATTTGTAAAGACACTCAGGGCAGTTCCGTCACCACCATTTCTCATTCACTCACCATTTTAAAAAAAAATGTTAAATTTTTGTAAAATCTCACTTTTACTCACTATTCTGTGCCATTCATGAAAAACTAAACTGGCAGATCTCACTGTAACACAGAATCTGTAAAGGAAATGGGCAGTCAACGTTTCAGGTCAAGGACCTTCGTCTGGATTGTAAGGGGGAGGTGTTGGGTGTGTAAAGGTGAGGAAAGAGGTGGGCAACATGGTAAGTTTTAAGCGTAGAGGAGCCCACACTAAAGAGCGTTGAATCGGTAGGGTAGGATAGACAAGGTGCAGCTGAATCTCTGCCTCGTCTGGAACGGTTGTTACGTCCCTAGATGGCAGTAAGGGAGAACGGACAAGTGTTACATCTCTTGTAGATGCAGAGGAAAGTGCCCTCCCAGTTACACGGTGTAGTGGATCAGTTACTGTCCTCCCAGTTACAGGGTGTAGTGGATCACAACTGTCCTCCCAGTTACAGAGTGTAGTGGATCAGTTACTGTCCTCTCAGTTACAGGGTGTAGTGGATCAGTTACCGTCCTCCCAGTTACACGGTGTAGTGGATCACAGTTACTATCCTCCCAGTTACAGGGTGTAGTGGATCACAACTGTCCTCCCAGTTACAGGGTGTAGTGGATCACAACTGTCCTCCCAGTTACAGGGTGTAGTGGATCACAACTGTCCTCCCAGTTACAGGGTGTAGTGGATCACAACTGTCCTCCCAGTTACAGGGTGTAGTGGATCACAACTGTCCTCCCAGTTACAGGGTGTAGTGGATCACAATGTCCTCCCAGTTACAGGGTGTGGTGGATCACAGTTACCGTCCTCCCAGTTACAGGGTGTAGTGGATCACAACTGTCCTCCCAGTTACAGGGTGTCGTGGATCACAATGTCCTCCCAGTTACAGGGTGTGGTGGATCACAGTTACCGTCCTCCCAGTTACAGGGTGTAGTGGATCACAACTGTCCTCCCAGTTACAGGGTGTGGTGGATCACAGTTACCGTCCTCCCAGTTACAGGGTGTAGTGGATCACAGTTACTGTCCTCCCAGTTACACGGTGTGGTGGATCACAGCTGTCCTCTCAGTTACAGGGTGTAGTGGATCAGTTACCGCCCTCCCAGTTACAGGGTGTAGTGGATCACAACTGTCCTCCCAGTTACAGGGTGTAGTGGATCACAACTGTCCTCCCAGTTACAGGGTGTAGTGGATCACAACTGTCCTCCCAGTTACAGGGTGTAGTGGATCACAACAACTGTCATTCCAGTTACAGGGTGTAGTAGGTCAGTTACTGTCCTCCCAGTTACAGGGTATAGTGGATCAGTTACTGTTGTTACGTACCCCGTAACTGGGTTGCCAAACCAGCAGAAATGGACCACTCAGTTGGAGTCTGGATTACTGGAACTAAGAAAGTTTTATTAAAGAAATACGCAACACAGTACTCTAATAGTAAGGATATAAATGCAACAGGTTAGCAATGAAAAAACACACATGTACGCAGAACTAGGATAATAGGATCAATCAAGCTCTATCGCAGTCTAGGGGTAAAATGATCAATCACAAGTGACAGAGTTCAGTCTAGTTCAGTTCGCAGTAATCGCCGTCATGCCGTTGGAGAGAGAGAGAGAACGAATGAATATGCAAATCGGATTCCAAACAGACCTTCGATATTCCTCGCAGTTAGCTTTCGGGCGAGCCCTTTGTAATGTCTTCTGAGGTCACCGACTGTGACCCCTCCGTTCCAGACACGATCGTTCTTCAGCGGTGAACCCGGCACCCAGGCAAGGGCGGACACACACCAGGTTCCGGCCGACCGTATCTTTCCACCCCGTGCGTCTATGGCTGGTCCTGCGACCCGACCTCCAAAACTCCCACCGACTTGTGGGGGCGCACCGCTTCCAGGGTCTCGTTACCTCATGGTGTCGTGTGTGGTGTCTTAGCGAACCTGCCCTTTTTTATCCCCCTGCTGGGGTATCGCCTGTCCATCACACTTCAAACAGTTCAGGGTTCAAAAGGAGCCAGTCTTGACAATATTCAGACCGGTGTCTCCTTCCGTTAAACTCTCTTGTCTCTTCATTAACATTTCCAAATGCTGCTCCATTGTCTTACTTATCTCTCTTTCTCCTGAAGACAGGTGGTAGATCAACTGTTGATCCCACTGGTGCTGGCACAGGACAGTTAACATCTTAGTCTACGTGTACTTTTGTAACCCTCTTTCGTCACACCCCTCCCCTTTAAGGATTTTTACTGGGGTAAAAATTATAAGTATGAATACATTATTAGATACACACAAATATACATCATCAGCTATTTGGCTAATACAGAGAATTTTAAGTTGTCAACACCTTGACAGGCAGTCAGCAATCACATTTTTTGTTCCTTTTATATGTGTTATTTTAATAATCCTCTCAAACCAGGCTCCAACTTAGCAGACTTCATAGTGGCCGTAAACACTAATGAATTGTGATCAGTGTCACTTCTCAGTGGTTTTCACCCCAGACACAGATAACAAGGGTCGTCCAATACCAATCTAGCATTCTTTGGCAAGGGCTTTGTAAGAGGGTGGGTACTATCCGCAAAGTTGTTTTTTCTTCTGCAAAACTTCCGATACCACCATCTCCAAGAACCTTCTCAGGGCTCTCTTGTCTGTCGGGGTGGGGACTTCAGCGATAGCCCGCACCTTAGCTTGCATCAGAGCCAGCTGCCCCTGTCCTACCACAAATCCCAGATAAGTGACTTTTTCGTGGCTGAATTCACTCTTTGCGAGGTTCACTGTCAGGCTGGCTTCAAACAGCTTTTTGAACAGCTCCCCCCATGTGTTACTCCAGACCACTACATCGCCAATATACACTTCTGTGTTCCTTAGCCCGTTTGTCACTGAATTAATCATTCTATAGGGGTGTTGCTCACTAGGCTGACCTGATGTGACAACAGCCCCATGTCCCAGCTCTTTGCATCGCCTCGGGACATCTAGACCTATGTGCGCGTGCCGGTTAATTAGCTTTATCAGTGGCCCGCTTTGTTCGGGGGTTAGGTGAGACCTTATCAGCAAAACGGGTCAACACAATAGACATCTCCCATCTGGTCGGCACCATACTCATCTTTTCAAAATGGGTTTTCCCCTTATCAGGTGGCACCCTAACTTCATTGATTTCCGCGCTAACACCGACTAGGTTTGTTAGCATATCAAAAGCCTGTGACCGTTTCAGTTCGCGTCTGCAATAATCAATAACATCCTTCCTCCTGTGCAGCCAGTAAACCTCTTTCATGATTCCGCCGACTGTTTCCCTCCCCCCCCAAAATGTCTACCAAGGGGTATCTTGTGGGCCAGGTTAAGAATCTCATCCCCGTAGATTTTTGGCACCATCCCCCATTCCTCATCTGCGGGTACAGTACTTGGTCTCCCTTTCTTCCTTAGCACTCCCTCCTCCACACAATAGCCTACTGGCTCTCTTCCTAATTCTGTTTCACAGAGAGCTGTTTCCTCGTCTCGCTCCTGTGCCTGTATAAAGTCCTTCTTTTCTAATGATAAATCTACCTTAATTTCCCCACTTCCTCCTGTTTCATTACGTTCCTTCTTTTCACTTTCTACCCCCTCCTCGTACAAGGCTGGTAGAAACATCTCAGCAGTCTCTCTGGGCATACAGCAAGTCACTGCGCAAACGGGATGAACCTGTGAGTCCATGGGCAGGGCCTCAATGCTGGCAGGCTGACCTGTCAGTCTCACTGCCGAGAACACAATTCCCCCGGCGAGGTCATTACCGAGCAAGACTTCCACACCTTTCATCGGTACTTCGGGCCTCACCCCAATCGTGACTAGTCCAGAGACCAAGTTGCTTTGTAGGTGTATCTGGTGCAAAGGGACTGCCTCGGTCTCTTTTCCAATGCCTTTTATGACCCTGACTTTCCCAGTCTCGGTCTCTGAACTAAAGTCTAACACACCCTTTAATATCAATGACTGACACGCTCCCGTGTCTCTCCAGATCCGTACTGGAACTGGGTTTAACCCCTCCTTCACCGACACCAATCCGGCCGAGATAAACCTCTCGCACCCTTCCTGAACTTTTGCAGACCTTTCCTCTCCTAGCGGTTCGTTTACCAGCTCAATACAGCCAGTCGAAATCGCCGTTTTTCCTTTCCCCATCTCCTTCTTTGGGGCAAAGCACCTGGACGCAAAGTGTCCGACTTTCCCACAATTATAACAGACGACCCCAGGAGACTTCCTACCAGACTGCTCCCGGTCTACCTTATCCTCCTCACTAGTCCCCGGCTTACTTTCTGGCTTTTCTGGCGGACTCTCCCCACCGTCCTGACTACCCTTCTGGTAGCCTTTACTCGGGGCAAACTTCATTTTATGCGTCAACGCGTACTCATCCGCTAACTTAGCAGTTGCGGCTAACGTGGCTGCCTCTTTCTCATCTAGGTAGGGTCTCATACCTTCAGGGACACCACCTTTAAACTGCTCAATCAGGATCAGCTGTAGCAGTCTGTCATAATCCCCATTTACCCCCTTCGAGACGCACCAATGCTTACAATATGTCTGCATCTCACGGGCAAACTCTAAATACGTGTGGTTCCACTGTTTCCTCGCATTCCGGAACCTCTGCCGGTATGCCTCCGGGACCAACTCATAAATCCTGAGGATGGCCTCTTTCACCACCTCATACCTCTGGGCATCTTCTGCAGACAAAGCCGAGTAAGCTTGTTGGGCTTTCCCTTTAAGTACACTCTGAAGCAAAACAGCCCACTTATCCCTCGGCCAGTCCTGACTTACAGCAACTTTTTCGAAATGGAGAAAGTACCGATCCACATCGGTATTGCCAAATGGGGGAACCAGCCTAACCTCCTGGGTCACCCTGAACCCTCCACCTTGGTTCGGCATGGGCCCCTGCTCTGCCCTTATCTTTAACCTCTCCAGCTCGAATTCCCTTTCCCTCTGTTTCTCTTCTCGCTCCAACTGTTTGTCCCTCTCTCTCTCTTGCCATTCTAACTGTTTCTCTCTCTCTTGCCGTTCTAACTGTTTCTCTTCGTGTTCTAGCTGCCGTACCCGGAACTCTGCTCGAGTCTCAGTTTTTCAAGCTGCACCTGTACTGCGTCTCCACCAGGTTTTCCAATAGATATCACCTCCAGCTCCCCTTGGGGAAACACACCTTTAGATACGTAGTGCTCTACGATAGCTCTGTATCTCCTCTCTCCTCATTGTCGACTTCCCCTTAACAAGATTCAACCATTTGGCCACAGCTGCCAATTCCGTTTTCCTGGCATCCTCTAATGCCTCCAAGGTCGGCGCCTTTAGAATTTCCTCAATCTCCATTTCTGCTGTTTGCCTTTTCTTTCTTTCGGGAATTTTAACCCAATCAATTTACCCCGTCCCAAATTTAGCGTTCAAAATTGCGGATGAGAACCCCACTTATGTTACGTACCCCGTAACTGGGTTGCCAAACCAGCAGAAATGGACCACTCAGTTGGAGTCTGGATTACCGGAACTAATAAAGTTTTATTAAAGAAATAAGCAACACAGTACTCTAATAGTAAGGATATAAATGCAACAGGTTAGCAATGAATAAACACACATGTACACAGAACTAGGATAATAGGGTCAATCAAGCTCTATCGCAGTCTAGGGGTAAAATGATCAATCACAAGTGACAGAGTTCAGTTTAGTTCAGTTCGCAGTAATCGCCGTCGTGCCGTTGGAGAGGGAGAGAGAGAATGAATGAATATGCACATCGGATTCCAAACAGACCTTCGATATTCCTCGCAGTTAGCTTTCGGGCGAGCCCTTTGTAATGTCTTCTGAGGTCACCGACTGTGACCCCTCCGTTCCAGACACGATCGTTCTTCAGCGGTGAACCTGGCACCCAGGCAAGGGCGGACACACACCAGGTTCCGGCCGACCGTATCTTTCCACCCTGTGCGTCTATGGCTGGTCCTGCGACCTGACCTCCAAAACTCCCACCGACTTGTGGGGGCGCACCGCTTCCAGGGTCTCGTTACCTCGTGGTGTCTTAGCGAACCTGCCCCTTTTTATCCCCCTGCTGGGGTATCGCCTGTCCATCACACTTCAAACAGTTCAGGGTTCAAAAGGAGCCGGTCTTGAAAATACTCAGACCGGTGTCTCCTTCCGTTAAACTCTCTTGTCTCTTCATTAACATTTCCAAATGCTGCTCCATTGTCTTACTTATCTCTCTCTCCTGAAGACAGGTGGCAGATCAACTGTTGATCCCACTGGTGCTGGCACAGGACAGTTAACATCTTAGTCTACGTGTACTTTTGTAACCCTCTTTCGTCACACTGTCCTTCCAGTTACAGGGTGTAGTGGATCACAACAACTGTCCTCTCAGTTACAGGGTGTAAGGGATCACAGTTACTGTCCTCTCAGTTACAGGGTGTAGTGGATCACAGTTACCGTCCTCTCAGTTACAGGGTGTAGTGGATCACATCTACTGTTCTCCCAGTTACAGGGTGTAGTGGATCACAATTACTGTCCTCCCAGTTACAGGGTGCAGTGGGTCACGGTTACCGTCCTCCCAGTTGAAGGGTGTAGTGGGCCACAGGTTGGAAACTTAAATAGACTCAGGGATTGGAAAGTTGTATGGGTGGGCATGGTGGCACTGTGCCCAAAAAGATGAAACCTTTAACTGGACAAGTTGTCTAAATCTCTTATCTTTTGATCTAGGCCTCTAGTCTATCTTGGGCTAAAAACACTGACACGTTTTGGAGTCTGTGAATATTTAAACTGTTCTGAATCGACTGTTCGTTCTTGGTTGCAACTTATTGAAGCAAATTACCACTCCTCAAATTCCTATCACAACTCAACACATGCTGCAGATGTGTTACATGCAACTGCTTATTTCCTTAATAAGGAAAGAATTAAGGTGAGTTAAAGTGCTTCTGTTTTGGTTTAAAATAGTCTGTCACCAGTAACTCAGCTCACTGACCTTAACATTTGATCTAGTGAACGTTGCTTGAAATAGAATATTGAGCAGTACATACCATTCGACCCACAATGTTGTGCTGACCTTTGAACCTACTCCAAGGTCAATCTAGTGCTCCCCTCCTATCTAGCCTTCCATTTGTCTATCATCCATGTGCCTATATAAGAGTTTCTTTAATGCATATGCCACTACCACCACCCCTGGCAGGCAAGTACCTACCACTCTCCATTACATTAAGAAAAATTACCTCCGACATCCCCATCCCCTATCTTTCCTCCAAGTACCTTAAAGTTAAGCCCTCTCATGTTAGCCATTTCACCCAGGAAAAGGTCTCTGGGTGTCCACTCTGTCGAGCCTCTTATTATCTTGTGAAGCTGTAGCTCATGCAACTTTTCCTCTTAGGGCATGCTCTTTATTCGGTGCAACATCCAGGTAAATCTCCTTTACGTCCTCTCTAAACCTTTCACATCCTTATAAAGAGGCAAACAGAACTGAATGCAATACAATACTACAGCATTTTGTCTATTTCTCACTATCCTGAGAAGCAGACAGCGATCTTTTCTCAGCAGCACCAAACCCTGGGTGACGTTCTCACATTAGTTAGTGCATGTTCTGTCACTGGCATTTAGGGCAGCATGTTCTTTGCTTCATGGGAATTCCACTTCAGAAATTTGGTATAAAATTTACTCATTTGTGTGTGGGGGGGTGCGAAATCAATACCCAAATTTGTTTTCAACTGTTATTTTTTAGACATGCACAGTGATGCAGTTTGCCTTTTAAAATAAAAACTACATTCATGGCTCCGTCTGTCTAAGGAGACAATGGATGCGCCCGTTCCGGGGCGCAGACCTGGGCGATAAATATGGAGATCCTGGGCTGCCCAGACATCAAGATTCCCCTCTTGGCCTCACGGATGTGGTCTAAAGGAATGCGAAGCAGTACATTTGGCATCAGTTTGGCTGCAGGAGCTGCTGGGAGGTGATGTGATACGTCATCCAACCGCCTTAGGGGCTCCACTCCGGATTTGTGTAGGGTTTACTCCTTAGTCTTCTCTTCTCCCGAAGATACTCACAAGGCAGTGGGATCCGTAACCCTGGATAGGGGCCCATTCCGGGTACTGTCAACCGGAGCCAGCTGAGCCCAGGACTCGTGTAAAGCAGGGTCGTCACGCCCTGTAGTAGTGACATATGAAGCCACTACTTTAAATACTACAATACGATTTATTTAGGAGCTGAATTTCTCACTGATCCCTTGTCCCATAGCAACCTGCTTCATGGAATAAATGTGAGTGTAGACTCTGGTTTTGTGAATAATTCAGAGTTTTAAATAGTGTTTTTGTCTGTTGTGCAGCAAAGTCTAGACCGTACTGACAAGGTGGCGGCTCTTATTGCAGCCATTATCCACGATGTTGATCATCCTGGCAGGACAAACTCGTTCCTGTGCAACGCAGGCAGTGAGCTGGCTCTTCTTTATAACGACACGACTGTGCTGGAGAGTCACCATACAGCACTGGCATTTCAGCTGACTACACACAATGACAAGTGCAACATCTTCAAGAACATGGAGAGGTGAGCCCATTAGACCTTTGGTGATTATGGCCAGGGAATCACTATGTTGAATATAGAAAATGGTGTAGGATCTCAGCATTTACATTGCAGATTGACTGAAAGTTGAGTAATGTAATGTGGAGAACAGAACTAATGTGTCTTTGATCTACAAGATGGAAATGGGCCCTTCAGCCCAACTCATCCATGGTACCCCTCTCAACCAGCCCGTTTTGCTGGATTTCAGCCTATTATCTCTTAACCACTTACTATCCATGTACTTATCCAACTGCCTTTTAAGTATTGTTATTGTAGCTGGCTTGGCCAATTCCTCTGGCAGCTCTTTAAACCTATCCCCTCTAGATTTTGGTTTCCTTTCCCTGGGGGGAGAAAACTGTTCATTTAACCTGTTTATGCTCTTCATGCTTTTACATATCTCTATTAGGTCGCCCTTCAATCTCCCAAGTTGCAAAGATCAAAGTCTTAAACTTTTCCCTGTAATTTAGGACCTGAATTCCCATAAACTGGAAAGAGTGGAAAGAAAATTTTGATAGCATCTTTCCTATAATGAGTGGTCAAAATTGTGCACAATACTTCAAAAGCAGCCTCACCAATGTCTTGCACAACTGCAAAGTGATATCCCAACTGTAATACTTAGTGCCTTGACTGACGAGGCCAGCTTGCCAAATGTTTTCTTCACCACCTTGTCTACCTATGACACTGCTTTCAGGGAATCATGTACTTGAAGTCCACTGTCCTTCTGTTCCACAACACTCACCATGGCTCTACTCTTCACTGCAAAAGTCCTACTTTGATTTGACTTCCCAAAATGCAAAATCTCACACTAAATTGGAAAAATAAAACTTTTCTCTTTCGTCGGCAAGTTAGCCAGTTGATCAAGATCCCTGTAATTTTTTTCACAACTTTCTTCCCTGTCCATGAAACAATAGATTGCAGATCTGGGCAATGCCGAAGGCTTGAAACAAGGTACTGAATCATTTGAAAGGTAGCCCACTGTAAATTGTTTCAATAAATGTTATCAAAATGTTTTTTAAAGCAAATTCATAGATCAAACTAAAAATGAGTATTGGAGTGTTGACATAGAGTCATAGAAAAGTACAGCACAGTATCAGGATTTTTGATCCATCTAGTCGGTGCTGAACCATTTAAACCCCCTACTCCTGGAAAAACCTGCACTGGACAAGGCTCTCCATACTGCTACCCTCAGTTTACCTATCCAAAGTTCTCTTAAACATTGAAATCGAATGCACAACTTGCACTGGCAGCTCGTTGCATGCTCTCATAACCCTCTGGGTAAAGAAGTTTCCCCTCATGTTCCCCTTAAACTTCTCACCTTTCACCCTTAAGCCATGACCCCTCTAGTTGCAGTTTGACCCAACCTCAGTGGAAAAAGGCTGCCTACGTTTACCCAATCTATACCTCTCATAATTTTGTATACCTCTATAAAATCTCTCAATCTTCTACATTCCAAGGAATAAAGTTCAATCTGTTCAATCTTTCCATATAACTCAGGTCCTCCAGACCAAGCAACATCCTTGTAAATTTTCTCTGTACTCTCTCAACTTCATTTACATCTTTCCTGTAGATAGTGACCAAAACTGCACACACTACTCCAAATTAGACCTCACCAATGCTGTATATAACTTCAACAGAACATCCCATCTCCTGTAATCAATACTTCGAATTATGAAGGCCAATGTGCCAAAAGCTTTCTTTATGACCCTATCTACCTGTGATGCCACTTTCAATGAATTATGGACCTGTGTTCCCAGATCCCTCTGTTCTACCACACTCCCCAGTGCCCTACCACTCACTGTGTAAGATCTACCCTGGATGGTTCTCCCAAAGTGCAACACCTAGCACTTGTTTGCATTAAATTCCATCTGTCATTCAGCCCATTTTTCCAGCTGTTTCATATCCTGCTGCAAGCCATGATAGTCTTGCTGTCCACTACACCCCTGATCTTGGTGTCATCCACAAATTTGCTGATTCAGTTAACCATATTATCATCCAGATCATTGATACAGATGAAAATCAACAAAGGACCCAACAGCGATCCCTGCGGCACACTACAAGTCACAGCCTCCAGTCAGAGAGGTGACATTGTATTACTAGCCTCTGCTTCTCCCACAAAGTCGATGTCTAATTCAGTTTACTACCTCATCTTGAATGCTGAGTGACTAAGCATCTTGACCAACCTCCCATGTGGGACCTTCTCAAATCCCTTGCTAAAATCTATTGAGACAACATCCACTGCCTTGCTGTCATCAACTTTCCTGATAACTTCCTCAATAAACACTTAAGATTGGTTAGACATGATCCACCATGCACAAAGCCGTGCTGACAATCCTTAATCCATCCATGATTATCCAAATACTTAAATATCCAATCCCTTAGAATACCTTCCAATAACTTTCCCACTACTGCTGTCAGGCTTACCAGCTGATAATTCCCTGGTTTCTTTTTAACAGCCTCTCTTGAATAGCGGAACAACATTGGCTATCCTCCAAACCTCTGGTACCTCACCTGTCACTAAGGATAATTTAAATATCTCTGCTGGGGCCCTGGCAACTTCTACACTTGAATCTGCAGGATCCGAGGGAACTCCTGGTCAGGCCATCGGGATTTACCTACCCTAATTTGCCTCCAGCAAACACCTCCTCCCCTGTGATCTGTATAGGGTTCATGAAGTTGATGCTGTTTTGCCTTACTTCTATGGAGTTTGTGTCCATCTCCTGAGTAAATACAGATATGAAAAATTCAGTTAAGATCTTCCCTTTTCTTTTAGATGGATCACCATTTTGATCATCCAGACGACCAATTTTGTCCCTTGCAATCATTTTGTTCTTGACATGTGTAGTATCCCTTGGGATTCTTTTTCATCTTTTTCATCTTGTCTGCTGTGGCATCCTCATGCCTTCTTTTAATCGTCCTGATTTCTGAAGTGCTCTCTTGCATTTCATATACTCTATAAGCACCTCATTTGTTCCTATCTGCCATATATCTTTTTCTTAACCACGGCCTCAATATCTCTTGAAAACCAAGATTCCTTACACCTGTTACCTTTACTGTTTATTCTGACAGGCACATACGAGCTTTGTGCTCTCAAAATTTCATTTTTGAAGGCCTCTCACTTACTGAGAACATCTTTGCCAGAAAACAGCTGGTCCCAAACCACACTTGCCAGATCATTTCTGATACCATCAAAATTGTCCTTTCTCCAATTTAGAATCTCAACCTGCAGGCCAAACCTATCTTTTTGCATATTTACTTTGAAACTAATGGCATTGTGGTGACAAGAATCAGTGTTCCCCTACATAAACTTCTGTCACCTCCCCTGTCTCATTCCATAATAGCAGATCAAGTATTGCACGGTTTCTGTTTGGGACTTCTATGTACTGATTAAGAAAATTTCCCTAAACACATTTGACAAACTCTATCCCATCTAGTCCTTTTACAGGAAGCCCAGAAAATATGTGGAAGTTAAAATCACCTACTATAAGCAGTGATTGATAAGTTTGTGGCCTACGGTAGAAGGAGTCAATTTTGGAAAACCTAGCACATTTATTTTTCAACATAGTCCCCTCCTACGTTTACACAGTTAGTCCAGCAGTCGTGGAGCATACGGATCCCTTCTTTGTAGGAGTTGGCGTCTTGGACCTCCAGAAAGTTGTCCACAGCAGGAGTGATTAACTGGTTTGTCGCCTAAGGTAGAGGGAGATGAGTTATACAGTTCTTGTTACATGTACGTGCAGCTCAACTCTTTGAGTGATTATGCAGAAAGTTTGAAGTTAATAACTCATCTCCTTCTACCTTAGGCCACAAACTTGTCAATCACCCCTGCTGTGGACCACTTTCTGGAGGTCCAAGACGCTGACTTCTACAAAGAAGGGATCCGTATGCTCCATGACCGCTGGACTAAGTGTGTAAATGTAGGAGGGGACTATGTTGAAAAATACGTGTGCTAGGTTTTCTAAAATTGACTCCTTCTACCTTAGGCCATGAATTTATCAATCACCTCTCATATAACAACCTTGTGTTTCTTGCAAAAGTCTGTGATCTCTCTACAAATTTTGTTTCTCTAAATCCCTCAGACAGTTAGGTAGTCTGTGATATAGCCCCATTAATGTAGTCATACCTTTCTTATTATTCATTTCTACCCATAACGGCGCACTAGATGAGTTCTCCTGTCTGTGCTGACTGAGTACTGCCGTGACATTTTCCCTGAGTAGTAATGCCACCCCTCCTCCTTTAATCCTTCCCGCTCTGTTGGGTCTAAAACAATGGAACCCTGGAATAGTGAGCTGCCAGTCCTGCCCCTCCTGCAGCCAAGTCTCACTAACGGCTACAATAGCATAATTCTAGATGTTGATTCATGCCCTGGGTTCCTCCACCTTTCTTACAATACTACTTGGATTGAAATATACGCAGCTCAGAACACCAGTCACAGTATGCTCAACCTTTTGATTCCTGACTTTGAGATTTTACCATCATCTGCCTCCACAACCTCTTCACTAGCTGTTCTGCCACACTGGTTCCCATCTCCCTGCATTTCTAGTTGAAACCCTACCGTGCAGCACAAGCAAACCTTCCTGCGAGGATATTAGTGTCCTTCCAGTTTGGGTACGAACAGTCTCTTCAATACAGGCCCCACTTTCCCTGGAAGAGAATCCAATGATTGAATACTATGTAAATATTGTCCCCATGCAATTAGCTACACTGTATACAATTATAAAGAAAATATATTTACAAATTTCAGGTTTATTGAACAGTTAGTAAGGAAAAAAATTAAAGGCCCCATTACAGTCAACCCAGTCCAAATGTGCACATAAATTTGGAGCTCCTTTTGAAGTTATCTTTAACTCCCGCACTTGACCCATGTTCTCTGTGAAAGCACACACCAACTGCTGATCACCCAAGTCCATCTCAAACAAATACGCCCCCCACACAGGAGTATTGGCCCATCTTCCTCGAAGCCATTCATCTTTACAAAGATGAGACAGCGTCCTCAGCCAACTTTCTGGAGTGGTTTAAATTAATATAGCAGGGGGAAAGGAATCAGTAGGTTAAAGCTGAGAATGAGCCAACAGAAATACAAGTAGATGAAAGGTGTAACATGAATGTAAGGAAGGACAAACCAATGATTGCGTACGAATGCAGACAGAGCAAAGAGTTAAATTGTACCACAGAGGCAAAATTCAAAAGGGCAAAGAATGCAGGGCTGAGGTGCTGTATTTAAATGCGCATAGCACTTGGGATAAGGTGGATGAACTCATGGCACAAATAGAGATTGGTCAGTATGACATTGTGGGCATCATTGAGTCGTGGCTGAAAAAGATCATAGTTGGGAGCTTAACACCAAACGATATGCTTTGTATTGAAAGGACAGGCAGGAAGGCATAGGCAGTGGTGTAGTTCAGTTAATAAGAGATGGAATTACATCTTTAGAAAGAGGTGACATAGAGTCGGAGAATGTTGAATCTTTGTGAAACTTCAAGGGTAAAAAAAAAACCATTATGGAATCAAAGGCCTCCAAATGGTAGCCAAGATGTGGGGTTGAGATTGTAAAGGGAGCTAGAAAAGGCATGTTAGTATCACAATGAAATAAAGGAAATTACAGAGGAGAGGAGCTTGTCTAGGTGGATTGGAGGAGGGTATTGGCGGGGATGACGGCAGAGCAGAGTTGGCACAAGCACAAGATAGATATATCCCATAGTAGACATTGCTCTCAAATGGCGGGGGTAGGTAACGGTGGCTGACAAGGGAAGTTAATGACTGCATAAAAGCCAAGGAAAGGGCATATAAGGTAGCAAAAATGAGTGGGAAGTTGGATGATTGGGAAGCTTTTAAGAAGGGAAGAGATGAAATATGAGGGCAGACTAGCCAATAACATAAAGCAGGACACCAAAAGATTTTTCAGTTATATAAAGAGTAAAAGAGAGGTGAGAGTTGATATTGGACCATTGGAAAATGATGCAGGTGAGGTAATGGGGGACAAAGAAATAGCAGATGAACTTAATGGGTACTTTGCAACTGTATTCACTGTGGAAGATGGCAGCAGTGTGCCAGAGGTCCGTGAGTGTCAGGGAGCAAGAGTGAGTGCCATTGCTATTACAAAGTAAAAGTACTCGGCAGACTCAAAGGTCTTAAGGTGGAGAAGTCACCTGGACTAGATGGACTACGTCCCAGAGTTCGAAGAGAGGTTGCTGAAGAGATAACGGATGCATTGGTCATAATCTTTCAAGAATGACTTGATTTTGGCATGGTCCTGGAAGACTGGAAGGTTCCAAATGTCACTTGACTCTTTAAGAAGGGAGGAAGGCAAAAGAAAGATTATAGGCCAGTTAACCTAACCTCAGAGGTTGGGATAGCGTTTGGAGTCTTTTATTAAGGCTGAGGTTTTGGGGTGCTTGGAGAAGAATGATAAAATAAGTCCAAGTCAGCATAGTTTCTGTAAAGGAAAATATTGCTTGACAAATCTGTTAGAGTTCATCGAGGGAGTAGCAGGCAGAGTGGACAAAGGGGAGGTAGTGTGTGTCATTTACTTGGATTTTCAGAAGGCATTTCGTAAGGTGCCACACATGAGGGTGCTTTACAAGATAAAATCCTACGGTGTTACAGGAAAGATACTGGCATGGACAGGCAGTAGGCAGCGAATGTGAATAAAAGGGGCCTTCTGCCAATCAGTCACTGCTTTATCCATGTTAGAATCTTTCCTTTAATACCATGGTCTTGTAGCTTGATAAGCAGCCTCATGTGTGGAACCTTGTTAATGGTTTCTGAAAATCCAAATACAGAATATCCACCTTTGTCTATCCTGCTTGTTAATTTTTTCAAAGAATTCCATCAGATTTGTCAGGTAAGATTTTCCTTGAGGAAATCATGCTGACAATTCCCTATTTTGTCATGTGCCATAAGTAACCTGAGACCTCATCCTTAATAATTGACTCGTAACATCTTCCAAACCACTGAGGTCGACTAACTGGCGTATAGTTTCCTTCCTCTACCTCTCTCTCTTCCTGAAGAGTGGAGTGACATTTGCAATTTTCCAGTCTTCCAGAACCATTCCAGAATCTAGTGGTCCTTGAAATATCATTACTAATGCCTCCACATCTTTTTAGCCACCTCTTTCAGTACCCTGGGGTGTACACCATCTGGTCCAGGAGACTTATCTACCTTCAGACCTTTCAGTTTCCCAAGAACCATCTCCCTAGTAATGGTAACTTCACTCACTTTATGACCCCTGACCACCTGGAACTTCCACCATACTGCTCGTGTCTTCCACAGAGAAGACTGATGCAAAATACATATTCATTTCTTCTGCCATTTCTTGTCCCCCATTATTACCTCCGCAGTATAGTTCTCCTATGGTCTATTATCCACTCTCGCCTCTTTTACACTTTTATGTATCTGAAAAAGCTTTTGGTATCCTCTTTAACATTACTGGCTAGCTAACTTTCATATTCCATCTTTATCTTAATGACATTTTTAGTTGCCTTCTGCTGGCTTTAAAAAAGCTTTCCAATCCTCTTAACTTCCCACTAATTTTTGCTCCATTATGTGCCCTCTCTTTGGCTTTGGCTTCTCTTGTTGGCCACAATTGTGTCATCTTGGCTTTGGAATACTACTTTCTCTTTGAGATGTATATATCCTGTGCCTTATGAAATGCTTCCAGAAATTCCAGCCATTGCTGCTGTGCTGTCATCTTTGCTACTGTTCTTTTCCAATCAATTCTGAGCAACTTCTCCCTAATGCCTCTGTAATTCTCTTTACTCCACTGTAATACTGATATATCTGACTTTATACTGATAATTTTCCTACTTCTGGCTTCTTTCGCACATGGCATGGGTAGCAATCCTGAGGTCACAACTTTAGAGAGTCCTACCCTTCAACTTAGCACCTAACTTCCTAAACGTACTTTGCAGAACCTCATCACTCTTCCTGTCTTTGTCATTGGTACCTACATGGACTGCAGCCTCTGGCTGTTCCCCTCCCACTGAGTGAGCTATGTCTTCTCAGGCTTCCTATCTCCAATTTGCCATTGCTCAGAGCACCAAAATGCTGTGAGCCGCTGTCTTTTCTACTCAACGGAGAGACAGAGTGAACTATGTCTTCTCATCTTCCAGTCTCATTTGACGCTGCTCAAAGCTGCTGAATCATGAATGTGTATTGATATTAAAATCAGAAAATGCAAGAAAATTTAGGAGGTTAGGAGAATCTGTGGCTTGAGATCACTGGCTTCAGTGGCAAGTGGGACCAGGAACTGGATCAAGCCCTCAATTAGCTAAATGCCCTGTTGCTCCTTGTCTTATGGAAGCTGGCCCACAAAGGCAACTTGCAGTCCACAGCGTGGCGTTCAAGATTTGGGTGGTCTAGTTCCTTGTGGATAGTCCCACCAGAAATAATCCTGACGTACAGTCACCGGTGTGTCATCAGTAGCTTGGTGCTAAGTGTTCTACGTGAGCATGGGGTGGTCACTTCCTGCATTAAATACCAACTACCATTTTTCAGCCCATTTTTCCAGCTGGTCCAGATCCCAATTCAAGCTGTGTTTATATTTCCTGTCCACTACACCTCCAATCTTGGTGTCATCCACAAATTTGCTGATCCATTTAACCACATTATCATCCTGATCATTGATATAGATGACAAACAGCAACAGACCCAGCACCAATCTCTGTGCACACCTCTAGTCACAGGCTTCCAGTCAGAGAGGCAACCCTCTACGACCACTCTCTGGCTTCTCCCACAAAGCCAATGACTGATCCAATTTACTACCTCATCTTCGATGCCAAATAACTGAATCATCTTGACCAACCTCCCATGCAGGACATTGTCAAATGCATTGAGACAGCATCCACTGCCTTGCTTTCATCAGTTTTCCTGATAGCTTCCTCAAAAATCTCTTAAGATTGGTGAGACATGATCCATCCCACACAAAGCCATGCTGATCATCCCTAATCAGTCCTTGTCTGTCCAAATACTTATACTGTATATTCGGTCCCTGAGAATACCTTCCAATAATTCGCCCACTGCTGATGTTCGGCTCACTGGCCTATGATTTCCTGGCTTATTCTTAAAACCTTTCTCTATCAATGGAACAATTTCAACTATCCTCTAATCTTCCAGCACCTCGTCCACTGCTAAGGATCTTTTAAATATCTTTGCTAGGACACTGTAATTTCTGCATAAGCCCCCCACAGGCTCTAAGGGTCTACCTTGTCAGGCCCTAGGAATTTATCCACCCTAATTTTCCTCAAGACAGCAAACTCTTCCTCTGTAATATGTATATGGTCCATAACCTCACTGCTGCTTTGCCTAACTTCTAACTGTGTCTGTCTCCTGAGTAAGTACAGATGCAAAAAATCAATTTAACCTCATCCCTGTCCCTTCTGCAGAAGACTCTGGTTTTCACATTGGTCTGGTTAGACCCAAAATCAATTCCTGAGGGAATGCCTCAGAAGAGATGGTACGCGCTGTAGCCAAGGATCAGTGTTGAACTGAGTGAATTTCAACCTTTTTGATAAATCTTCTGCAAATTTTAAATTGCTTGGAATTGAGGGGAAGATCTTGCTTGTGTCCTACCTAGCAAAGGAAGATAGTTTTGGTCTTCAGAAGCAAATTGTCTCCTGTTCAGAACATCTGTCACAGCTCCTCAAGAAATAATCTGTTACTCAGTAAGCCTTCAGCCTCTTCAGAAATGGCTTTCTTTCTGACAGAGTTGGGTCATGTGGTGACCATCACTGATAGAGCAGCTGACTGCTGCTCAGTTCATTTCCATTCCAACTCAGTAATGCAATGCTGCAATCCAGGCCTGGCCTGAGAAGTTGTATCTATACAACACAGGTGGTGGGCAGTGGCTATTACTGAGTCCACTCACCAGAGCCCACTAATGTTCACAGCTAACTAGAGGCCAGCGCAAATGCAGAGTAGATGAAATTTGTTCTTCTGTGAATGGTTTGCAAAACCCAACACCAAAGTTTTTCCTCACTGACGGGATGTATATCAAGGACACTTTGGAGCACTCTTCACTGAACCTAACTCCAACTGCTGAGGTTCAGTGTCATGCAGAACAAAACAACCTTGATCAACACAACCCCCTAAAGAAGAGTTCCTCCATCAGGACTGCCCATTGTTAGATTCTATATGCTGCCCAACGTGCATCTCAACTCACTGTGGTGCCATTTGGAAGCAACCCACAGCTTTGCAGACTCTTCACACAGAGACACCTGAAAACCATCTACCTTCCCTCAGTACTACACTTATCAATTCCATATCCATTGCTGCTTTGTCAAATTCTGGGAGCTCCCTCACCAGTATCACGTGGAACAAACTCACTAGGACTGCAGTAGTTTGTCTTGCCTTCTGGGGGTTAGTTAGGGGATAAACAATAACTTAAGGGACACTCATTTTTGATTTAAAATCATCAACAAAAAAGGCCAATCTTGTTAGATTTGGCACCCTGTTGGTCCCCTGTTTCTGTCTCTTTACGTCATTGTTTAGTCACATTTTGCATCTGTGTGTGATTGTTTCTGCAAAGCAGCTTGGACAGTGGTACTCTGTTAAACTGGGACAATGATTTTGGCAGGAATGAATACCGGATTCTCCGACAAGGTATCATCGACATGGTCTTTGCCACTGAAATGACCAAACACTTCGAACACGTCAATAAGTTTGTGAATAGCATCAACAAGCCTTTGGCTGGATTGGAGGAAAATGGCATTGGGGTAAGCATGGTATTGTATTCTGTCCCGCTCAATCCTGCTGTCCAGTACATAGTTAAATCATCGATCAGAATGTGCATTGTGATGTTCAGTGGTGTCCCACTTCCTAAAGAGTTGTTGCATTGACAGAATAAAAATGGATAAGTAAGTTCTGTATTGATTTCAGACCAATTCTGGCTGAGTAATTCTAATTTAGTGCACTGGCAAGCAGAATATTGGGAATGTGTCTGCGTGCAAGCAGGTCGGCGGGGGGCAGGGGTGGGTGGTGTTGGTGTCTGTGCACGAACAATTTGGGGAACTTGACGCTATGCTGGCAGGATTGGTTTTGAACAACAGCACCTAATGTTGAGTTGAAGGGCAGGCAGTTCTGAGGGCAGCTTCCAGTGATTTGATTATAGATTTCTTCTTTTTACAATGTTATTTTGGGTTTCATCTGAATGTCTGCAGGAGACCAGCAAGACATAATGTGTGTGGAATCATAAGGTAGTTTGTAATCCACTGTAAGGAATGTGTTGCTTAATGAAAGTCCCCCCCACACACCGTGGCTTGATGTGTATCTCCCCACCCCTGCACATGCCACGGTTTGACATGCACCCTTTAAATGACTGTCTAATTCACTTCCACACCAGGCACACTGGGGACTCCATTTCCAGATGCTTTCTTAGGCCCTGTATAAAGCAAGGAGTGTACGTTAAGCATGGCAGGGATGTGTGTAAAGTGTTGTGAACCTTGATCACTGTACTTGTTCTGATGATGGAAAAATTATTCACTGAAGCTATTTGTGCCCAGAGAACAAGTGGTTCTAAATATCTGGCAAAGGCTTGGAACCACGTAGCATATTGCTTCGCAAACACGAGGAAATCTGCAGATGCTGGAAATTCAAGCAGCACACACAAAATGCTGGTGGCATTTCAGGCTGAGACCCTTCGTCAGGATTAACCTACTGGACGTCAGAACTAACAGGTTAATCCTGACGAAGGGTCTCGGCCTGAAACGTCAACTGTGCTTCTTCCTATGGATGCTGTCTGGCCTGCTGCGTTCCACTAGCATTTTGTGTATGTAGCATATTGCTTTTTGTGTTTGTTATTGAGGGGTAGTGTAGAGCACACCAGGATGCTAACATCTACTACCATTCTTTGGCTTCTCCCACAAAGCTAATGTTTAATCCAACTTAATACCTCATTTTGAATGCTAAACAACTGAATCTTCTTGACAAAACTCCCATCGGGACCTTTGTTAAAGTCTACGTAGATTACATCCACTGCCTTGCCTTCATCACCTTTCCTGGTAACTTCCTCAAAAAGCTCGATAAGATTGGTTAGGCATACCCACCACATACGAATCATAGAACTCTACAGTACAGAAAACAGGCCATTTGGCCCATCTAGTCTGTGCTGAAACATTATTCCACTAGTCCCACTGCCCTGCATCCAGTCCATAACATTACAGACCTCTCCCATTCATGTACATATCCAACTTATTCTTAAAACTTAAGAGTGAGCCCACATTTACCACGTCAGATGGCAGCTTGTTCCACACTCCCACCTCTCTGAGTGAAGAAGTTCCCCCTGAACCTTTCCCCTTTCACCCTAAAGCCATGTCCTCTCGTATTTATCTCTCCTAATCTAAGTGGAAAGAGCCTATTCACATTTACTCTGTCTATACCCCTCATAATTTTGTAAACCTCTATCAAATCTCCCCTTATTCTTCTATGCTTCAAGGAATAAAGTCCTAACCTGTTCAGACTTTCCCTGTAACTCAACTCCTGAAGACCTGGCAACATCCTAGTAAATCTTCTCTGCACTCTTTTAATCTTACTGATATTCTTCCTACAGTTAGGTGACCAGAGCTGTACACAATACTCCAAATTTTGTCTCGCCAATCTCTTATACAACCTCCCCGTAACATCCCAACTCCTATACTCAATACTTCGATTTATGAATGCTGGGATGTCTATCCAAATACTCATATCCAGTTCCTTAAAATCATTTTCAATAACCTTCCCACTACTTATGTCAGGCTTATCAGTCTATAATTTCCTAGTTTGTTCTTAGAGCCTTTCTTAAACAGTGGAGCAACATTGGCTAACCTCTAATTCTTTGGTACCCCACCTGTCACTAAGGATGATTTAAATATCTCTGCTAGGGCCCTGATAATTTCTGCACTTGCCTCCACAGGGTTTGAGGGAACATCTTGCCAGGCCTTCGTGATTTATCCATCCTAATTTGTCTCAGGGTAGCAAACACCTCGGTAATCTGTACAGGGTCGAAGAAGTTGATGCCTCTTTGCCTCACTTTTATGGACTCTGTGTCCATCTACTGAGCAAATACAGGTGCAAAAAATTCACTTGAGATCTCTCCCATCTTTTTTGGCTCCACGCATGGATTACCATTCTGATCTTCCAGAGGACCAGTATTTTCCCTTGTGATCCTTTTGCTCTTAACATATCTGTAGAATCCCTTAGGATTCTCCTTCATCTTGCTGGCTAAGCAATTTCATGCCTTTTTTAATCCAACCTGATTTCTTTCTTAAGTGTTCTCTTGCATTTCTTATAGTCCATAAGCACTTCATTTGTTCCTATCAGCAATAAACCTCTTTTTTTTCTTAACCAGCGCCTCAATATCTCTTGAAAACCAAGGTTCCCCGCATCTGTTATCTTTACCATTATGACAGGCATATACAAGCTTTGCAACACACAAAAAATGCTGACGGAGCTCAGTAGGCCAGGCAGCATCTGTGGAAGAGAGTAAACAGTTGACGTTTTGGGCTGAGACCCTTCATCGTGTTTGGACGTTCAAGCTTTGTACTTTCAAAATTTTACCTTTGAGGTCCTCCTACTTACCAAGTACACCTTTACCAGAAAACAGCCCGTCCCAATCCACACTTGCCAGATCCTTCCTGATACCATCAAAATAGGCCTTTCTCCAATTTAGAATCTCAACCCGTAGATTAGATCTGCCTTTTTCCATATTTACTTTGAAACTAATGGTTTTGTGGATACCAGATGCAAAGTGTTCATCTACACAAACGTGTTGCCTGTCCTGTCTGATTCCCTAATAACAGATCAAGAATTGCATACTTTCTTGTTGTGACTTCTATATACTGATATTTTAAAAAAACTTTTCTGAGGGCATTTAACAAACTCTATCCATATAGTTCTTTTACAGTATGGGAGTCCCAGTCAATATGTGGAAAGTTAAAATCACCAACATCTTTAAGTTTCTTGCTATAGTCTGCAATCTCTCTACAAGTTTGTTCCACTATATTGATTGGACTGTTGGGTGGTCTGTAATATAACCCCATTAACGTGGTCATACTTTTCTTATTTCTCAGTCCATCCATAACGCCTCACTAGACGAGTTCTCCAGTCTATCCTGACTGAGCACTGCCATGATATTTTCCTTGACTAGTACTGCCACCTCTCCTCCTTTAATGCCTCCCACTCTGTTGCGTCTAAAATGGAACCCCAGAAAACTGAGCTGCCAGTCCTGCCCCTCTGCAGCTAAGTCTCTCTAAGGCTGCAGTATCCTAACTCCAGGTGTTGATCCACGCCTTGAGCTCATCCATCTTTTCTACAATGCTTCTTGTATTGAAATATACACAGCTTAGGACACTGGTTGCGCCATACTCAATCTTTTGATTCCTGACTTTGAGGTCTTAACAACACCTGTCACCACAACCTCTCCTCCATGCGTTCTGGCGCACTGGTTCCCATCCTCCGCAACTCAAGTTTAAACCACCCTGTGCAGCACTAGCAAACCTTCCTTTTTGTAATATAATTTTTATTGAATTTTCAAAAGGAATACATGAAAAAAAGAATCTACCCTCCCCCCCCCCCATATAAAGTCCTACCTAAAAAGAAAGAAAGAAAAAAGAAAGAAAGGAAGAAAAGAACCGCCTGGGTATTGGAAGGTTTCCACATGCTCCATGGGATTCAAAATAAATTTGGTATAATTATTCGTTACTTTCCCCAAGTGACCAAAGTCTTTATCGGAGCACTTAAATATGCCATCCTATCTTTTGTAAATAAGGGCGCCAAATATTCAAAAATGTTACATATTTGTCTCTTAAATTATAAGTAATTTTTTCGAGTGAAATAGAACTAGCCATTTCATTATTCCAACGATCCATACTTAAATACGAATCAGATTTCCAAGTAACTGCTATAGTCTTCTCAGCTACTGCCAATGCAATTTTTATAAATTCTTTCTGATATTTATTCAATTTAAGTTTCGGTTTTATCCCTTCAATATCACCTAATAGAAATAATACAGGGTTATGTGGAAGTTGAGTTCCAGTAATTTGTTCCAATAAAATTCTTAAATTTATCCAAAAGGGTTGAATTTTAAAACAAGACCAAGTAGAATGTAAAAAAGTACCAATTTCTTGATTACACCGAAAACATTTATCAGATAGATTTGAATTTAATCTATTTATTTTTTGCAGTGTGATATATAATTGGTGTAAAAAAATTATATTTTACTAATCTAAGTCGAACATTTATTGTATTTGTCATACTGTCAAGACAAAGTCTTGACCAATTTGTTTCATCAATATTAATATTCAGATCTGTTTCCCATTTTTGCTTTGACTTATGGGTTCCTTGTTTAATTGTCTGTTCTTGACTCAAATTATACATACAAGAAATAATTTTTTTAATTTTCCCTTTTTGTAATAAAATTTCAATTTCATTAGGTTTTGGCAAAAACATTGTTTGACCCAGCTTACCTTTTAAGTAAGCCCTTAATTGAAAGTAACAAAAGAAAGTATTATTAGATGTTTTATATTTATCCTTTAATTGTTCAAATGACATCAATATACCTCGTTCAAAACAATCTCCTATAAATTTAATCCCTTTTTGGTACCAATTATATAAAAGTTGATTGTCCATTGTAAAAGGAATAAGTCTGTTTTGGAACAAAGGCCTCCTTGCTAATAGAGATTTCTGTGTTTCATTATCAACATTTATCTTATTCCATAGATCAATCAAATGCGTTAATATAGGAGATTCTTTCTTTTCCCGTATCAATTTAGATTCCCATTTATATATAAAATCTTCAGGTCTATTTTCTCCTATCTTGTCTAGTTCTATTTTAATCCATGCTGGTTTTCGATCATCGAAGAAAGATGCAATAAATCTAAGTTGATTTGCTTTATAATAGTTTTTAAAGTTTGGAAGTTGTAACCCTCCTAACCCAAATTTACATGTCAATTTTTCCAATGATATTCTTGACATTTTACCTTTCCAAAGAAATTTTCTCACACATTTATTTAACTCTTGAAAAAATTTCTGTGGCAATTGTATTGGTAATGTTTGAAACAAACACTGTAATCCAGGAAATATATTCATTTTTATAACATTGACTCTACCTACTAATGTTATTGGTAATATCATCCATTTGTCAAGATCTTCTTGAATATTTTTCAATAGTGGTAAATAATTAAATTTATATAAATTCTTTACATCATTATCAAGTCTTATACCTAAGTACTTTATACCGTTTACCGGCCATCTAAATTGGGTTACTAATCGACATTGACTATAGTCTCCTTTACTAAGAGGTAAAATTTCACTTTTATCCCAATTTATTTTGTAACCTGATACCTTCCCATATTCATCCGATCTAGAAGATAATTTATGTAACGAATGTTGTGGGTTTGTTAAATAGATCAAAACATCATCGGCAAAAAGATTAATTTTATATTCCTCCTGATTAACTCTAAAACCCATAATATCTGGATCAATTCTAATTAGTTCTGCTAATGGCTCTATCGCCAATACAAATAAAGCAGGTGATAGTGGACAACCTTGTCTAGTTGACCTTTTTAACTGGAATGGTGTTGAAATTTGAGAGTTTGTCACTACTTTAGCTTTAGGGTTAGAATTTAAAGTTTTAATCCAATTTATAAAAGATGTTCCCAACCCATATTTTTCTAGTACTTTAAATAAAAAATCCCATTCTAATCTACCAAATGCTTTTTCTGCATCCAAAGCTACTACTATACTCTTCTCATCCCTTTTTTGTGCCAAATGAATTATACTGAGTAGCCGGGTTACGTTATCTGCCAATTGTCTATTTTTAATAAATCCTGTTTGATCCATATGTATTAATTTTGGAAAATATTTAGATATTCTATTCAATAAAATTTTTGCTATTATTTTATAATCCGTATTCAATAAAGAAATAGGCCTGTATGATGTTGGTTTCATAGGATCTCTGTCTTTTTTTGGCAATACTATTACAATTGCTGTTGAAAAAGGTTCTGGAAGTTTATGTATTTTTTCTGCTTGACGTATTAGTTCCATAAAAAGAGGAAATAATAAATCTTTAAATTTTTTATAAAATTCAGGTGGAAAACCATCTTCTCCTGGAGATTTATTACTTTGGAGTGATCCTAAAGCTTCTTCAACTTCTTTTAATGTAAAAGGCATATCTAATCCCTTCTGTTCTTCCAAATTCAATTTTGGAAGAGAAACTTGTGATAAAAACCTTTCTATCTTGTTAACATCATTTTGGGATTCTGACTGATATAATTCAGAATAGAAATTTTTAAAGGTTTCATTTATTTCAAGAGGTTTATAAGATATTTTATTTGCCCTTGTTCTAATTGCATTTATTGTTTTGGAAGCTTGTTCTGTTTTCAACTGCCAGGCAAGAATTTTATGTGCTCTCTCACCTAACTCATAATACCTTTGTTTAGTTCTTATAATTGCTTTTTCCGTTCTATATGTCTGAAGCGTAGTATATTGTAACTTCTTATTGACAAGTTGTTTTCGTTTTTCTTCTGACATATATCTTTGAGATTCTTTTTCTAATTTTGTAATCTCTTTTTCCAATTGATCTAGTTCTGCCATATATTCTTTCTTAATTTTAGACGTATAACTTATTATCTGGTCCCTAAGATATGTTTTCATCGCATCCCATAATATAAATTTATCATCCACTGAATGAAAATTTGTATTCAAAAAAAATTAAATCTGTTTTTTCATAAAATCACAAAAATCCTGACGTTTTAATAATGTTGAATTAAACCTCCATCTATAAGCCACTTCTTCCTTATCAGTCATTATTATTGTTATTAATAAAGGGGAATGATCTGATAATATTCTTGCTTTATATTCCATATTTTTCACTCTGTGTTGAATATGCATTGATAATAGAAACAAATCTATCCTTGAAAAAGTTTTACGTCTATGGGAGTAGAACGAATAGTCTCTTTCTTTAGGATTGATTCTTCTCCATATATCAATCAGATTTAAATCCTTCATCAATGATAAAGTTAAATTTACTACCTTCGATTTTATAACAGCCTTGGTTGATCTATCTAAGACTGGGTCTAAGCAAAAATTAAAATCTCCTCCAATTAATATTTTTTTCATGCGCATCCGCCAAATTCAGAAAAGCTTCTTGTATGAATTTTGCATCATTTTCATTTGGTGCATAAATATTCATAAAAGTCCATAGTTCAGAAAAAAGTTGACAATGTATAATCACATATCTCCCCGCAAAATCAGTTATTACATTTTGTATTCTAATTGGTAAAGTTTTATTGATCAAAATTGCTACTCCCCTCGCTTTTGAATTAAGTGAAGCCGCAACAACACTACCCACCCAATCTCTGTTTAGTTTCTGATGTTCTGTTTCCGTTAGGTGCGTTTCCTGTAAAAAAGCTAAATCTATCTTCATTTTTTTAATGTGTTAAGATTCTTTTTCTTTTCACTGGTCCATTAAGCCCGTTAATATTAAAACTCAAAAAATTCAATAAATTAGTCATTATTCTTAACAAAGTTACTCCAATCTAAAACATTATTTATCTTCTCAACTCTCATAGTTCCTTGGGGAATCTCTTTAAACTTCACCATGTTGCTATGTGTCTCCCTCCCAACCTTCCAGGCAGAAAGAAAAAAGAAGATAGAAAAAAAACAAAAAAAGAAAACACAAAATACCCCCCCACTAATGTTGTGAATGAAAGGATACACAACACTACCCCCCTCCATTTTACGGGTCGTGGCAAAAGCCACGCTTGCACACATGACTAGCGTAGCAATCGATCAGTGCTTCTTCCAGCTCCCCCGCAACAAAAAAAACATTTTATTTATATATATAGACAAAATTAGTATTACTATTCCCAACTAATATTCCTCCAGTTTTAACCTTTCTTACCGCCCTCGTATAATTAATAATATATTTATGCATTCATCCAGCTTCAAAAATCCAACAAGTCCATTCTTTAACCCAATCTTCATCTTCAATCTATCTCGCTCTCCTGGGTTTGTTCTTGTATCTGGTGAATATTCAGAGAATCTCGCACAAACTGCTCTGCTTTCTGGTAGTCATCAAAAAATCTTCTTTCTCCACCAGACAAAAAAAATCTTCAAGGTTGCAGGATAACGCAATGTAAATTGATAACCATGTTCCCATAGGGTTTTTTTCACTGGGTTAAATTTCTTCCTGCTCTTCAAAAGTTCGTAACTTATATCAGGGTAGAAAAAAACTTTGTTCCCTGCCATTTTCAATGGCCCTTTTCTATCTTTGGCAGCTCGAGCAGCTGCCTGAAGAATCCTTTCCTTGTCTTGAAATCTTAAGAATTTTATTAAAATCGGTCGTGGGTTTTGGTCTTAAAGCTCTATGTGCCCGCTCAGTTTCAATTGGTTGAACCTCCTCTTCCATTTGCAAAACAAACGGGATCCATCTTTGAAAAAATTCTATTGGTTTATCTCCCTCCGTACCTTCTTTAAGACCAACAATTTTAATATTATTACGTCTACTAAAATTTTTCAACATGTCCACTTTCTCCAAGAGTCGGTTTCTTTCCGAATTCCAGACAAGCAGATCATTTTCTGTTTTTTCCACTCTATCATTCATATGCCCCTTTGCTCTTTCCATCTTCTGAAGCTTCTTATCCATTTTGTCCTGTCTTGCCATAACTTTATCATAGCACATCTTCGTATATCTAAGCTCTTCTCTTACTTTTCTTAATTCAGCTGTTAACTGCAATATAGCCTCTCTCATATCTCTATCATCTCCTTTACTTCCAATCGCTTCCAATTCTTCCTCCTCCTCTTCATCTGTGTTCTCTGCAGAATCCAATTCTGACTCTGAGTCATTTTCAATTGCAGTGGCTGTCGGTTCTTGTAGTTTGTGTTGTGTCGATTTGCGCATGTGCTCTTCTTTGCACATGCGCATTTCCGGTGTCTTCTTCGAAGAAGCCGTTACCACCGCCATTGCTCCCTGTTCTACCGAAGGAGATCCAACCTGAGTCCGAGGCTCCATCGTTGCAGTAGGCCCTTTTTTCTTCCCGTCTCGCGGCTGCTTCGCAACAGCAGACTTCTTTTGTTGCGGTTTAGGAGGCATATCGTAAAGTAGTCTTACAAAGTTTATAAATGGTTTTCAGAAAATATTTACTAACTTTGTTTTGTTTAACCGGTACTTTACTGATTTGTTGCAGGAGAGCTGGATTTACACGTCTCAATCCCACGTCATCACGTGACGCCCCCCACTAGCAAACCTTCCTGATGGGATATTAGGCCCCTTCCATTTCAGGTGCAAACTGTCCCTTCTGTACAGGTCTCACCTTCCCTCGAAGAGAGCCCAGTGATCTAAAAATGTTATGCCCTCCCTCCTACACCAATTCCAAAACCACATGTTAAGAAATCTTCCTATTTCTGGCCTCACTAACATGTGGCACAGGTAGCAATCCTGAGATCACAACCCTGGAGGTCCTGCCCTTTAACTTAGCACCTAACTCCCTGAATCTGTGCACTTTGCAGAACCTCTGGCTGTTCACCCTCCCACTTAAGAGTGCTGAGGACTGGACCTGAGATACCTGGACTCTACCACCCAGTAGGCAACATACCATCCAGGAATCTTGTTTTCATCCACAGAACCTCCTGTCCATTACCCTAACTAACAAATCCCCTATCACCACAGCATGCCTCTTCTCCCCCCTTCCCTTCTGTGTCGCAGAGCCAGACTCAGTGCCAGAAACTTGACCACTGTGATTTTCCTCTGCTAGGTCATTCTCTCTCCCCTCCCTCCCCCCCAACAGTATTCAAAGTGATGTACCTGTTGTTGAGGGTGATGGCCACAGGGGTACAGGGATTCTTTGCACTGGCTCCTTAACCCCTTTCTCCTTCCTGACTGTCACCCAGTTTCCTGTGTCTTGCACCTTGGATGTAACTGCTTCTCTATATGTCCTATCTTTCATCCCCTCAGACTCCTGAATGATCTGGAGTTTATCCAGTTCCAGCTCCAACTCCCTAACATGAAGTGTTAGAAGCTGCAGCTAGATGCACTTCATGCAGGTGTGGTCGATAGGAACATAGGAGGTCTCCCTGGCTTTCCATGTCCTGCAAAGGGAGCTTTCCACTATCCTGCCTGGCATCTCTACTGTTCCTTAACTGAACAACTATCAAAAAGGAAGAGCAATAGACTTGGGCAAAACAAAAATTGTACCTACAGCTATTTTGCCTTATCTGACTGAAAAAGTCTGTGATAAAGGCTGTGAACTTGTGTGACTGGAGCTGAGCAGACCTGCCAGAACTCTTGAGTTTGTATCTAGTTTGGTGAAGAATTTTGCTTCACCCAGCATACCCAATGTATGCTCAAAAGAGAGTAAACTTTCCTTCCTCACTGAATTATTCAATTTTATGAGATCAACACAGATCCTCACTGTGCCATCTTGCTCAGGAACAGGAACAATGCCTGCACACCCACTAGAGTTTATAACTCTAGTTATGATGTCAGGCGCCTCCATTCTCTCGTTCAGCTTTGACTGTTCATCAATGGGACTGGTGTATGCCTTGCTGTGGTCAGAGAGTAGGGTGTCACTCCTGGCCTCAGTTGGATAGGGTACTCTTCTTTCAATGCCCCCAGGCCTGGTAACGACTCCAGGTACTTCTCATGCCACTGAGCATTGTTTAGCTAATCCAACCTTGCAATCAGATTCAGCTTGTCGATGGCATGTCGCCTCAGTAGTGGTGAGGAGATTCTGAACAACATAGACATCCTCCTTTAATTGTTTCTCATTTTTACAGATGGAAGTAGTAAACATTCCTTTCACAGTGAGCTTATGTTTCCCTGGCCCCATGAGCACTTAGCCCCATTTAGCATAATCCCTGTTTCCTTTGCCAGTTTTGTGAACAGACATTTGGGGATGGCTTTGACATCTGCTGCAGTGTCTATTTTGAATGTCATTGCCTCACTTTGCAACTGAACCGTTGTACACCAGCCTCAGGTATTTGAATCTAGAGCCCCAAGGAAAGCTCTTTCTTCATCTGAATCATGGTAGTCTTTGACCTCCTGAAGAACTGTTTTGGAATGACACTGGCTTTTATAATGGCCAACTCTATTGGTGGCATTTCACTTTTGTTGGACGGAGCTCTTTGACTTGAAATGGAGACTTGCCACATCACCTGCAGTTCGGCATTTTACCTGCAGTTTGTTTTGCTGGTCTGTTTGAGCTGAGCTCTCCTGTCACTTCTTTCTGTAGTCTTTCTGACTGCACCTTATTTGTAGCCTTCTTTTTGTACAGCTTCTAGCTTTACCTCAGCATCATTTTCTTGCCAGAGTTTGCCTGTTACTGATGGACGTTCTCACTCTACCTGACCATAGTAACAGCTTTCTCTTGTGTGAGATTTGCCTGCAACTGAAATCTCTGACAATTTGGTGTCCAGTAGCCCAACAATAATCTGTCTATAATGAAATCATCTCTCAGATTTCCAGATGCACAGTTGTCTGACAGGGCCCACGATGCCATGATGAAGTCATTTGCACTTTCATCTTGCTCCTGTTTTCTGGAGGTGAACTTTGATCTGTCATATCACATTTTGCTTTCCTGTGAAATATTCTTTGAATTTGTCCTGCACTGTTTTGTACTCCTTTTTTTCTGAGCATCTATCAGCTCTAATCCACCCATGATGTCATCTGCTTTGTCACCCATGCAGCATATCAGTGTGTTTGATACTCTTCTGAAGCCTGAGTGAGATTGTTTGCAACCCTAAATCTCTCAAAGCATCTGAGCCATCTCTCAAAGTCCCCTGGTTTAGAGAACTCAACTGTCTCGGGTGGGCTTTATTAGGTAAGTAGATGTAGGTACTGCAGGTATTTGCTCCATTTTCATGTTTGTTTATTATTTTATTTATTTGGACAGCAAAAGTCTTCTTTCCCTGAAAGTTTGATTGACTTCTCTGCTGTGTCTGTGTCCCTGTGCACTTCCCCAGGCTAGTGGCCCACAGATTATTACAATGTATTCACTTGTGGATGCAGCTTGAAGGCGTTGCCTAGCAACCCTGGACCTTTCTCAGCTCAGCCTCATGGTGCATACATTTAGCAACTAGCATAGGCTATTTAGGTTGATAAGTCTCTGGATATTTTTCAAAGATGTATGTGAATAAGAATAGTCTTACTGTAAATTCTTTCTTGTTGGGGATCTAATATCTGTAGCACCGATTCATCAATGACCAACCACTTACGACACCAGCATGCAGGATACTCAACTGAACTTTGTTGCCAACCCTCCTTGTACAGTATATGAACTCCTCCCATGGGGGAGTGGCAGAGGAGTACCACTATTAGCTACCACTACACTGCTCACCACCACCAACAGCTTGTAGTTCCAGTCCATTCAAATTGAGTAGTTCAATGCATCTTGTGAAACTGAAATATTCAATGTCTTTGCAGTTGAAGAACCCATTGAAAAAAATGGCCAGCAATCTGAATCAAGTCAAAGTAAATAATGTCACCATATAAGACCTAGGGATTCATTTTTTGAAGGCATTTATAGGAAAATAAGAAAATGCAACAATTTATGAAAAATTATATATAAAGACAAACAACCAATGTGTAAAAGGGGACAAATTGAGCAATTTAAAAATGTAAATAATACTGAGAACATGAATTGTAGAGCCCTTAGGTTTCACCATTGAGGTGAGTGAAGTTATCCATGCTGGTTCAGGAGCCTGATTGTTGTAGGATAATAACTGTTCCTGAACTTGGTAGTGTGGAATTTAAGGCTGCTGTACCTCCTCCCTAATGGTGGTATCTGCTATTTCCCAAACTGTAAATGTCCCACTCCACTGAAACAAGTCTTGCTTTAGTGTCTGCAGGAGTCATTCTGGTCCTGGTGCTGGCTGGCATACCCAATGTCAAGCCCTCAGCATCCTGTGAAGTATTGCCTCACTTCCAGTATGGGCGTGTGACTGGGATGGGGCATCCTCTGATGCCGACAGGGAAGGCATCTTTCCTGATCTGCATTATGTGATTGTTGAACCACTGTTAGTTATATTATGTCACCTAGATGACTTCCTCATCCTATGTGGTCCCCAATTGTAGTCCCATTAGGTAGCTTCACCCTGGTTGAAGAGCTGAGCTGCTAAATTTTGGAAGCCAGTGGGTTTGCTGGTGGCATCTCTCCCTGGAGACCTGCCTTTGGGCTAAGTGACTGCCATTCCTGTGAAGAGGGGAACAGAGATCCCTGTGTGTGATGGAGAAGGTGAAGGTGAAGATGCAACTGATGGGAGGGTGTAGGATTTTCTTCACATACAAACTTGGTGCCTTTGTTCACCCTTCAGTTTCAGGTATGGTGGGAGGAGGTGGGGAAGACACTGTAGCTTTGTCTTCTCCCACCAGCAACATGTTGTGCTTGGTGAACTACAGTGAACTTTCATTGTTTTATCACAGAGTGGCAGAAGCAATGAGGATTCATCCAGTTTCAACCTCAGTTCCACTGATAACCGAACTTTGATCAAGCGCATGCTAATTAAATGTGCTGATATCTCCAACCCCTGTAGACCGCTGCAATTCTGTATTGAGTGGGCGGCCCGTATTTCAGAGGAATACTTTGCTCAGGTGACGTGCTGAAGTTTTAATTTAACATTATCCCTGGTCTTTGTAAACAGCGACTATATTAAAATATAGTAAACTGAATAGCAGCAGTAGTTGCAAGTACAAATTTTGAGCATAAAATAATGACTGGCTACATTTGAAATGTCGCCTTCCTCCTTGAACAGTTATTTCCTCCACAGGCAGCTTGCCCATATTCCCAGATTCTGGACTCAAACTTTTAATCCCTTTGAAGCATGACCCTGCTTCAGGTCACCACACAGTTCTGTTTGGCAAGTCTTTTACCTGTGCAAAACAATCATGTGTCACCTAGACCATCTCATCTCTGCTGAACTGGTAGTCACCTCATCCCTGCATCCTGAAGAATTTATCTCCCGACGTCTGCTTCGAAGTATACAGAGACTTTCCTTTCAAAGAGTCAAGGGTTTCACTTTGCCTCAGCGCTCCATTGTAGTGGCCAGGAGTTGTAGACCACCCACAAGAGGAAGTGTATTTCCCACATCCACCCTGGGAGTTGCCCATGACTTTTCCCATATCCAGTGCATACTTTTAGCCTTCCAACCCCTCGTTCCAATTATCACTCGGAGAAAATTTCTGCCTCTTACTAGTTAGAAAACATGACTTTGATTTTCGTTCCTTATGGCATGCTGAATTAAAAGTGATCCCATAGATTCCAGATCAACACTTTTAATAATTATTATTTGGTTCTTTTAACACTGAAAATTAGGAACTCTGGTGACCAGGATGTGGCCAGCAACTGAGCTATTTCATGCTCCGTTTTTGTTTTAATGGCAGCTACATAAAATCGAATCCTCTGCAGAATTGTGCAGAAGTTATTGTCAGATGTTTGCTCTTTTCCCCATCCCTGTGTAGGTGTTACAGGTCGACTGTTTACTCCTTTCCCCGTCCCTGTGTAGGTGTTACAGGTTCGGCTGTTTGCTCCTTTCCCTGTCCCTGTGTAGGTGTTACAGGTTCGGCTGTTTGCTCCTTTCCCTGTCCCTGTGTAGGTGTTACAGGTTCGGCTGTTTACTCCTTTCCCCGTCCCTGTGTAGGTGTTACAGGTCGGCTGTTTACTCCTTTCCCCGTCCCTGTGTAGGTATTACAGGTTTAGCTGTTTACTCCTTTCCCCGTCCCTGTGTAGGTGTTACAGGTCGGCTGTTTACTCTTTTCCCCGTCCCTGTGTAGGTGTTACAGTTTTGGCTGTTTACTCCTTTCCCCGTCCCTCTGTAGGTGTTACAGGTTCGACTGTTTACTCTTTTCCTCGTCCTGGTGTAGGTGTTACAGGTTTGGCTGTTTGCTCCATTCCCCATCATGTGTAGGTGTACAGGTTTGGCTGTTTACTCCTTTCTCTGTCCCTGTGTAGGTGTTACAGGTTCGGCTGTTTGCTCCGTTCCCCGTCCCTGTGTAGGTGTTACAGGTTGGCTGTTTACTCTTTTCCCCGTCCCTGTGTAGGTGTTACAGGTTCGGCTGTTTACTCCTTTCCCCGTCCCTGTGTAGGTGTTACAGGTTCGGCTGTTTGCTCCTTTCCCTGTCCCTGTGTAGGTGTTACAGGTTGGCTGTTTACTCTTTTCCCCGTCCCTGTGTAGGTGTTACAGGTTCGGCTGTTTACTCCTTTCCCCGTCCATGTGTAGGTGTTACAGGTTCGGCTGTTTGCTCTGTTCCCCATCCCTGTATAGGTGTTACAGGGCGGCTGTTTACTCCTTTCTCTGTCCCTGTGTAGGTGTTACAGGTCGGCTGTTTGCTCCTTTCCCCGTCCCTGGGTAGGTGTTACAGGTTTGGATGTTTGCCCCTTTCCCCGTCCCTGTACCTAGTGCTGATGAGGGACAGTGAATTTTAGAGCTATTTAGTGTGAAAGGTGGAGGTGCATATTGCCTTTAGAGGAAGTGTTTATATCCCAGGCCAGAGCAATCAGAGGGCTGAGAGGTTGTTATTCCACACTGCCGTTGTTCCTCTTTGCTCACAAACTCCTCCAAGCTCCAAGCAGGAAGAAAACCTATGGTCCAGAACCCACAGTCCTACCAAGCTGCAACTCTTTATGTTTGTATAAACCCTTTCATGTGCAAGATATGATGGATTAGTTGATCTTTTTGATGGTCTGGTGTCTGAATCAACTTCTCTCTTGCAGACTGATGAGGAGAAGCAGAAAGGCCTCCCTGTGGTAATGCCTGTGTTTGACAGAAAGAGCTGCAGTATCCCCAAGTCTCAGATTTCCTTCATTGATTATTTTATAACTGATATGTTTGATGCCTGGGATGGTAAGCACTTTCACATTTCCTGAGTAGGCACTGCAGTAAGTTCAATAATTGTTTCAGCATAGCATAGTAGAGGGCCTTCAACCCACAGTGTAGTGATGACCTTTTAACCTATCCAATATCAATCTAACCCTTCTCTCCTGCATACCCTCCATTTTTCAATCGTCTCTATGTCTATCTAATGTTCCTAATGTACCTGCCTGTACCACCACCTCTTGCAAGGCGTTTCATGTGGCCGCCACTCTGCGTGTAAAATGCCTGCCTTGACATCCCTGATTATCCCCGAGAGCATTGTCCTGTTGGGGAATTAAACAGTGAAACATCCATCACATCCTTGTTTTCCATCACTTGTTTATTCAGTTGGGGTTCATAACCAGTGGTTTTTGGTTCATCGGGGCAGTAGCTTATTTCAGACAACTCGAACAAAAATTAATTGAGAAAATACCCTGTATTCCCTTTGTTTATTTGGGACACTGCTGCTTAGTTGGGACAAGAGACTGTTGCCAAATAGTTTCTAACAAGCATCAGTCATGTGCACTTGCTTGGCTGTTTGACACAACGCTCGTGCTTTGAGCAATCAGTTTTTAAACAGTGTCGGTTTCATGTGTTTGTGTTAGGGAATAATGAGCAATAAGACAATTCAGAACTGTTGCTCAATGCAGTTTTAAGCTTGAAGATGACAAATGGTTGAGAGTGAAAATGAAATGACTTCACGAATTCAGGTTAGGAACTATGAAGAATTTGAAGGTATCGACAGTCATCTTGAATGTTACAATGAAAATGAAGATTTGGACGGTGAAATCAGGGCTAAAATAATTCCTCCTTACCTCTGTTCTAAAGGGTTGACCCTCTATTTTGAGGCCGAGCCCTCTATTCTGGATACCCCAACCACAGGGAATATCCTCTCCACATCCACCCTATCTAGTCCTTTCAACATTCGGTACATTTCGAGAGATCCCCACACATTCTTCTAAATTCCTGTGAGCACAGGCCCAAAGCATCCAAACGCTTTTCATATGTTAATCCCGTAATTCCCGAAATCATCCTCATGAACCTCCTCTGGACTCTCTCCAATGACAACACATCCTTTCTGTGATATGGGGCCCAAAACTGTTGACAGTACTCCAAGTGTGGCCTGACTAGTGTCTTATAAAGCTTCAACATTACCTCCTTGTTTTTATATTCTATTCCCCTTGAAACGAATGCCAACATTGCATTTGCCGCCCTTACCACAAACTCAACCTGTAAATTAACCTTCTGGGGGTCTTGCAGAAGTACTCCTAAGGCCCTCTGTACCTCTGATGTTTGAGTTTTCTGCCCATTTAGATAATAGTCTGCACTTTTGTTCCTTTTTCCAAAACGTATTATCGTACATTTCCCAACACTTGTATTCCCTCTGCCACTTTTTTGCCCATTCTTTCAATTTGTCTAAGTCTTGCTGCAATCAGATTGCTTCCTCAGTACTACCTACCCCTCCACCTATCTTCATATCATCTGTAAACTTTGCCACAACCTATCATTTCCATTATCTAAATCATTAGATAATGACCCCTGGGGAACACCACTAGTCACTGGCAACCAACCAGAGTAGGCCCCCTTTATTCCCACTTGCTGCCTCCTGCCTGTCAGCCATTCCTCTATCCGTTTCAGTATCTTTCCTGTAACGCCATAGGATTTTATCTTGTAAGCAGCCTCATGTGTGGCACTGTATCAAATGTCTTCTGAAAATCCAAGTAAGTGACATACACTGCCTATCTTTTGTCCACCCTGCTTTTTACTTCCTGGAAGAACTGTAACAGATTTTTCAGGCAAGGTTTCCCTTTACAGAAGCCACGCTGACTTTGATTAGTTTTCTCATTAGTCTCCAAGAACCCCAAAACCTCATCCTTAAAAATATACTCCAACACTTTCCCAACCATTGAAGTTAGGCTAACTGGCCTAGAGTTTCCCTTTCTTTTACCTTCCGCCTTTCTTAAAGAGTGGAGTTCATCTTAGCTGTGTGCTGTTTGTCGCTGGGCGTCCAGACGTTCTTCCCTAATCTATTTCTTTCTACCTGCAGTGTTTGCTGACCTACCCAATCTGATGCAACACTTGGGGACAAACTTCAAGTACTGGAAGTACCTGGATGAGCAGAACCTGTCTTCCATCCGTCCTCCCCCTGAGCAGTGATTGGACCAAGTGCTACCACAGCTGTTGCCATTCTGCTGTGCTCTGTGACGTGGTGACGTGACTAGACCGGGTCCTGCTAGTGAGATCGGGGGAGCAGGGATATATGATCTTACCCTGGCTGCCACCGTGTGAAGCTCTGAACAAGAACAGAAATGGAGTGCACCTTTACAAGGCTCAGCCCTCCCTGTGCTGGCTACTTCTGCATTTGCCTCTACCTTTTGGGTCTAAAGTTGTCTGTTCACCTGCACAAGAGTTGCTCATAAACCAAGCCCATGCCACTGAGAAATGCAACATGTCATCAAAGAAATGGTATAGGGAATGTATTGTGCTTGTTTTTCCAATCTGTAAGAAGAAGCACTCCCTCATCTCCTGAGCACTACTGATACCAATTTATAGTTTGTAAAGAAAAGAGAAAATATATATATCTAGGGATAAATGTTTTAAAACTTTTCTCAAATGGGATCATTAATTATTATAATTTAGATAATCTGTTTATTTATTTTGTTAGATGTTTAATATTTTCTATGAATTTATATAAATACTTAAAAAACCAAAGCAAACTTTCAAATAATAACATAAATTGGCCAGATTCTATGCACTAGTGTACTGACCTCTTATTCTCCTGCTGGAACTGCAGCCTTTTTCAAGACATGGTGTAGGAGGCTAAGCTATCTCTTGATGGCAGCTCTTTGAACTTTGACAAGGTTATTGTTTGCCTCATAACCTTTTATAAATTGTGCTCAATTCCACAGGCCTCTGCAAGTCATTGATTTTATACCGAGATGTATCCCTGTCAGGAATCTCTCCCAGATCTGCCTTATTCATAATGTCTTAATGTGCTTCAGTCTCTTTATGAGGAATGAACAATTTGCTTTTTATCTTTTTCACTTCTAAGGTGATGAAGTTTTTTTTTGAAAAGGCATATCTCGATCTGCTCAGTCTTTGCTTCCGGACTGACCTTTCCCTTGCTTCTGAGCTCAGAGTATGATGGCAGCAGCTTGTGGTTTATTTCTGGCCATGAGCTTGCTGCCAGTGTTCCAGACTCCATCACAGGTGTGATGGAACAAACCTGATACATTACGCCCTTTAGATCAGTGAACCAACATGGAATTGTGTATTTAATGTGTAATTTCTGTAACAAAGTGTACCATAGCTAACAAGTGAACAGCAAATTCCCATACATCGCAATGTGATCGTGAGCAGATAATCTGCCAGGGGCTTGGGAGAATTCTTCCGTATGGGTCTTTACCATGTATTTGCCACACATCACAACAACATACTCTGCAGTGCTTTGCCTCCTACAGTGTTGGTACATCAGCCAGGGATGTGTGAATTTATAGGAGTGGATTTCCAAACTACCAGCCGTTGTCCAGGTTAAGGCAACCCGATTCCCAGCCAATATCGTGCCATTGCAAATGGGGACTGGCTTGTATGAGGCGTCCTGGTCAGAATGGACCAATTGAGCTGAAGAGCCTATTTCTGTTACAGTTGCTGGTCCCTAGGGGTGCTCCTGAGTGCAGCCAAAGAAAAGCAACATTTTCACAGACAAACTGTGAAACTGAGTGAATATATTCTGTTGTCACTCCGTGGAATGTTGGTGAAAGGCCTCAGGTATCATCCCCTGGTGCACTGCTTTTTGTGTTTATTCCTCAAATGTACCTAGTGTTTCACTGCCAGGCGGGATTTGGGCACCTGCTATGCTTAGTATTCTCAGTGTGGCCAAGAGCAAGATGCGAAGATGGTGTGCTGCCTCCTGGTGCCAAACATTCTCAAGTGTGAGCAGCATCAGCTAGAAGTTGTTGTACACGATGTTACTGATAACATGGGAGTTGGGCAGAAGATTAAAATAACAGTGGTTTTGTCATCTGTAGCTAATTCCTGGTGTAAAGTTTCAGTGAGGGGAGGAATTGGAGGACAGAACAGCTGAATGTGTGGCTGAGGAGCTGGAGCTCGAGGGTTGTATTCAGGTTCTTACATCATTGGAATCCATTCTAGGGCAGAGGTGACCCCACAAGAGGGTTGTATTTGACCTCGAGAACATGATACCCTACTGGGAAAATCTACTAGGCCTACTCAGGAGCGTTGAAACAGAAGCTGGCAGCTACTAAAGCCTATTTTGTGCCCTTGCCACACTCTTCTTCCAAATGGTCGTCAGCAGGAGTGCTTATTCATCAGCTCATGGAAAGAAACTCTTCTTGCCAGGAGACTTCACGAGGCTTGGAATCCATTTTTGCTTCTCTCAGGGTCACCCTTCCCCTGTATACCTCCGGAGCACCAAATGGCTGGGTCTTTTAGTGACACAAGGTAGACTACGTGAATATGATGGAGGATTTTGGCACTCAGAGTGATTCTGCAAGGAAGCCCTTGAGGCAGTGTGATCACTTTCTATATAGATATATATATCTGCTCTTGGCTAGGCTCAGACTGACCTTGTCTAGTGCTGCTGTGCTGGGTCGTTGTCAGTTGGATTTATTTTGTAGTTGTAGTTTCTGCCTATAGTCACTGCGTCAGCTCAGTGACCTTGCATAAGAATAATTAGGCAACTGAATCATTGGTAATGCTCAGTTTTAAAAACTAAGTTCAGTGTTCTCAGTTCCTGATTTATTTTCAAACATTTTTGTGCTGTCCTTAGCTTTTCAGCCTATATTTCCAATGGAGTCTCCAGGGTTCCCAGCTAGGGGATGGGGAAGAATAATTGGTGAAGCTCTGCCAATTATAAATGGAAACTGCTCTGTTACTGAGGCTGAACTTAAACTTTTGTTATGTAACTCACTTTTTCAGAAGTAATCCAGCTCTTACAGCAGACTTCACTGTGGCTTTAATCGTGTTCTGATCATTGTAGTTCAAAACCTGGCTCTGTAAGCCAGCTACTTACCGACAATGTTAATGGTATGGCATTACTCTTCACTCTTTGTGTAGGGGTAGCTTTTAATGACAGTGCAGGATAAAGAAGAACAAATTTCACGACATTTGTCAGTGATATTAAACCTGACTCTGAGTTGGTTCCCAGCTAAAGACTGATTTGATTCAATGGTGGATGAGCTCTGATGGCTCATTGTGTTCCTGATGTTCCATCAGCCTAATTTTCACAATCAACCTCAAAGCCTGAGGTCCTGGTGCAGGTGAAGTGTTTGGAGCAAAATCTTGCCCCATTCGCCCAGCTGCAGTGCTAAGAGAGTTTTAAAACTGGTTAACAGAATCAAAGAAAATTTGGAGTCAGGAATGACTAATGCCAGGACAGTATAGGGATGCTTGCGGCCCCAGGGTAAAATTGGGTTTCCTTTACTTGCTTCATTGTCTCCCAGTTGAAGAATTGACTCCAATTGCTACCAAATGAGTTGGGATTTGGGGAAACGTATAACAGTCAGAATCCTCGAATAAAGATGCATTTCATATAAATGTGAAGTGTTTTAATAAGGCAAAACCAGGATAGCACTTACAAAATGTGTAGTAGAATAGAGAGCTGGGTGTGCAAATGCATTGTTCTTTGAAGGGGGTGGCAGGAAGAAGGCATTTGGCATGTAGTAAGAGGGATTGAGTACAGCAGTTTGAGTGCGATGTTACAACTTTACAAGATGTTGGTGAAGCCACATTTAGAGTATCCTGTACAGTTCTGGTCTCCCTGCTGCTATAAGGAAGGATGTCCTTAAATCGGAGAGGGTGCAAAAAGTAATTTAAAGCTGTTACTGGAACTGGAGGGTTTGAAGTATAGGCTGGACTATTTTCCCTGTAGAGGAGGTTGAGGGGTGACCTTGTAAAGACCATAAGACAGGAACAGAATTAGGTGAAACCCAACCTTCTGTTTAACTCCCTGTGCCTAAGGAAAAGGACAATCTCACTGTAGTTTGGTGAACTCAGGGAAGGGAATATTATGACAGATTTTTAAAATGCCATAACTTTCCAAAGCAAAACAAGGGTTGACAAGATTCTGAAAGTGCTGCGAAAAGGTGAAGAGGAGTTGACAGATGTTTGCATTGAAGAAGGAAAGTTTCCCCATGTCGTAGTCCAGGAGAATTCCGATTCTGGTTGGAGTGACAGTGATTCTCAGGTCTGGAGTCCATCCTTTGTGAAGGAATTCAAACTTACTCCTGCAGAGTGAAAACAGCAAGAACTATCACAGGTGAGGCTGCTACTCACTCACACTGTGCATGCCCCGTCCCCGCTCACCCACACCCAGCTGCTCCCCCCCACCCCCGCTACCTACACCCCACAGGTATGTACAATGAACAGAAGCTGCAGAGATCGATCTTTACACCCACTGTTGCTGTAAATGGGAATGGAGAAGCTTGGAGTCACTGCTGTGTGGAGACTGTTCAAACATATGTAATTCACTTCTCGCGACAATTAAACTGTGCAGTGATCAAGTAAGCAGACCCACTTGGTGCTCTTGAGACCACCTCGCCTGGCAGTCAGTTGACGGTCAGGAGAGAGTATAGAGTGACTGAGCCTCAGCCATGGCTGACGTAGATGTCCAGAGGGAAAGCAGCTGGGTGGTTAGAGTCCTCTCCCTTGTTTGCATTGCCTGGGATGGGAACTTAGATGCTCACTGCAGTCCTGAAACCACTTTTCCAGTTTGTGTGTCAGAGCCACGGGTTCCCAGCTGTTGGTGAAAGAGTTTGAGGGGCACTGGAAGAAAAGTGATTTTGTACTTTATGCTACTGGTGTGTTTGGAGGATGCTGCAGTGTGGGTGTTCTTGGGGTATCTCTCCAGGGGCTGCTCTAACTTGTTAGTATTGAGACGCAGCAGAGCGGGGTTTACAGCTGCTCAGTAGATCAGCACCTGGCTGGTAGGTTTGACATTCTTGAACTCTCGTTTCCTCACTTGGCCGTGGTGGAATTTTCATCAATATTTATCGTGAGGCGATGGTTACTGAGATTTTGGAAGTGACCCATGTTGACCAGGCCTTGCTATGGGTAAAGATTGTTAAGTTTGGACCATTCTCTTGAACACTTCAGTGAAGTGGGTCAAACATTCCTTCAAAACAGGTTCTGGAGGGAATACTGTACTTCATAGCTCATGGTTTAAACCAGATTTTCCCCAAATTTTTCCATTGATCCCTGCTGCCTCCTACACCCTCCACCACCCAACTCTGAGGGGTTTGTTTTTCTGCTCACCCCAACCCCATGTTCTGGTGGTTAAAATGGTTTAGAAATATAAATGCCACTTGTTTTGCAGCAAAGCTGCTGCTGAGGCAGATGTAGAATCTACAGATCTGAGAGCAGGCCAGGATGAAAGCACTGAGATGTATCTGCTTCCAGTTACAGGGCAGAGGCCTCAGGTGGTAGATGGGAATGGGAACAGCTGATCGGTGTCATGTGTGGGCATCCTGCCTCTGAGCTGAGTGATGTGATGTTCACAACCTACCTGGATGGGGTGCGGATGTGCCTCATACACCAGGAAGTAAGGTTGGAGCCCAGATGACCGTCCCGTGGCATGTCTGTGGAGGCCACTCCAATCCTGTACTCCATGTCCTCATCTACCTCCACTTCCCAGTAATGTCGTCCTCGAACTGGTACCAATTGTGCCATGACAGCGGCAGCACTAAGAATGAGCAGAGATAGTCAGGAGCTCACATCTGTCCACAGCTGTGGAGCCCAGTACTGCCTCACGGGACAGTGAAGTCCATAGAAACAGCTGTTCACATCCCTGAACAATGATGCCCTGTCCATGTCCAGCACCGTGAGTACAGCTTAACATGTCCACACAGTGTGTCACACCAAACCCCATCTACCAGTCTCCTACCCAGACCCTCCATCCCAATACACTTCCTAACTGGATCTATCCTACTTCCCGTCCTGCCACACTCTATGTCTGGACTGTGGCTGTGATTGGCTGCTGTCGTCCAGGAGCACTTACTCCACTGGGCAGCCTGACCATGTTATGATTCTGCAGTTAATTCAGGGTTTATTTCTTTCTCCAAATGTATGCTTAATTCATAATCTACAGCAAATATGATCGGAATGTTTTTTTCCCTACATTCTTACTGAACAATCCATTCAATACTTGTGTCAACTGGATCAGCATATTTATGGATGATACCGAGACTGAGGGTGTCATGGACAGTGAAGGAAAACTATCAACGTTTGTAGTGGCTATCTGGACCAGATGGAATTTAATGCCAACAAGTGTGAGGTGTTGCACTTTGAGAGGACAAACCAGGGTAGGATTTACATGGTCAGTGGTAGGGCACTGAGGAACGTGGTAGAACAGAGGGATCTGGGAATACAGATCCATAATTCCACATGTAGATAGGCTCATAAAGCTTTTGGCAAGTGCACCTTCATAAATCAAAGCATGAAGTACAGGATATGGGATGTTATGTTGAAGTTGTGTAAGACATTGTTGGGGCCTAATTTGGAGCATTGTGTACAGTTCTGGTCACCTACCTACAGGAAAGATATCAATAAAATCAAAATACTACAGAGAAAATTTTACCAGGACTTGACTGAGTTATCAGGAAAGATTAAATTGAACTTTGTTCCCTGGAGTTTAGGAGAATTAGGGGCGATTTGATAGAAATATGCAAAATTATGAGGGGTATAGATGGAGTAAGTGCAGAGTTTGGGTGAGACTGGAACTAGAGGTCATGGATTAAGGTTGAAAGGTGAAATATTTAAGGGAAACACAAGGGGGAATTTATTACTCAGAGGGTGGTGTGAGTGTGGAACAAGCTGCCAGTGGAATTGGTGAATGCAGGTTTGATTTCAATATTTAAGAGAAATTTGGATAGGTATATGAATGGCAAGAGTATGGGAGAGCTATGGTCCAGGTGTGGGTGGATGTGACTAGGAAGAGTAACAGATAAGTACGGACTACATTGGCCAAAGGGCCTGTTTGTATGCTGTAGTGCTCTATGACTCTGTGATAGTGATTTTGAAGGGGAATGTGAACAAGTAGTAAATGGAGGGGATATGGATCATAAGGGAGGGTAAGTGCCTGGAATACTCTGCCCGAGAGAGTGGAGGCAGTTTGGATACTGACAGCAATTAACACATTTCTGTAAAAGGATTTGAAATGCTTAAGCATAGAGGGCTATAGATTAGAATCAGGTTTAATATCATCAGCATATTTCATGAAATGTTAACTCGGCAGCAGCAGCAATACATGATAAATATAGAAAAAATGAATTACAGTAAGTATATATTAAATAGCTTTTTAATGAAGTGCAAAAACAGAAATAAAAAAGTGAGGTTAGTGTACATGGGTTCAATGTCCATTTGGGAGTAGGATGGCAGAGGGGAGAAGCTGTTCCTGAATCGCTGAGTGTGTGCCTTCAGGCTCCTGTACCTCCTTCCCGATGGTAACAATGGGAAGAGGGCATGCCTTGGGTGATGGGATTAATGTGGAGGGTTCCCCCCATGGTCAGTATGGATGAGTCTGGCTGAATGGCCTATTTCCATGCTGTATAAGACCACAGAAGCAGAATTGGGCCATTTGGCCCATCGAGTCTGCTCTGCCATTCCATCATGGCTGATTTATTATCTCTCTCAACCCCATTCTCCTGCCTTCTCCCTGTAACCTCTGATGCCCTGACTAATCAAGAACCAATCAACCTCTGCCTTAAATATACTCAATGACTTGGCTTCCACTACTGCCTGTGGCAATGAATTCCACAGATTCACAATCCTCCGACTTTAAAAAAATCCTAGTCATCTCTTGTAAATGGAAGTCTCTCTATTCTGAGGTTGTGCCCTCAGATCCTAGACTCCCCCACTATAGGAAACATCCTTCCTGTGTCCACTCTATCCAGACCTTTCAATATTCGATGGGTTTAAATTAGATCCCCCTCAATGTTCTAAATTCTAGTGAGTACAGTCCCAGAACATCAAAAGCTGGAAGATGATGCTGGTGAGGTAGTAATGGGGGACAAAGAAATGGCAGATGAACTTCAGTACTTGGCTTCAGTCTTCACTGTGGAAGATGCTAGCAGTGTGCCAGAAGTCTGTGAGTGTCAGGGAGGAGGAGTGAGCACCATTGCTATTACAAAGGGAGAACTGCTCGGCAAACGGAAAGGTCTTAAGGTGGATAAATTACATGGACTAGCTGGACTACATCCCAGCGTCCTGAGAGAGGTTGCTGAAGAGATAATGGATGCATTGGTCATAATCTTTCAAGAATCACTTGATTCTAGCATGGTCTTGGAGGACTGGAAAATTGCAAATGCCACTCCACTCTTAAGGAAGGAAGGCAAGAGAGGAAATTATAGGTCAGTTAGCCTGACCTTAGTAGTTGGGAAAGTGTTGGAGTCCATTATTAAGGACAAGGTTTTGGGGTACTTGGAAATTAATGATAAAACAATTCAGAGTCAACATGGTTTTGTTACAGGAAAATCTTGCCTGACAAATCTGTTAGAATTTTTCAAGGAAGTAACAAGTAGGGTAGACAAAGGAGAGTCTGTGGATTACATTTACTTGGATTCTCAGAAGGCATTTGATAAGGTGTCTCACATGAGGCTGTTTAACAACATGAAATCCTAAGGTGTTGCAGGAAAGATACTGGCATGGATAGAGAAATGGCTGACAGGCAGGAGGCAGCGAGTGGGAATAAAGGGGGCCTACTCTGGTTGGCTGCCTGTGACTAGTGGTGTTCCTCAGGGGTCAGTATTGGGACCGCTATTTTTCACATTGTTTGTCAATGATTTAGATAATAGAAACATAGAAAATAGGTGCAGGAGTAGGCCATTCGGCCCTTCGAGCCTGCACCACCATTTATTATGATCATGGCTGATCATCCAACTCAGAACCCTGCCCCAGCCTTCCCTCCATACCCCCTGATCCCCGTAGCCACAAGGGTCATATAATGGAATTGATGGCTTTGTGACAAAGTTTGCAGATGATATGAAGATAGGTGGAGGGGTAGGTAGTACTGAGGAAGCAATGGGATTGCAGCAGGACTTAGACAAACTGGAATAATGGGCAAAAAAAGTCGCGGATAGAACATAGAATAGTACAGCACAGTACAGGCCCTTCGGCCCACAATGTTGTGCTGACCCTCAAACCCTGCCTCCCTTATAAGCCCCCACTTTAAATTCCTCCATATACCTGTCTAGTAGTCTCTTAAACTTCACCAGTGTATCTGCCTCCACTACTGACTCAGGCAGTGCATTCCACGCACCAACCACTCTCTGAGTAAAAAAACCTTCCCCTAATATCCCTCTTGAACTTCCCACCCCTTACCTTAAAGCCATGTCCTCTTGTATTGAGCAGTGGTGCCCTGGGGAAGAGGTGCTGGCTATCCACTCTATCTATTCCTCTTATTATCTTGTACACCTCTATCATGTCTCCTCTCATTCTCCTCCTCTCCAAAGAGTAAAGCCCTAGCTCCCTTAATCTCTGATCATAATGCATACTCTCTAAACCAGGCAGCATCCTGGTAAATCTCCTCTGTACCCTTTCCAATGCTTCCACATCCTTCCTATAGTGAGGCGACCAGAACTGGACACAATACTCCAAGTGTGGCCTAACCAGAGTTTTATAGAGCTGCATCATTACATCGCGACTCTTAAACTCTATCCCTCGACTTATGAAAGCTAACACCCCATAAGCTTTCTTAACTGCCCTATCCACCTGTGAGGCAACTTTCAGGGATCTGTGGACATGTACCCCCAGATCCCTCTGCTCCTCCACACTACCAAGTATCCTGCCATTTACTTTGTACTCTGCCTTGGAGTTTGTCCTTCCAAAGTGTACCACCTCAGACTTGGCTGGGTTGAACTCCATCTGCCACTTCTCAGCCCACTTCTGCATCCTATCAATGTCTTCTGCAATCTTTGACAATCCTCTACACTATCTACAACACCACCAACCTTTGTGTCATCTGTACACTTGCCAACCCACCCTTCTACCCCCACATCCAGGTCGTTAATAAAAATCACAAAAAGTAGAGGTCCCAGAACAGATCCTTGTGGGACACCACTAGTCACAATCCTCCAATCTGAATGTACTCCCTCCACCATGACCCTCTGCCTTCTGCAGGCAAGCCAATTCTGAATCCACCTGGCCAAACTTCCCTGGATCCCATGCCTTCTGAATACAGTGTTGGGAAATGTATGATAATGTATTTTGGTAAAAGGAACAACAGTACAGACTATTACCTAAATGTGGAGAAGATTCAAATATCAGAGGTGCAGAGGGACTTAGGAGTCCTCATACAAGACTCCCAGAAGGTTAATTTACAGGTTGAGTCTGTGGTAAGGGTGGCAAGTGCAATGTTGGCGTTTATTTCAAGGGGAATAGAATATAAAAACAAGGAGGTAATGTTGAAGCTTTATAAGACACTAGTCAGGCCACACTTGGAGTATTGTCAACAGTTTTGAGCCCCGTATCTCAGAAAGGATGTGTTGTCATTGGAGAGAGTTGAGAGGAGGTTCACGAGGATGATTCTGGGAATGAAGGGATTAACATAACTGGCAACTTTGGGCCTGTACTCACAGGAATTTAGAAGAATGTGGGAGGAAACTTACTGAATGTCGAAAGGACTAGATAAGGTGGATGTGGAGAGGATGTTTCCTCTAGTGGGGGTATATTCTAAGGGCAGAGCCTCAAAATTGAGGATCAATCTTTTAGAACAGAAGTAAGGAGGAATTTTTTTTAGCCAGTGTGTGGTGAATCTGTGGAATGCTCTGTCACAGACTGCAGTTGAAGCCAAGTCTGTGGGTATATTCAAGCTGATAGATTCCTGATTGGTTGGGGCAACAAGAGATATGGTAAGAGGGCAAATGTATGGAGTTGTTTGGTATCTGGAATTAGCCGGAAAGAAATGGCAGAACAGACTCAGTGGGCTGAATGGCCTAATTCGGCTTCTATGTCTTGTGTTCTTAAAAGCTCTCCATATATATATATATATATATATTCCTTCATTCCTGGTATCATTCTCTTAAACCTTCCCTGGAACCTCTCCAATGCCAGCACGCCTTTTCTTAGATAAGGGGCCTAAAACTGCTCTCAGTACTCCAAATGCAGTCTGACCAATGCCTTATAAAGCCTCAGAATTGCATCCTTGCTTTTATGTTCGAGGCAAGTAGCTGGGCGACTGTCAGAAGAAATGGAAATGTGAATGGCATCCCTGTCTGTGGCCATTCCCCTCAAAAATAAGTTTTGGATGCTGTTGTGGGGGATGGCCTCCCAGGGGAATGCCACAGAGACCAAGTTATTGGCACTGAGCATGGTTCCGTGGTGCAGAAGGTGAAGAGGGGAGCAGTAGTGATAGGGGACTCAATAGTCAGAGAACAGACAGGAGATTCTGTGGACCTGAACAGGACACCCGGATAGTATGTTGCCTCTCAGATGCTGGGGTCAGGGACATCTTGGATCATGTTCACAACATCTTAGAAAGGGAGGGAGAGTAGCCAGATGTCTTGGTACATATTGGTGCCAATGACGTAGGAAGAAAAGGCAATGAGATCCTAAAGAAAGAGTTTAGACAGCTAGGCAGAAAGCTGAGAAGCAGAGCTTCCAGGGTAGTAATTTCTAGATTGCCGCTTGTGCCACACAGCAGTGTGGATAGAAACAGGATGATTTGGCAGATAAATATGTGGCTGAGAAACTGGTGCAGGGGGCAGGGCCTCAGGTTCTTTGATCATTGGGTTCTCTTCTGGGGGAGGTATGACTATAGAAAGGGGCCAGGTTGTACCTGAACCTGAATATTCTTGCAAGCAGGTGTTAGAGCTGTTGGGGAGGGTTTAAACTAATCTGGCAGTGGGTGGGAACTGGAATGAAGGGACTTGGGATATGATGGTTGGTTTTAAAAAAAAAAATATGTAGTCAGACTGACGTGAAGGACAGACAGATAAGACAAAATTGCAGCTGGCAGGGTGATTATCAGGGCATTAGGGGTGCAAAATCAAAAAGGGTACCAAATACAGTACTCAAAAGTGTTATATCTCAGTGCATGCAGTATAAGAAATAAGGTGGACGATCTTGTTGCAGTTTTACAGATTGTCAGGTTTGATGGTGTGGCCATCACTGAATTGTGGCTGAAGGATGGTTGTAGTTGGGAGCTGAATGTCCAAGGTTACACATTAAATCGGAGGGCTAGGAAGGTAAGCAGAGGGGGCGGTGTGGCTCTACTGGTAAAGAAAGGCATCAAATCACTAAAAGATGTGACATAGGATCGGAAGATGTTGAATCCTTGTGGGTTGAGTTAAGAAACTGTAGGGTAAAAGGACCCTGATGGCAGTTATATACAGACCTCCTAACAGTAACTGGAATGTGGACCACAGATTACCACGGGAAATAGAAAAGGCGTGTCAAAAGGGCAATGTTATGATAGTCATGGAAGATTTCAAAATGCAGGTCAATTGAGAAAATCAGGTTGGAAATGGATCTCAAGACAGTGAGTTTGTTGAATGCCTACAAGACGGCTTTTTAGAGCAGTTTGTCATTGAGCCTACTAGGGGTCAGCTATACTGGGTTGGGTGTTATGTAATGAACCAGAGGTGATTAGGGAGCTTAAGGTAAAAGAACCTTTAGGAACCAGTGATCACAATATGATTTGAGTTCAACTTGAAATTTGATAGGGAGAAAGTAGTCTGATGTAGCAGTATTTCAGTGGAGCAAAGGAAATTACAGTGGTATGAAAGAGGAGTTGGCCAAAGTAAATTGGTAGGAACTGCTGGCAGGGATGACAGCAGAGCAGCAATAGCGTGAGTTTCTGGGGGGAAATGAGGAAGGTGTAGGACAAATGTATTCCAAAAATGAAGAAATATACTCAAATGGAAAAATAGTACAACCATGGCAGCTGAAAAGGGAAGTCCAAGCTAATGTAAAAGCAAAACAGAGGGCATAAAACAAAGCAAGAAGTAGCAGGAAGATAGAAGACTGGGAAGCTTTTAAAAACCTGGAGAGAGCAATTAAAAGAATCATGAGGAGGGAAAAGATGAAATACAAGAGCAAGCTAACAAACAATATCAACATGGATAGTAAAAGCTTTTTCAAGTACGTATAAATAAATAGAGAGATGAGAGCAGATATAGGACCGCTAGAAAGTGAGAGATATAATAACAGGGGACAAGGAGATGGTAGATGAACTCAATGAGTATTTTGCATCAGTATTCACTGTGGTAGACACCAGCGACGTGCTGGATGTTGTAGTGTGTGAAGGAAGAGAAGTGGGTGTAGTTACTGTTTTAAGGAAGAAGGTGCTTAAAAAGCTGAAAGACCTAAGGGTACAGAAGTCACCCGGACCAGATGAACAGCATCCTGGGATTCTGAAAGAGGTAGCATTAGAGATTGTGGTGGCTTTAGCAGTGATCTTTCAAAAATCATTGGATTCTGGCATGGTGCCAGAGGACTGCAAAATTGCAAATGTCGCTCCACTTTTTAAGAAAGGAGAGAGGCTGCAGTAAGGAAATTATAGACCAGCTAGCCTGACCTTGGTGATTGGAAAGATGTTGGAATCAAATTGTTAAGGATGAGGTTATGGAATACTTGGTGACTCGGGACAAGATAGGACAAAGTCAGCATAGTTTCCTTCAGGGAAAATCCTGCCTGATGAACCTGTTGGAATTCTTTGAAGTCATTACAAGTAGGATAGATAAAAGGGGATGCAGTGGATGTTGTATATTTGGACTTTCAGAAGGCCTTTGACAAGGCGCCACGCTTGAGGCTGCTTACCAAGTTAAGAGCCCCTGGTATTACAGGAAAATTACTGGCATGGTTAAAGTATTGGCTGATTGGTAGGAGGCAGTGTGTGGAAATAAAAGGATCCTTTTCTGGTTGGCTGCCAGACTAATGGTGTTCCACAGGGGTCGATGTTGGGACCACTTTTTTTGTATATAGATGATTTAGATGATGAAATAGATGGCTTTATTGCAAAGTTTGCAGATGATAGGAAGATTGGGGGAGGGGTAGGTAGTGTTCAGGAAACAGGTAGGATGCAGAAGAACTTAGACAGATTAGGAGAAAAGAAAGTGGCAAATGAAATACAATGTTGAGAAATACAATGTTGAAAAATGCATGGTCATGCACTTTGGTAGTAGAAGTAAATGTGCAGACCATTTTCTAAGTAGGAGAAAACTGAAAAATCTGAGATGCAAAGGGGCTTGGGAGTCCTTGTGCAGAACATCCTAAAGGTTAACTTGCAGGTTGAGTCAGTGGTGAGGAAGGCAATTGCAATGTTAGCATTCATTTCAAGAGGTCTTGAATACAAGAGCAGGAATGTGATGCTGAGGCTTTATAAGGTACTGGTGAGGCCTCACCTTGAGTATTGTGAACAGTTTGGGGCTCCTCATCTAAGAAAAGATGCACTGACATTGGAGAGCGTTCAGAGGAGGTTCACAAGGATGATTCTGGGAATGAAAGGGTTATCATACAAGGAAGGTTTGATGACTCTGGGTCTATACTCACTGGAATTTAGAAGGATGAGAGGGGATCTCATTGAAGTCTCAAAGAAAGGTGGATGTCGTATACTTGGATTTCTAGAAGGCGTTCGATAAGGTGCCACACAAGAGACTTATAAATAAGATACAGATGCATGGAGTCGGAGGAAGTGTATTGGCATGGATAGTGGATTGGTTAACCAACAGAAGGCAGAGAGTTGGTATAAATGGGTGTTTCTCCGGTTGGCAGTCAGTGGTGAGTGGGGTGCTGCGGGGGTCGGTGCTGGGCCCGCAGCTGTTTACCATTTACGTTGATGATTTGGAAGAGGGGACTGAGTGTAGCGTAGCAAAATTTGCTGATGACACTATACTGAGTGGAAAAGCAAATTGTACAGAGGATGTGGAGAGTCTGCAGAGGGATACAGATAGATTAAGTGAGTGGGCCAAGGTCTGGCAGATGGAGTACAATGTCGGTAAATGTGAGATCATCCACTTTGGAAGGAATAATAGAAGAGCAGATTATTATTTAAATGGTGAAAGATTGCAGCACGCTGTTGCGCAGAGGGACTTGCGAGTGCTTGTTCATGAATTGCAAGAAGTTGGCTTGCAGGTACAACAGATTATTAAGAAGGCAAACAGAATGTTGGCCTTCATTGCTGGAGGGATTGAATTCAAGAGCAGGGAGGTTATGCTGCAACTATACAGGGTACTGGTGAGGCCGCACCTGGAGTACTGTGTGCAGTCCTGGTCTCCATACTTGAGGAAGGATATATTTGCTTTGGAGGCAGTGCAGAAGAGGTTCACCAGGTTGATTCCAGGGATGAAGGGGTTAAACTATGAGAAGAGATTTAGTCGCCTGGGACTATACTCACTGGAATTCAGAAGAATGAGAGGGGATCTTATAGAAACGTACAAAATTTTGAAAGGGAAAGATAAGATAGAAGTAGGAAAGTTGTTTGCATTAGTAGGTGAGACTAGAACTAGGGGACATTGCCTCAAGATTCAGGGAAGAAGATTTGGGATGAAGATGAGGAGAAACTGCTTTTCCCAGAGAGTAGTGAATCTGGGATTCTCTGCCCAGGGAAGCAGTTGAGGCCTCCTCACTAAATATATTTAAGATAGAGTTAGATAGATTTTTACATAGTAAGGGAATTAAGGGTTATGGGGAAAAGGCAGGTAGATGGAGCTGAGTTTACGGACAGATCAGCCATGATCTTACTGAATGGCAGGGCAGGCTCGATGGGCTGAACGGCCTAATCCTGCTCCTATTTCTCATGTTCTTATATGTTTTTGTGTAAACATTGAAAGGCTTAGTCAGAGTAGATGTGGAAAGGATATTTCCCATGGTGGGGGAGTCTAGGACAAGAGGTCACAACCTCAGGACAGAGGGATGTCCATTTAAAACAGAGATATGGAGAAACTTCTTTTGGCAGAGGGTGGTGAATTTGTGGAACTTGTTACCACAGGCAGCCGTTGAGGCCAGGTCATTGGGTGAATTTAAGGCAGAGATAGATAGGTTCTTGATCGGACATGGCATCAAGGGTTATGGGGAAATGGGGTTGAGGAGGGGAAAGGGATCAGCCATGATTGAATGGTGGAGCAGACTCGATGGGCCGAGTGGCCTAATTCTGCTACTATGTCTTATGGCCATATTCTAGTCCTCTCGAAAAAGCAAACATCGCATTTGCTTTCCTCACCACTGACTCAACCTGCAAGCCAACCTTTAGGGAATATTGCATGAGGACCCCAAATCCCTTTGCACATCTGATTTTTGAATTTTTGCTCCATTTAGAAAATATTATACTCCTTTATTCTACCAAAGTGCATAACCATACAGATACTGAGACTGTTTTCCATCTGCTGCAACTTTGCCCTTTCTCCTAATCTAAGTCCTTCTGCAGACTACCTGCTTCCTCAACACTACCTGCTCCTTCACCTATCTTTGTAATAGCAGCTACACTCACTCTTACCCTGATGCACTCAAATGTCTGGCATACTGCTGGTGTCTTCCATAGTGAAGACTGACACAAAATTCCTCTGCCATTTCCTTGTTCCCCATTACTGCCTCTCCAGTGGTCCAGTATCCACTCTTGCCTCTTACTCCTTATATATTTGGAAAATCCTTTGGTATCCTTTTTGATATTATTGGCTAGCTTCCCTTAATATTTCATCTTTTCTCTCCTTATGGATTCTTAATTGCCTTCTGTCGGTTTTTGCAAGCTTCCCAATTCTCTGACTTCCCATTAATTTTTGCTCTATTATATGCCCTCTTTTGGCTTTTATATTAACTTTTACTTCCCTTGTCAGTCACAGTTGTCTCATCCTCTCTTTGGAATACTTCTTCATTTTTGGGATGTAGTTATCCTGTGCCTTCCAAATTGTCCTCAGAAACTCCTACCATTGCTGTTTCACCATCATTCCTGCTACTGTCCCCTTCCAGGTCCTCTCTCATGTCTCTGTAATGTCATGTCATGTTTAGCAACGTAATACTGGTACATTTGACTTCATCTTCTCCCTCTCAAACTGCAGGGTAAATTCTATCATATTATGATCACTGCTTCATTAGAGTTCTTTTACCTTAAGCTCCCTAATCAAATTTGATTCATTACACAACGCCCAATCCAGAATAGCTTTCCTCTAGTGGGCTCAACCACAAGCTGCTCTAAAAACAGTAGGCATTCTACAAAGTCCCTCCTAAACACAAAATAATCTGCAGACACTGGGGTCAAAGCAACACTCACAACACGCTGGAGGAACTCAGCAGGTCGGGCAGCATCAGTGGAAAAGATCAGTCAGCGTTTCGGGCCGGAACCCTTCTTCAGGACTGTAGAGGGAAGGGGCAGAGGCCCTCTCCTCTACATCGGTGAAATCCAACACAGATTGGGGGACCGCTTTGTCGAGCACCTGCGCTCCGTCCGCCAAAACAGACAGAATCTCCCAGTAGCCACCCACTTCAACTCTGCTTCCCACTCCCATTCAGATATGTCCATACATGGCCTCCTCTACTGCCATGATGAGGCCAAACTCAGGTTGGAGGAGCAACACCTCATATACCATCTAGGTAGTCTCCAGCCCCTTGGTATGAACATAGAATTCTCCAACTTCTGATAATTCCCTCCCCCTCCCTTCCCCTATCCCTATGTCACTCTGCCCCCTCCCCCAGCTGCCTACCACCTCCCTCATGGTTCCGCCTCCTTCTACTACCCATTGTGTTTTCCCCTATTCTTTCTTCACCTTTCCTGCCTATCACCTCCCTGCCTCCCTTCCCCCACCCCTTTATCTTTCCCCTTACTGGTTTTTCACCTGGAACCTACCAGCCTTCTCCTTCCCACCCTCCCCCCACCTTCTTTATAGGGCCTCTGCCCCTTCCCTCTTCAGTCCTGATGAAGGGTTCTGGCCAGAAACGTCGACCGATCTTTGCCACGGGTGCTGCCCGACCTGCTGAGTTCCTCCAGCGTGTTGTGAGTGCTACAAAGTCCCTCTCTTGGGATCCAGCAGCAATCTGATTTTCCCAATCTACCTGCATACTGAAATCCCCCGTGACTATCGCCCTTATTACATGCCTTTTCTATTTCCCATTGAAATTTATATTCCACACACTGGCTACTGTTCGGGGCCATGTACATACAGTAACTTTAATCAGGATTTTTTTTATGCTTGCAGTTTCTTGACTCTACCCATATCAATTCTACATCTTCCAATCCCATGTCAACTCTTTCTGAGGATTTGACTTCATTATTTCCAACATAACCATCCACCCTTTCTGCCTACCTGACTGCCCTTTCGATATGAGGTGTATCCTTGGATGTTAAGCTCCTACATATAATCTTCTTTTAACCACGACTCAGTGATGCCCACAACATCATACCTGCTAATTTCTAATTGCACGACATCACCTACCTTTTTCCTTGTATTGTGTGTATTTAAGTATATACCTCCAGTCCTGTATTCATCACCCTTTTCAAATTTGACCCCATGTTACACTTTAAATCATCCTAGTGACTGCAATGTTGCCTGTCCTTCCTCACAGTCTCATTACACTCTGCACCTACTTGAATAGCAACTGCCCACTCTGAGCCCTATCACTCTGGTTTCCATCTCCTTGCCAAATTAGTTTAAACCCTCCACAGCAGCTCTAACAAACCTGCCCGCAATAATATTGGTCTTCTTGGGTTCAGGTGAAACCCATCCTTTTAGTAAAAGTCACGTCTTCCCCAGAAGAGGTCCCAGTGATTCACAAATCTGAAACCTTGCCACCTACACCAATTCCTCAGCCATGCATTCATCTGCCAAATCATCCTATTCTTGCCCTCATTGGCACATTGGCAATCCAGAGATTACTATCCTAGAATTTAAGAATCTGAAACAAAACTTCTCCGTTCAGCCTGTGAGCCAATTCCCAGTGTCTGGCGAACACAGCAGACACCTCGGTGACCAGATAGAGCTCCAGTTCAGGGTCTGAGAGATGTGGAACATTGTTACATACTCACTCACCTTGTGAACCTCTCATGACTGATAGGAGGCTCTGTGAACAGACTCTCCTCCTCACTATAAACGATGGTCAGTCCGTCATGCAGGATCGAGAGTGAGAGATGTGCGCTCTGCTCCAGCAGATAAAGCTGGGTACCTGTGACGGAAACATAGAATTCAGTCCCCACAAGTTCTTGACCACATCTTGCTTGCAGAGACAAGAACACAAGGGAAATGACTGTCAGCACTGAATAAATCACTTTCCATTTTTCACTATCCTGACGTGGCCCAGGTTCCAGAGACACAGTCAGTGGTCCTGAGGTGCTCACCCGTGGTTTGAACAGTAATAGGCTGACTTCTTTCACTGCTGCCTCCTCTATTCACGCCTCTGATGTAGAAAATGTAATTTTCACTGGGCTCCAGTTCAGTTAATGCTTGACATGAAGTTATCCCTGTGAGAAACCTAGAGACAGAAGCATGAAAACAGAGAAAGTCAGTGGCTAAAGCTGGAATTAAAACTATCAGCACTTGGAAAAAAAGATTCTGCAAACAACAAATGAAACAGGAGCAAGAGGAAGTCATTTGGCTCTACCATTCAGAGGTGCACTTGCTGGAGAATCAGTCCCACGGCAGCTGATTCCCAGCCAGTTCCTGCTCATCCTCCTCACTTTCAGCCTGTAAAGAATCCACACTAACACTTTGTGGAAGAACAAAGTGATCTTGGGGTCCACATCCATAGATCCCTCAAAGTTGCTGCTCAATTTGATAGGGTTATTAAGTTAGCGCATAGTGGCTTGATATCTAGAGCAGATAGGTAATGTTGTAGCTCTGTAAAACTTTGGTTAAACTACATTTGGAGTATTGTATTCAGTTCTAGTCACCTCAATATTGGAATGACGTGGAAGCTTTGGAGGAGCAGAGGAGATTTACCAGGATGTTGCCTGGATCAGAGAGCATGCCTTATGAGGACAGGTTGATTGAACTAGGGCTTTTCTCTTTGGAGCAAAGAAAGATGAGAGGTGCCTTGACAGAGGTGTATAAGATAAGAAGCACAGGTTGTGTGAACAGCCAGCACATTTTTCCCCAGAGTGGAAATGGTTAATATAAGGGGGCATCATTTTAAGGTGACTGGAGGGAAGTTTGAAGGTGGATACAGAGGTGGGAGAGTGAACACGCTGCCGGGGTGGTGGTAGAGTCACATACATTAGGGACATCTAAGAGACTGTTAGACACATGGATGAAAGAGAGATCGAGAGCTACAGTGCCTATAAAAGGTATTCACGCCCCTCAGAAGTTTTCATGTCTTATTGCTTTACATCATTGAATTACAGTGGATTTAATTGGGCTGCTTTGACACCGATCAACAGAAAAAGACTCTTTTGTGTCAGTGAAAACAGATCTCTACAAAATAATCTAAATGAATTACAAATATAAAACAAAATAATTGATTGCATAAATATTCACCCCCTTCGAGTCAATATTTAAAACATGCACCTTTGGCAGAAATTACAGCCTTGAGTCTATGTGGATAGGTCTCTATCAGCTTTGCACATCTGGACACTGGAATTTTTCCCCATTCTTTCTGTGTAAACTCTGTCAGATTGCATGGGGATCATGAATGAACAGCCCTTTTCATGTCCAGCCACAAATTCTCAATTGGATTGAGGTCTGGACTCTGACTTGGCCACTCCAGGACATTGACTTTGTTTTTTTTTAAGCCATTCCTGTGTAGCTTTGACTTTATCTTGGGGTCATTGTCTTGCTGGAAAACAAATCTTCTCCCAAGTTGAAGTTCTCTTGCAGACTGCATCAGGTTTTCCTCCAGGATTTTGCTGCATTCATTTTACCCTCTACCTTCACAAGCCTTCCAGGGCCTACTGCAGTGAAGCATCCCCACAGCACGATGCAGCCAAAACCATGTTTCATGGTAGGGATGGTGTGTTTTTGATGTGCAGTGTTTGACTCACGCCAAACAGTGTTTAGTCTGATGGCCAAAAAACTGAGTTTTGGTTTCATCAGATCATAGAACCTTCTTCCAGCTGACTTCAGAGTCTTCCACATGGCTTCTGGCAAACTCTAGCCAAGATTTCATGTGAGCTTTTTTCGACAGTAGCTTTTCTTTGCCACTCTCCCGTAAAGCTGCAACTGGTGAAGCACCTGGGCAACAGTTGTTGGATGCACAGCTTCTCCCATCTCAGCCACTAAAACCTGTAACTCCTCCAGAGTTGTCATAGGTCTCTTGGCGGCCTCCTTCGCTAGTCCCCTTCTTGCACCGTCACTCAGTTTTTGAGGATGGCCTGCTCAAGGCAGATTTACAGTTGTGCTACATTCTTTCCATTTCTTGATGATTGACTTGACCATACTCCAAGAGATATTCAGTGACTTGGAAGTTTTCCTATATCCATCTCTTCACTTTTGCTTTTCAATAACCTTTTTGTGGAGATGCTTGGAGTGTTCTTTTTGTCTTTATGGTGTAGTTTTTGCCAGGATACTGACTCATCAGCAGTTGGACCTTCCAGATACAGGAGTCCAGAACAAGGGGTCACAGTTTGAGGATAAAGGGGAAGCCTTTTAGGACCGAGATTAGGAAAAACTTCTTCACACAGAGAGTGGTGAATCTGTGGAATTCTCTGCCACAGGAAACAGTTGAGGCCAGTTCATTGGCTATATTTAAGAGGGAGTTAGATATGGCCCTTGTGGCTACGGGGATCAGGGGGTATGGAGGGAAGGCTGGGGCGGGTTTCTGAGTTGGATGATCAGCCATGATCATAATAAATGGCGGTGCAGGCTCGAAGGGCCGAATGGCCTACTCCTGCACCTATTTTCTATGTTTCTATGTTTACTTTTACTACAATCAATTGAAACACCTTGACTGCACAGAGGTGATCTCCATTTAACTAATTATGTGACTCCTAAAACTAATTGGCTGCACTAGTGATGATTTAGTGTGTCATATTAAAGTGGGTGAATACTTAAGCAATCAATTATTTTGTGCTTTATTTTTGTTATTAATTTAGATCACTTTGTGGAGATCTGTTTTCACTTTGACTAGAAAGAGCCTTTTTCTGTTGAACAGTGTCAAAAAAGCCAAATTAAACCCACTGTAATTCAATGTTGTAAAACAATAAAACATGAAAACTTCCAAGGGGGGAGGGTAAATACTTTTTCTAGGCACTGTATTTAGGAGGGAAGGGTTAGATTGATGTTAGACTAGGTTAAAGAATCCACACAACAATGTGAGCCGAAGGGCTTTAAATGTGCTGTAATGTTCTACGGTTCTACATGTGAGCACGTGCAGCTGCACAGAACATCACAGAACCCTAATGCACAGAAACAGGCCTTTGTCGATGTTCAGGTCACGATGTGGGTCTCAACCAAAAACAGCGACAATTCTTTTCCTCCAACAGGTGCTGCTGGTCCTGCTGAGTTCCTCCAACAGATTGGTTTTTGGTACAGATCTAGGGAAGTTAGCTCCAACTTTATAGAACTTTGGTTAGATCTTGGTCAGACCTCAGCAGGAGCTCTGTGGACACTTCAGGTCACCACACTGTAGGAAGGGTGTGGTACTGCTGGAGAAGGTACAGAGGAGACTCACCACAATGGAGTGTTGCAGTGATAAAGAGTGATTGGAGAGGCTGTATCCCTGGAGCAGAAGTTAAGAGAGGATATGATTGGGGTAAATGCTGGATAGAAATTTTTTTCTCCATGATGAAAATCTCAAGTGTGCAGATACAGGATAAGGGAACAAAGAGATTTCGAGAGGATCTGAGGGGGATCTTCACCCAGAAGGATGTAAGTGTCTGGAATGCACTGGGCAAGAGAGTGGGTGAAACTGGGTCACTGGCAGTAATGAAGTGTCTAGAAGAACACAAATTGTCTACATGGGGCTATGTTCCAAGTGCTGGGAGCTGAGGGTCAGTATGGATGGGTTGGGCCAAATGGCCTGTTTCCTGTATTCTATGTCTTTGAGGAGTGTGGAGCCTCTGTCACAGATTTTTTTTGGACTTTAATGGAAAATGCAGGAAAGTGGCATGAAGTAAGAGCTGAGCCAGTTCTCTCTGAATGACCTCCTCATTCCTGGTTCCTGATCCTGGGATTGCGTGATCCTGGATTTATTGATTGTAGGTTTATCCCAGTGTCCCTCTCACAACTTGCTCAATACTTACTCCATGAGTGTCTCTGTCCAATTGCAGCCGCTGCAGATTTGGCAGAACTCCACCGTGTAAGACTGTGGGGGAAGACCAGGGCCAGGCTCCCACTCCATAAGCACCGCATTCTGGCAGACTGCTACCCCTCTGCTTCTGATCCTCGGAGCTGAGGGAACTACAACACAGAAACAAGATGAGGTGGTGGACGCCATACTGGGCCAAAGTTGGCACAATCCCCTTAGCCTTTCCCTGTACCTGCACCAAATTGTGGGCCAAATGGCCTGTATCTAACAGCGGTGGTGGTTCCTCCCCGGTTCCCCGATCTCATGGGCTCCCAGACTTGTTGGCTCTGGAGCCTGGCCCAGTGTGTCTGATGGAAAGTTGGTTTATTGTTGGGGTCCTTGCTCAGCAGATGTGGACTCCTCAGGGTTCTGAAGGAAGTAGCCAGGGAGATTGCAGAGGCATTAACAATGATATTTCAAGAATCGATAGATTCTGACATTGTACCAGGTGACTGGAAAATTGCAAATGTTACTCCACTATTTAAGAAGGGTGGGAGGCAGCAGAAAGGAAACTATAGGCCTGTTAGCCTTACATCAGTGGTTGAGAAATTGTTGGAATTAATTGTTTGGGATGAGATTACGCAATACCTGGAGGCACATGACAAGACAGGCCAAAGCCACCATGGTTTCCTGAAAGGAAAATCCTGCCTGACAAACCTACTGTAGTTCTTTGAGGAAATTACAAGCAGAGTAGACAAAGGAAATGCAGTAGATGTGCTGTACTTGGATTTCCAGAAGGCCTTTGACAAGGTGCTGCACCTGAGGCTGCTCAGCAAGATAAGAGCCCATGGAATTACAGGGGAGTTACTAGCATGGTTGGAGTATTGGCTGATCGGCAGAAAACAGTGGGAATAAAGGGATCCTATTCTGGCTGGCTGCCAGTTACCAGTGGGACTGCTGCTTTTTATGATGTATATTAATGATTTGGACGATGGGATTAATGGATTTGTGGCTAAATTTGCCGACGATACAAAGATAGGTGGAGGAGCAGGTAGTGTTGAGGAAACAGAGAACCTGCAGAGAGACTTAGATAGTTTAGGGAATGGGCAAAGAAGTGGCAAATGAAATACAATGTTGGAAAGTGTATGGTCATGCACTTTGGTGGAAGAAATAAATGGGCAAACTATTATTTAGATGGGGAGATAATTCAAAATGCAGAGATGCAAAGGGACTTGGGAGTCCTTGTGCAGGATACTGTAAAGGTTAACCTCCAGGTTGAGTTGGTTGTAAAGAAGGCGAATGCAATGTTGGCATTTGTTTCGAGAGGTATAGAATACAAGAGCAAGGATGTGATGTTGAGACTCTATAAGGCACTTGTGTGACCACACTTGGAGTATTGTGTGCAGTTTTGAGCTCCTTATTTTATAAAGGATATACTGACATTGGAGAGGGTTCAGAGAAGATTCACGAAAATGATTCCAGGAATGGAAGGGTTACCCTATGAGGAACGTCTGGCATCTCTTGGGCTGTATTCTCTGGAGTTCAGAAGAATGAGGGAGGGATCTCATAGGAACATATCAAAAGTTAAAGGGCCTGAACAGATTAGATGTGGCAAAGTTATTTCCATGGTAGGGGAGTCTAGGACAAGAGGGCACAACTTCAGGATTGAAGGACATCCATTTAGAACAGAGATGTGGAGAAATTACTTTAATCAGAGGGTGGTAAATCTGTGGAATTTGTTGCCATGAGTGGCTGTGGAGGCCAAGCCATTGGGTGTATTTGAGGCAGAGATAGGTTATTGATTAACCAGGGCATCAAAGGGTATGCGGAGAAGGCAGGGGAGTGGGAATGACTCCAGGAATTGGATCAGCCCATGATTGAATGGCAGAGCAGACTTGATGGGCCAAATAGCCTACTTCTCCTATATCTTATGGTCTTGTGCACAGGGTCCTGGACAAACCCCCAGACCACCTTTAGTGGGCACAGGGGAGTGGCAAATGTCAACGTCAACTCTGTGCCCAGATGTACCTCCCCATACTCTGCTTCAGGGAAACAGTATGAAACCTGCGGCCCTGCTGATAATCCCACACTCTCTCTCTGCAAACAGTGGCAAAACCAGCGAGGTCCATCAAGGGTTAATCACCTATGACCGCTGATATCTGGTGGTCAGATTGACGGCTAGATAGTATATGGTGTGATGCCTAGATGGAATATGCAGTAGCCTGGTATTTTGTCTGCTCTGTCCTGTCTGTAAAGTCTGGTACACAGAAATGAAACAGCCTGTGGTGCCCACTGAAACGCTGACTGGATCATGGAAATTTGGATCCCATTGTCCCTCAACAACCACTCAGCCAACGGTCCAGGCCTGGTCACGGCACAAAGCCATGCCCAGTGTGTTACCTGTTATGTACTCTGCTCGATCACTCTCCTCACTTGCCCCGGCGCAGTTGGTGGCAGTGACCCAGAACAGATAGGCAGAACCGGGCTGTAGATTCCTCACTGTGCAGAACATTTCCTTCACCCTCAGCGACGCATCTGAGGGAGGAAACTCGGGTTCAGTTCCATGTCTGCACTTCCTGTACCCATTGGTTCCTATCACCCGGACCCTGAACCTGACCCAACCACATCTGGCCTTGAGGGAGGGGAGCATGCAGCAGTAATGGAGAATGGGAAAATGAAGGAGGTAAGTCCAGACTGCTGCTGTCTCTGGAAGGTTACATCAGCCCCAGGCTGTCAGACATTACAGCTTTCACCATAGGGTACACAGCATTTAAAGTTCAAAGTAAATTTATTATACCTCACCATATACAATCCTGAGCTTTATGGGCCATCTCTGTTTCTCTGAAGAGAACGCACACAGGGAAAGGACAGCAGATTTTCTCCCTTGGAGGGCGTGACCCAGTAAAGGTCTCCTTCACCTTCACAGTTCTGAATCACTGGTATTTTAAGGATACAGTGTTGTGGGATTCAAACCCAGAGACCAGTATCAACGGCCCAGAACTTTGCTAACTGGTCCAGTGACATAATCTCAATACGACTGTATTCCACGACTTACCGGTTACCAATCTCCACATGATCGTACCCCACGAGTTACCAGTTACTGGTCCCCACATGACCATACCCCCACTAGTTACTGGTTACTGATCTCCACATGATTGTACCCCCATGAGTTACTGGTTACTGATCTCCACATGATCGTACCCCCACTAGTTACCAGTTACCGGTCTCTGCGTGGTCGTACCCCCATTTAACATTTTTTAATTTTGTCTGCATTTGTACCCAATCATTGGCTTGACCTTCCTTACATTCATGTTACCCCCATTTTCTATTTGTAAACTGGTTAGCTCATCCTCAGCTCTATCATCCTGGTTCCTATTCACTTGCCATATTAGTTTAAACCACTCCCAACAGCTCTAGTGAACCTGCCTGCAAGAATATTGGTCCCCTCGGATTCAAGTGCAACCTGTCCCTTTTGTACAGGTCACACCTGCCCCAGGAGAGGTCCCAATGATCCAGAAATCTGAATCCCTGCCCACTGCTCCAGTTCTTCAGCCACACATTTATCTGCCACCTCATTCTATTCCTATCCTCACTATCACATAACATGGGCAGCAATCCCAAGATTACTACACTTGAGGTCCTCTTCTCAGCTTCCTTCCAAAATCCCTGTATTCTATTTTCAGGACCTCCTCCTATTATGTCAAAAAATAGCTTCTTCTCCACTGCCCTCAGATGTCTGAATGGAAAATTAACCTACATACATTCCCTCTCTATTTTAACACTGTGTTCCATTTAATTTTTTATTAGTACACTATAGTACTATATATATAGTACAAGAACTACTCACTATAGTGGCAGCAGAAAGTAATCGCAGAGGACTCTCAATCAACACCAAGAAGACAGAAAGCATGGTCATCTCCAGAAAGACAAACATCCCACAATGTGTGATTGATCAAGATCAGAAATACAAACATCAAACAAGTCAACAAATTCAAATATCTTGCCAGCCCAATAACAAGTGATGGCAGGTGCGACACAAATATCAAATACAGAATAGCAATGGTGAAAGAAGCTTTCCAAAAAATGAAGACCATATTGACAGACAGAAAGATGACCATGTACACTAAAAACAGAATACTGTAGTGCTACATTTATTCTATCCTGACTTATGGAAGTGAATGCTGGACCATTTCTCCAGCAATGGAAAAGAGACTAGAAGCAGCTGAATTATGGTTCTACAAGAGAATGTTAAAAATATCATGGACCACACACACATCAAATGAAGAAGTTCTCAGAAGAGCCCAAGCAGTTCGATCACTCATACCAACAATAAAAGAAAGACAACTCAGATTCCGAGGACACATCATGTGGAAAGATGAACTAGAAAAACTCATACTCTCTGGGAAGATTGAGGGGAGTAACCTAGAGGAAGACCTCGGCTTATGTACATCAAAAGCACAGCCAGGTGGCTACACATCGAGGAAATGGAAGCCATCCGAAAAACGAAGGATAGATCTATATGGAAAACCATGGTCACCATAGTCCGCATCGGATATGGTACCTAGACAGACAGGCATTAGTACACTAGCAATAATACTACAGTTCTATAAAATGTATTAGTTCCTAATAATTATCAACAGAGGAAGTGTATGCTGCGGTGTTCTTTTGATTGACTGTGAATGAACAAAGTGCAGACACCTAATACAATGCCATAGACTGCATCCTCCAAATCTTCATTTTCATTGCAACATTTAAGATGATTGTTGATGCCTTCAAATTCTTTCTAAGTTGCTAATTTGTTGAAATAGTGAAATTGCTGCATTTTCATTCCCAGCTGCTTTTGGCATTTCCAAGCCTGAGTGTTTGAACCAGCACTGAGCAAGATGGTTCTGAATTGCCTGCCTGTCTATTTCTCATCAACTATCAGTGACAAAAATCACTGCTTTTTGAACACAAACACACTCAACTGACTCCTTAAAAATTGTTCGCTCTAAGCATGCTGTAGTGTCTAATGCCCACACGTGGAGAGGATGTTTCCTATTGTGGGGGTTTCCAGAACTGGAGGGCACATCCTCAAAACTGAGGGGCAACCTTTTATAACAGGAGTAAGGAGGATTTTTTTCAGCCAAAGGGTGGTGAGTCTGTGGAATGCTCTGCCACAGAATGCGGTGGAGGCCAAGTCCATGGGTATATTCAAAGTGAAAGTTGATAGATTCCTTATTGGTTTGGCATCTAAGGATATGGCGAGGGGGCAGCTGTATGGGGTTGAATGGGATCTGGGATCAGCCATGATGGAATGGTGGAGAGGTCACAATGGGCTGAATGGCCTCATTCTGCTCCTATGTCTTATGGTCTAAGTTCATGTGACTGACGCAAGCTAGAAAGAATTCAGAAATTGTTTCTTGTCCCAATTAAGTAGCATAGTGTCCTAAATAAATGACAAGAATCCAGGCTATTTTCTCCTTTAGTTTTGTTGTTTAAGAGTTGAACTAAATAAGTGGCTGCCCTAATTAATCGATGACCCAATTATTTAGTATCCACTGTATTCCTTACTGTAATTCATTGTTTTTTTTCTCTGTATTGTAACGTACTGCTGATGCAACACCATGAATTTCATGACATGTACCAATGATATTAAACCTGGTTCTGAAAAGTGACCAGTCTGTGGATTAACACAAGGACAGAAGAATAAACGTTTTGCATCCTCAGCTCCCTCCCAGAATGAGCACTTGGAATATAAGGTTGCTGATGTTTCAGCCTGAAATCTATTCTGCCTTCCCCCATCTCTCAGGGTCACCCTCTCAATCCCCTCCAGAGTTTTATGGTTGAACACAATCATTCTTTGAAAGTCCCACTATAGGTCAGAATTCACTTGGCAAAACTCACATTTCTCTAGCTCCCTTGATACAAACCTGCAGCCTCTTCATCTTGTGTGTTCTCCCCTGCTTTTCTGTAATACAGTCGGTAATGTTCCACAGTATCGTCAGCTGAAAGGCTCCAGCGAACTCTCACTGAGCTGGAGGTTGCTGTGTCAGGTAACTGAGGACACATTGAAGGGGCAGATGGTACTACACAAAGAATACAGACTCAGTCAGAGCACGGCTTCACAATCAAATGATCAGACACTCCCTGTAACTCAACAGCCCAGGGTTAGGAAAATTCCCTGTCACTCATTATCCAGCAGACATGTACCACAACTGTCACACACCTGCAGACAAGAACACTCTCCCTTTAACCCATCAACCGGCTGATGAGCACACTTTTCCTATAACACACTCAACTAGTGATGATATGTGCAAATTATAATTCATTAATGTACTGATAGTTTTTCTCTCCTGTAACTATTAACCTGGTGATAATTACTGTTATCTTTTAACCAGGTGACAGGTATACTCTCCCCGTAGCCTACTGACCCTGTTATAAGTATACACTCTATGTAGTTGGTTAGCCTATGATCAAGTACTCTTTTCCTGTAATGCATTATTGGGTAGTTGGACACTGGTTCCCTGTAACTTGTTATCCAAGTCATCCTGACTCTTCCCTTCCTGCAGCTGCCACATATTATGCAACTGCACCCAATGAATCTTAAAACCAAGTAGAATTTTTACTGGACACACATCCCTGGGTGACATTTTCAACAGGGGATGAAATACCTTCTCCACAAAATGAACACTGTGGCTGCACCTTGTAAGCCTGTTGAGACCACACCAGGCATCAGATTCTCACAGATGTGGAACTTGGCAACTCTATTAGATTGGGAAAGCAGAACTTGTTTGTTTCCCCAACCCAGGACTCCAGGTGAAGCAGGACAATCTCAGCTATCACATAGCAAATCCCTTGGAGTGTATAAGATACAGCAACACAGTTCAGAGGGAAATTAGCAAGGTACAAAGGACATGACATTGCTTTGGCAGCTAAGGCAAAAGGGAATTTTAAGAGATCCTACAAACATTAAGAGTAAGGAGTAACTATGGAAAAAATAGGACCTCAAAAGGACTAATGTGTGGAGATGGCGATGGAGTTAATTTCTCATCTGTATTTGCTGTGGAGAAGATCAGGGGAATAAGTAGTGACATTGAACATAGAACAGTCCAGGCCCTTCAGCCCATCATATTGGACCAACCTTTTAACCTACTCCAAGATCAATCTAACCCTTCCCTCTCACATAACTCTCCACTTTTTCTATCATCTAAGTTCCTAAGTGTCTCTTAAATCTCCCTGATGTGTCTGCCTGTAGCACCACACCTGGCAGGAGGTTCCATGCACTCAACGCTCTCCCTCTGTGTAAAAGACTTCTGATATCACCCCTATACTCTTATAGAGGCACAGATAAAGAGGACAGCTAGAGTAATGGAACATATCCACATTGCAACAGTGGAGGTGCTGCCAGTCTTGAGGTATATTCAGATGGACAAATTGCCAGGACCTACTCGTGCACCCTAGGGCATTGTGGAAAGCCAGGGAGAAATTGTTGGGGCCATGGTAGAAGATGGCTAATGTTGTGACTTTATTACAGGCAGAAAACCACAGATGAGTGAGGCTAACATCAGTGGTGGAAGAGTTACTGGAGAGGACCCTGAAACATAGAAACATAGAAAATAGGTGCAGGAGTAGGCCATTCAGCCCTTCAAGCCTGCACCGCCATTTATTATGATCATGGCTGATCATCCAACTCAGAACCCCGCCCCAGCCTTCCCTCCATACCCCCTGACCCCCATAGCCACAAGGGCCATATATAACTCCCTCTTAAATATAGCCAATGAACTGGCCTCAACTGTTTCCTGTGGCAGAGAATTCCACAGATTCACCACTCTCTATGTGAAGAAGTTTTTCCTAATCTCGGTCCTAAAAGGCTTCCCCTCTATCCTCAAACTGTGGCCCCTCATTCTGGACTTCCCCAACATCGGGAACAATCTTCCTGCATCTAGCCTGTCCAATCCCTTTAGGATCTTATACGTTTCAATCAGATCCCCCCTCAATCTTCTAAATTCCAACGAGTACAAGGACAGGATCTGCCAGTATTTGGAAGGGTGAGAACTGATAACGGATAGACAGCATAGCTTTGTGAATGGGAAATCATATCTCACTAGTTCGATTGAGCCTTTTGAAAAGGTTGATGAGGGTGGGTCAGTAGATGATATTTACATGGACTTTGGCAAGTTTTGACAAAGTCCTGTATGGTAGGCTGGTCCTGAAGGTTGACTGGGGAAAGTTGGTTGATCAGATCCAAAATTGGATTGGTGTTAGGAGTCAGAGGTGGTAAAGGGGTCACAGAGCTTAACCTCATTTGTCTTCCCAAAATGCAACACCTTGCACTTATCTGAACTGAACTCCATTTGTCATTCCTCAACCAATTCCTCAGCTGATTAACATCTTTCTGTAAATACTAGTAACCTTTCTTCACTGTCAATAACACCACCTATTTTAGTGTCATCCGTATACTTATTAACCATGCCTTGTACGTTCTCTTCCACGTCATTGATATTGTTGATGAACAGTGCTGACCCTGAGAAACACCACTCGTCATGGGCCCCCTGTCTGAGAAACAATGTCCCACCATCACACTCTGCTTCCTACCATCAGGCCAGTTGTGCATCCATATCCAAAGTCAGTAATGGGATCAGCAATGAACCTGAAAAACATCACTCGTCATCAACCCCCTGTCCAAGAAACAATGTCCCACCATCACACTCTGCTTCCTACCATCAGGCCAGTTGTGCATCCAATAAGCACTCCCTGGTTCCCATGTCATCTAACTTTCCATGGTAGCCTCCCATGAGGAACCTTATCAAAGGACTGCGGAGAGGATCACTAGGGTCCCTCTACCACCATTACCAAGAGCAATGCATACACAGGACCCTTTGCAATGTCAATGATTCATCTAACAATCTCTTTGACCTCTTACCATCAGACAGGAGGTATCTTAGCATTAGGACAAGTACAGTTAGGGTGGGAAATAGCTTCTTTTCCCAGGCCAACAGACGACTAAACTTCCTGCCACCATCCAGGTCTCATCACATATGAAATGCCTGTAGCATTATCCCCTTTACTTTTTGACTTGTGTCATAAATGCATCTTACTATTTCTTAACTTATTTGTGGTGATAGTACCTTATGTGTTGTGTGTAGGTTATATGTACTGTGTTGTGCACCTTGGTCCAGAGGAACGTTGTTTCATTTGGTAGTAAACACATGTACTGTTGAATGACAATAAACTTGAACTTGAATCTTCTTGATTACTTCTTCAAAAAACTTAGTCAGATCTTCCACGTACAAAGCCATGTGACTATCCTTTTCAATGCCTATCTCTCCAGATACGGTACATCTACTGCAGATGTTAGGCTTACTGGATTTTTACTTGGGTTTTAGTAAAAGTCATTATGTTTTAGTAAAAGTTACGCAAATTTCTAGTAACTATTTTAAAACTAATGGAATAATGGTAACTGGTCCCGAAGTGCTGACACTTCATTTACTTGCCAGAGTTAAAAGGTTACAAACACTAAAACAAACCGTCAGCCTAACTTGTATGTGCTGAGTAAGATGTCCATCTAAACTGATTCCATTTTTTGGCTGTGGGTGGCCTATGTTGCTCTTAATCTTTTCCATCTCACACACATTTCTGTGTGTGTGTGTAAGTGTACGTACAGTCAGCCCTTCTTATGCGCGAGTTCCGCATGTGTGAATTCAACCAGCCGCGAATTGAGAAAACCTTGAAGATCTCTCTAGCACTCATTGTTCAAGCATTGTTCGCTACTTTGTTTCTGTGAAAAAATGGCCCCTAAAAAGCAATTACCTGGTCAAAGCAATTCCTCAAAGGCTAAGGGGGAGCGTAAAGTGCTATCTCTCGCTGAGAAATTAGAAATATTAGATCCTTTGAAAAGTGGCATGTTGCATTCCGAAGTGGGCCGTAAGGTCGGTAAGAACGAATGGAGCATTCGCACAATAAAGCAGAAAGAAGCTGAAATTCGTGGAAGTGTTACTGCTAGGGATGGCTGGCTATGTAAAGCACTACAGCCTCAAGAACTTAAAGATCACGGGAGAATCAGCATCGGCGTTCCCAGAAGAGCTACAATGGTTGCATCTGTACTAAATATGTACAGACATTTTTTTTTGTCATTATTCCTTAAACAATACAGTATAACAACTATTTACATTGCATTAGGTATTATAAGTCAACGGAACAGAAACATTGAGGGCAGCGGGTCCTGTGCTGCCCTGGGTCCTAAAGTCCACCTGCATTGAGCCAGGTTAAATAAGGGACTTGAGCATCCACATTTTTTGGTATCCGCGAGGGGTGTCGGAACCAATCCCTCACGGATAAGGAGGGCCGATTGTATGTATGTGGGATGAGGTCGTTCCGTGTACCTGTATGGGTGATGGAGAGCTGTGTGTGAGAGAGAGATGTGTGTGTGTGTATGAGACAGAGAGACAGACAGACAGACACTGAGAGGTGTGACACGCCACTGATACGGTGACGTATCTTTCTTTCTCTCACACACACACAAGCCTCTCCGCCTCTCTCTCTCACACACACATTCTCCCTCTCCCTCTCGCGCGCTCTTTCTCTGGCGCACTCTCCCTCGCTCGTTCCCCCCACACTTACTCTGTCACTCACTCTCACAAATACTTTCACTCTCCCTCGTGCGCGCTCTCTCTCCCCCTCGCGCGCACCCTCTTATCCCTCTCCCTCTCGCGCGCACCCTCTCTCTTTTGTGCGCGCTCCCTCTCTCTCTTGCGCCGCGCTTTCTGTCTCGTGTGTGTGAGAGTGAGAGAGAGACACAGACAGAGGGTGTGTGAGAGAGACACAGGAGTGAGAGAGAGAGAGACAGAGACGGGCACGTGTGTGAAAGGGAGAGTCAGAGACGGGTGCGTGTGTGTGAGAGAGAGACAGACAGAGACAGAAGGGCACGTGTGAGAGAGAGAGAGACAGAGAGAGAGGGGCACACATGTGTGAGGGAGAGAGATAAAAATGCGCGTGCCTGCATGTATCAGTTGCTTACATACCCGGGATACTGCTGATCGAGTCCATTAATCGTTGCACCTCACCCATATCTGTTGGAAAATTCTCAAATTCAAGGGTTGTTGGAAACTCTGGATTCAAATCCTCTTGGAGAAAGTCCTCCAGTCTGTGGGTGACAGAAGAAGCAGTGAGACTGAGGCAATGGGTGTTGCGAGTCAGGCCAAGTCTAGAAGTGAGGGGCCATCTCAGGTAGACAGGATGGGTGCAGGACTGGGCAGCCACGACACCAGCTGCAGCGGATATTCCTCCAGCACACTTCATGCTCTTTCTAGTAGTAGTCAGTGGCAGCAGCTAGGACCGATAGCACAAATCCAACACAAACCCCATATAGGGCCATTGTTCATACACAGGCAGTGAGTTCTTCCAGTGTAAAATCACATCAACACACAAACACTGTATAGTCACTCATTAACTGTTTTACTACACCTACAATGAGGCATTCCAATGCTAACACAGACACAGTGCAGCATTCCAATGTTGACATGGGTCCGTTCTGAAGTTACCTGGTCAGCATTGTCTGTCCACTCTGTTGATAAGAAATAAGAAGATTCATTAGTAGCTCAGGATGTCTGACTCTTAGCAGGGTAAAAGAAATTCTTTAAAAATGAGGTACTTTGCTGAGTCTATCAAATTATTCACTTCATCTTCCCAATGCACAATGTGATCTTCTGACATCTGCCAGTGACACTCTGGTTTGCTGCAGCTAGAGTGGGGGTGATCTTCACAAGACTGTGAGTGCATTGGAAGGTTCATTAGATGAGTTGAACTGTGCCCAATCAGTGAGCGGGAGCACGAGCGGAAGTGGCAAAGATTAAAAACAGGCAGCTCTCGCAGCAATTTTCTGAGTTGGACTGCACCTAATCAGTGAACAGGAACACAAGCAGAAGAAGCAATTTCACAGGTTCTCGGCAGAGGATTTAAAAAGGCTGCACTTCGCAACAGTTTTCAGGGTTGGGCAGCATGCAATCAGTGAATGGGATTCATTAGAAAGGGCGAGTAAAACTAAGGCAGGGCAGGCAGAGTGGCCACTGTGTGAGTGGGCCACTGTCGGAGTAGCCTTGCTTATCAGATTTGGGTGAGATAAGTATATGTGAAGTTTCTTCATTCTTCATTCCTTGGCTGTTAGGGTACAGGTAGTACAGCAAGAATGGCTCCAGGGGCGGTGTTTTGTTCTGTGTGTGGGATGTGGGAATTCTGGGAGACCTCCAATCTCCCGGAGAACCACATCTGCACTGAGCTGCAGCTCCTCAGAGACTGCGTTAAGAAATAGGAGCTGCAGCTCGATGTTCTTTGGCTCATACAGGAGAATGGGGAGGAGATAGATTGGAGCTACAGGGAGGTAGGCACCCCTAGGTTGCAGGAGACAGGTACTTGGGTGACTGTCAGGAGAAGGAAGACAAATGGGCTGCCACTGTAGACTATCCCTGTGGCCATTCCCCTCAATAATTTGTACACCGCTTTGGATACTGTTGAGGGGGACGATCTACTTGGGGGAGGGGGGGAGGTGGAGGCTCAGTGACTGGATCTCAGTCAAGTGCTGTGGCTCAGAAGTGAGGAGGACTGCGGTGGTGACAGAAGATTCCACAGTTAGATTAGATTCTGAGAAAGCAATCGAGACACCTGGATGGGAAGCTACCTCCCAGGTGCCAGGGTCAGGGATGTCCTGGATCATGTCCATGGCATTCTCAAGGGCAAGGGTGAACAGCCAGAAGTCATGATACATATTGGCACCAGTGACGTAGGTAGGAAAGGTGAGGAGGTCCTGAAGAGAGATTTTAGGGAGCTAGCTAAAAAGCTGACAATCTCTGAATTGCTGCCCGTGCCATGTGCCAGTGAGGGTAAGAATAGGGTGATGTGGCAGATGAACGCATGGCTAAGGAACTGGTGCATACAGCAGGGGTTCATATTTCTAGATCATTGCGATCTCCCCTGGGAAAGGCACAACCTGTACAAAAAGGTTGAGTTACACCTGAACCCAAGGGGTCCAATATCCTTGTGGTAGGTTTGCTAGGGCTGTTCGGGAGGGTTTAAATTAATTTATGGGAACTGCAGTGATAAGGCTGAGGATAGGGTAGTTGATTTACAAACTGAAGCAGTGTGTAGTGACAATGCTAGCAAGGAGAGGCTATTGATAGGACAAAATTGCAGTCAATGCAATGAGTTGCAATGTAAGAGAGGGACAAAATCAAAAAGGCTGCTGAAAACAGGACTGAAGTTGTTACATTTGAATACACCCAGTATACAAAATAAGGTAGATTAACTTGTACGGTTACAGATTGGCATGTATGATGTTGTGGGCATCACTGAATAATGGCTGAAAGAAGGTTATAGCTTGGAGCTCAACATCCAAGGATATGCATTCTATCAAAAAGATTTGCAGGTAGGCAGAGGGGGTGGGGTGCCTCTGTTGGTAAAATGTGAAATCAATTCCTTAGAAAGAGGGGACATGGGGTCAGAAGGTGTAGAATTGTTGTAGAGCTGATAAACTGCAAGGGGAAAAGACCCTGATGGAGGTTACATACAGACCTTCAAACAGGAGCAAAGGTGTGGTCTACAGATTACAATGGGAGATAGAAAATGCATGCCAAAAGGGCAATATTACAATAGTCATGTGGGATTTCAGTATGCAGATCGATTGGGAAGATCACATTGGTGCTGGATCTCCAGAGGGGGTACTTTGTAGAGTGCCTACAAGATGACTTTCTGGACCAGCTTGTGGTTGAGGCCACTAGTGGATCAGCGATTCTGGATGGGTGTTGTGCAATGAACTGGAATTGATTATAGAACTTAAAGTAAAGGAACCACAGGGGCAAAGGATCATAATATGTTAGAATTCACACCACATTTTGAGAAGGAGAAGCTAAGTCAGATATACTAGTATTACACTGAAGTAAAGGGAATTACAGAAGCATGAGTGAGGAGCTGACCAAAATTGTTTGGAAGGGAACACTAGTAGAACAGCAGTGGCTGGAGTTTCTGGGGGCAATTCAGAAGGTGCAGGACAAGAGGAGTCAAAGTCAACATAAAGCCAAAGACAGGGCATACAATACAGCAAAAGTTCGTGGGAGGTTACTGGATTGCGAAATTTTTAAAAACTAATGGAAGGCAAATTTTAAAAAAGTCATAAAGAAGGAAAAGATGGAATAGGAAGGCAAGCTAGCCAATAATATTAAAGAGAATATCAAAAGTTTCTTCAGACATATAGAGTGTAAAAGAGATGTGAGAGTAGATATCTTGCCACTGGAAAATAATGCTGGAGAGGTAGTAATGGAGGACAAGGAAAAGGTGGATGAACTGAATAAGTATTTTGCATCAGTCTTCACTGTGGAAGACACTAGCAGGATGCTGCAAGTTCGAGGGTGTCAGTAGGCAGCAGTGAGTGAAGTTTCCATTACGAGGGAGAAGGTGCTTGGGAAACTGAAAGGTCTGACAGTGGATAAGTCACCTGGACCAGATGGTGTACACCCCAGGGTTCTGAGAAGAGGTGGCTGGAGATTGAGCAGGCATTAGTAATGATCTTTCAAGAATCACTAGATTCAGGAATGGTTCTGAAGGTCTGGAAAATTGCAAATGCCACTCCACTTTTCAAAAAGGGAGAGAGGCAGAAGAAAGGAAATTATAGGTCAATTAGTCTCACCCCAGTGGTTGGGAAGATGATGATGCCAATTGTTGTGGTTTCAGGGTACTTGGACGCACATGATAAAATAGACCGAAGTTAGCATGGTTTCCTTGAGGGAAAATCTTGCCTGACAAATCTGTTGGAATTATTTGAAGAAAAACCAAGTGGAATAGACAAAGGAGAATTGGTTGATGTTGTATACTTGGATTTTCAGAAGGCCTTTGACATAATGCCACACCTGAGGCTGCTTAACAAGTTAAGAGCCCATGGTATTATAGGGAAGATACTAGAATGGATAAAGCAGTGGCTGATTGGCAGGATGCAAAGAGTGGGAGTAAAAGGAACCTTTTCTGGTTGAATGCCAGTGAACAGTAGTGTTCTACAGGGGCCTGTATTGAGACTGCGTCATTTTATGTTATATGTCAATGACTTGGATGACAGAATTGATGGCTTTGTGGTCAAGTTTGTGAATGATACAAAGATAGGAGAAGGGGCAGGTAGCGTTGAGGAATCAGACAGGCTGCAGAAGTACTTGGTCTTATGGTCTTAATTTCTTATGTAGACAGGTCAGACGGGGTAGGCCTATATCCACCGGAATTTAGAAGAGCAAGAAGAGATTTGGTTGAACGGGGTGGATGTGGGGAGGACTATCTCTCTTGTGGAGAAGTCAGAATTAGGAATCAGATGCTTTAAGGTAAGGGCTCATGGGGTTAAGACAGAGCTGAGGTAAAATATTGTTCCTCAGAGGGACAAGTCCCTGGAACTTCCTTTGTCAAAGAGCAGTGAAAGCACAGGTAGAGAAGAAGCAGGAAAGTGAAAGCCAGGAGCACGGAGTTACTTTCAGATAAACTATCATCTGATGAGTTGGCTTGGACAGCCGAGCATGTTTGTATTCCCATCCTGAGGGAGAATGACACAGTTGGAATTCCAGAGCACCCACTGGAAATGCTGGGAAAATACCCAAGTGAGAATGGGAAGGTCGGGAAGCCAGAGTGAGGGTCTATAAATAAATAATGAGGGTACAGAACTATCTGTGAGGTCACCTTCAGGAAGGATTGCTTGTCTTCGGTTTGGAACAGCATATTAATGGATTCCATCAGCTGCTTGTAGCCATCCATGCTGTGACCACAGCTCACCAGCAAATCGTACAACTTCTCGAGTTTCAGGTTCTTCTGCTCTTGCAGACCCTGGCTCCTGTCCTCAAAACGCTGAACCAAGCACTGCATCAAATCATCATACTGCAGCTCAAGGTAGTGTTCCTGTTTACCAATGTTCTCCTGTGAACACACAACATACACGTGTTCCTGTTTACCAATGTTCTCCTGTGAACACACAACATACACGTGTTCCTGTTTACCAATGTTCTCCTGTGAACATACAACATACACGTGTTCCTGTTTACCAATGATCTCCTGTGAACACACAACATACACGTGTTCCTGTTTACCAATGTTCTCCTGTGAACATACAACGTACACGTGTTCCTGTTTACCAATGGTCTCCTGTGAACACACAACATACACGTGTTCCTGTTTACCAATGGTCTCCTGTGAACACACAACATACACGTGTTCCTGTTTACCAATGGTCTCCTGTGAACACACGACATACACGTGTTCCTGTTTACCAATGTTCTCCTGTGAACACACAACATACACATGTTCCTGTTTACCAATGATCTTCTGTGAACACACAACATACACGTGTTCCTGCTTACCAATGATCTCCTGTGAACACATAACTGTATATCACAGGCACAGGCCCTTTGGCCGACCATGTTATACTGAACTCATTAAGCCAATGACTCCTAACTCATCCTCTCCCTTTTAGCTGCAGATTGACCATGCTCCTCCTTTCTCTGCGTATTCATGTGCCAATCTAAGGAGCAATTCAATCCTATGGATCTAGCCCCACCTCTGGCAGTGTGCTGCAGACATCCACCACTCCCTACGTAAAAATAACCTGCCTCCACACATCACCTTTCTACTTCCCCACCTCCTCATCTTAAATGCAAGCCTTCCAGTACTAGATATGTCAATCCTGGGAATAAAAGATGCTGGCTGTATACTCTATCTATGCCTCACATAATTTTATAACCTTCTGCCGACTCTCCTCTCAGACCCCGTCTCTCCAGCATCTCCGACCCCTCCTCCATGTCCTCCAGACCGGGCAGCATTCTGATGCACTCTCTCCGAAGCCTCCATCACATGCCTGTTGTTCAAGCACAAATTAGTCTTAAGAAAGGTGAAGGATATTAGTCCATCAGAAAGACATGAGGCAGATAGCCAGAATTTTTATTCAGGTCTGAGGCCAGAACTGGCTGAGACAGTAAATGAGTTAGTGTTCAGTAGCACACTCCGTGGGACAGTAATGGGTAAAACAAAAGACATGGCTCTGATGCTGTGCTTCAGAGAAACTTGAAAATGCTACAGAACTTATCATGTGTCTTGTTGAATCCTGTTGTCCTTTCATCCTTACAGGGACATGCTGCTCCTGAATTCTAACCGGCTGGCCTTTAAACGGCTCCCACATGTCGGGTGTGCGTTTCCTTTTGAAACAGCCACTCCCAGTCTGCTTCCCAAGTTCCTGGCTAATGCCTTATTGAACTCTGAGTATGGTCAGTAAGTGTGAGTCTCTGAGCCTGTCAACATCAGCAATTCAGATGGTGAGCGGGATTTTTCCTTGTCGCTATGCAGTGATTGTAGAGTAAGTGTCAGCCAGGGACAGAACTGGGTTCAGTTGTGAAGTCCCCTATGGCCGAGCAGCTGCTGGGGCTGCTGGCGATGGGTGGTCAGCTCAGAGAGTTACTGGAGGGCTGTCTGCATCGGTGGGACAGATCAGGCAGGGCTTCCAGACAAGCTCCAAGGAAAGGGCATGAGGTAAGTTGTCAGGGATTTGTAAGCTCGTTTACCAGGTGACTGGTGGAATGAATGAAGTCTGCGGGGAGAAGCTGGAACAACCTGCATTGTCTGAATTAAATTTACCCCTCCTACCTAAAAGCTTCAGTATTTCACATTCAGTATTCCACATTTGCACCACCTTCTGAGTGAAGATGATTCCCCTTAAATATTTCACCTTTCACCCTTGACCTATGACCTCTAGTTCTAGTCTTACACAACCTGAAGGGGAAAAGCCTGCATGAATTCATCCTAACTATATCCCTCATAATTTTGTATATCTCATTCTCTCCTCATTCTCCTGCACTCCAGGGAATAAAATCCTAACCTATTCAACCTTTCCTTATAACTCAGATCCTCAAGCCCCAGCAACATCCTTGTAATTTTTTTCTGTACTCTTTCAATCTTATTGACATCTTGGGGGACCGCTTTGTCAAGCATATCTGCTCCATCCGGCAAAAGCAGACCCTCCCAGTGGTCAAACATTTAAATTCCAATCCCATTCTCATTCCAACACGTTGATGCATGATCTCCTCTTGTGCCATGATGAGGCCACCCTTAGGGTGTGTAGGAGCAACACCTTATATTTCAACCTGATTTTTATTTCTCCTTCTGGTAAAAGGATGTTTCCCTCCCCCCACCCTCTTCTTCTATTCCCCTTGCTGGCCTCTTAACACTTTTCACCTGCCTATCACCTCCCCGTGTGTCCCCTCCTTCCCTATTCCCTATGATCCACTCTCTTCTCCTATCAGATTCCTTCCTCTTTAGTCCCTTGCCTTTTTCACCAACCACGCTTTCCTGTGTTATTGACATCTTTCCTGTAGATAGGTGACCAGACGGCACACATTACCCCAGATTAGACCCCACCAATGTCTTATACAACTTCAACAGAACCTCCCAACTCGCGTACTCTATACTCTGATTTATGAAGGCCAATGTGCCAAAAGCTCTCTTAATGACCCTGTCTACTGTGATGCCACTTTCAAAGAATTATAGATCCACATTCTTTGTTCTCCCACACTCCTCAATGCCCTGCAGTTCACTGTGGAACTCCTAAACCTTGGTTTGTTCTCTTTTGTCCATCTGTCATTTTTCAGCCCATTTTTCTGGCTGGTCCACATCTCACTGCAAGCTTTGATAGCCTTCCTCACTATCACCTACACTACCAATCTTGGTGTTGTCCACAAATTTACCCAATCAGTTTACTACATTAACACCTCTGTCATTAATATAGACCCAGCACCAATATCTGTGGCACACCATGTCACAGACCTCCTGTCAGAGAGACAACCATCTACTACCACTCCCTAGCTTCTCCCACTAAGCCAATGTTGGATCCAATTGGCTACCACATTTGAGCACAAAGCGCTCGCCATGCTGAAATTTGTCAAAAGCCTTTCTAAGGTTCATGTAGACATCATCCACCTCCTTTCCTTCATCAGCCTTCTTGGTAGCCTCCTCAAACAACCTGCAACCAACAGAGTTCAGGCACTAATCCATGCAGAACACCACTGGTCATAGAACTGCATTCAGAATAACACCCTCACCACTATCATCTGTCTTCTATAGCCAAGCCAATTTTGAATCCAATCTACCAAGTCTTTATGGATTTTATGTGCCCTAATCTCTTAAGTTTCATGACATATGTCAGTGATGTTAAAGCTGATTCTACTTCTGAATAATCTTCACCATGGATTCCATAAGTCTTAATCAGCCTACAATGAGGAACTTTTAGAGAATATCCATTGCCTTACTCTCATTAATCATCTTTGTCACATCAGTCAATTCATAACCTCCTCCACACAAAGCCATTCTGATTATCCCTAATGAGCCCATACTTCAGCAATTGTCAACGAATCCCATCCCTGAGAATTCTCTTCACTTGCTTCCCTACCACTGATGTGAGGCTCACATGCCTATAATTTCCTGTGTTATCTCTACTGTCCATTTTAAGTGAGTGAGTGCGCCCTTCCTGTTATGTACAACAACAAAGCGGAGAGTGAGGCCGTTGTAGGTGACGTTGTTCAGCAGGCTCTGGACAGAAAAGCACTTACTTCAACAGTGACAAAGATTTCCTCCAGGTGATTAGAAAATGTCTTCATCTGTATGAGCTGGTTCTCCAGTTTCTTCAGATTGTTCTGACACTCAAGCTGGGGAAGAAGCACAATGTCAGGGATAGAAACCTCAGTGATGGAAACAGGGGTCACACGCTGCTCTGTGGGTCAGGGGTCACACAGTGATCAGTGAGTCAGGGGTCACACATCCCTCAGGAGTCACACGGTGCTCAGCGAGTCAGGAGTCACACGGTGCTCAGCGAGTCAGGGGTCACACAGTGCTCAGTGAGTTAGGGGTCACACGCTGCTCAGCGAGTCAGGGGTCACACAGTGATCAGTGAGTCAGGGGTCACACAGTGATCAGTGAGTCAGGGGCCACACATCCCTCAGGGGTCACACGGTGCTCAGTGAGTCAGGGGTCACACGCTGCTCAGCGAGTCAGGGGTCACACAGTGATCGGTGAGTCAGGGGTCACACGGTGATCAGTGAGTCAGGGGTCACACATCCCTCAGGGGTCACACGGTGCTCAGCGAGTCAGGGGTCACACATCCGTCAGGGGTCACACGGTGCTCAGTGAGTCAGGGGTCACACGCTGCTCAGCGAGTCAGGGGTCACACGGTGCTCAGTGAGTCAGGGGTCACACGCTGCTCAGCGAGTCAGGGGTCACACAGTGATCAGTGAGTCAGGGGTCACACGCTGCTCAGCGAGTCAGGGGTCACACAGTGATCAGTGAGTCAGGGGTCACACATCCCTCAGGGGTCACACGGTGCTCAGTGAGTCAGGGGTCACACGCTGCTCAGCGAGTCAGGGGTCACACAGTGATCAGTGAGTCAGGGGTCACACATCCCTCAGGGGTCACACGGTGCTCAGCGAGTCAGGGGTCACACATCCGTCAGGGGTCACACGGTGCTCAGTGAGTCAGGGGTCACACGCTGCTCAGCGAGTCAGGGTTCACACGGTGCTCAGTGAGTCAGGGGTCACACGCTGCTCAGCGAGTCAGGGGTCACACAGTGATCAGTGAGTCAGGGGTCACACGCTGCTCAGCGAGTCAGGGGTCACACAGTGATCAGTGAGTCAGGGGTCACACATCCCTCAGGAGTCACACGGTGCTCAGCGAGTCAGGAGTCACACGATGCTCAGCGAGTCAGGGGTCACACAGTGATCGGTGAGTCAGGGGTCACACAGTGATCAGTGAGTCAGGGGTCACACATCCCTCAGGGGTCACACGCTGCTCAGCGAGTCAGGGGTCACACGGTGCTCAGTGAGTCAGGGGTCACACGCTGCTCAGCGAGTCAGGGGTCACACAGTGATCAGTGAGTCAGGGGTCACACATCCCTCAGGGGTCACACGGTGCTCAGTGAGTCAGGGGTCACATGCTGCTCAGCAAGTCAGGGGTCACACATCCCTCAGGGGTCACATGGTGCTCAGCGAGCCCATCACAACCACACGCCTCTTTTGAAGTGTCTGGTCCTTCTGATGATCATTTTTGTCTGTGGCCTCACATTAGTGAACCTTTAAGCACTGGGAAACTCTCTTCCTCTGCCTAACCATTCATGTCTATTGTAACTACTTTTAGGATTCACGGCCAGAAGAAGAACAGTTTCCCTGGCCTTTTCACTTATCTCTAAACTTTCACCCTTGCAGCCACTCTGGTACACTCTGGCAAGCCCCTCTCTGCACTACCTCCACAGCTTTCATTTACTTCCTCTAATTGAACATCCCAGCCAAAGCCAACTTTTAGCATACATATCTTTACAGCTTTGAATATTCCCTCACTTTTTAAACCTCCTCTTTATCTTTCCAGAGTTTGGTAGATGCTGGGTGAGTATAACATCAGATTTTGTGGAAGCCACACACTTCAGCCAGAACAGGAGTAAATGAATATTTACAGGACTGAGATAGATTGGCCAGTTGAGTGGCATCACGAAAACCTCACACTCAACATCAGCGCAACCAAGGAATTGATCGTGAAATTCAGGAACAGGAAGCAATGGCCCTGATCTCCCAGGACATGCCCTCTTCTCATTAATACCATCAGGGAGGAGGTACAGGAGCCTGAAGACCCACACTCAATAATTCTAGCAGCACACACAAAATGCTGGTGGAACGCAGCAGGCCAGGCCGCATCTATAGGAAGAAGTACAGTCGACATTTCGGGTCGAGACCCTTCGTCAAGACTAACAGAAAAAAGAGATAGTAAGAGATTTGTTCCCACACCCCACACTTCCCGTTTCTACTTCCTACCCAAGATCCACAAACCTGCCTGTCCGGGTAGACCTATTGTCTCAGCTTGCTCCTGCCCCACCGAACTCTTTTCTGCATACCTCATCACTGTTTTATCCCCCCTTGTTCAATCCCTTCCCACCTATGTTCATAACACTTCTCATGCTCTGGATCTTTTCAATGATTTCAAGTTCTCTGGCCCTCGTCGTCTATTTTCACCATGGATGTCCAGTCCCTATATACCTCAATTCCCCACCAGGAAGGTTTCAAAGCTCTCCACTTCTTTTTGGATTCCAGACCCAACCAGTTCCTGTCTACCACCACTCTCCTCCATCTAGTGGAATTGGTCCTTAGTCTTAATAATCTCTCCTTTGGCTCCTCCCACTTCCTCCAAACTAAAGGTGTAGCCATGGGCACCCGTATGGGTCCCAGCTATGCCTGCCTTTTTGTTGGCTTTGTGGAACAGTCCATGTTCCAAGCCTATACTGGTATCTGTCCCCCACGTTTCCTTTGCTACATCGAAAAATGCATTGGCACTGCTGAGCTCGTTGACTTCATCAAATTTGCCTCCAATTTCCACCCTGCCCTCAAATTTACCTGGTCCATTTCTGACACCTGCCTCCCCTTCCTTGATCTTTTTGTCTCTATCTCTGGAGACAGCTTATCTACTGATATCTATAAGCCTACGGACTCTCACAGCTATCTGGACTATTCCTCTTCCCACCCTGTTACTTGTAAAAATGCCATCCCCTCCTCTCAATTCCTCTGTCTCCGCCGCATCTGCTCTCAGGATGAGGCTTTTCATTCCAGATCGAAGGAGATGTCCTCTATTTTTAAAGAAAGGGGCTTCCCTTCCTCCACCATTAACTCTGCTCTCAAACGCATCTCCCCCATTTCACGCACATCTGCTCTCACCCCATCCTCCCGCCACCCCACTAGGAATAGGGTTCCCCTTGTCCTCACCTACCACCCCACCAGCCTCCAGGTCCAACATATAATTCTTCGTAACTTCCGCCACCTCCAACGGGATCCCACCACTAAGCACATCGTTCCCTCCCCCCCACCCCGCTTTCCGCAGGGATCGCTCCCTACGCGACTCCCTTGTCCATTCGTCCCCCCCATCCCTCCCCACTAATCTCCCTCCCGGCACTTGTCCTTGTAAGCAGAACAAGTGCTACACATGCCCTTACACTTCCTCCCTCACCACCATTCAGGGCCCCAGACAGTTCTTCCAGGTGAGGCGACACTTCACCTGTGAGTCTGCTGGGGTGATATACTGTGTCCGGTGCACCCAGTGTGGCCTTCTATATATTGGCGAGACCCGACGCATTCTGGGAGACCACTTCGCTGAGCACCTGTGCTCTGTGCACCAGAGGAAGCAAGATCTCCCAGTGGCCACACTTTTTAATTCCATGTCCCATTCCCATTCTGATATGTCAATCCATGGCCTCCTCTACTGTCGAGATAAAGCCACACTCAAGTTGGAGGAACAACACCTTATATTCCGTCTGGGTAGCCTCCAACCTGATGGCATGAACATTGACTTCTCTAACTTCCGTTAATGCCCCTCCTCCCCTTCTTATCCCATCCCTGTTCTCCATCCTCCTCTGGTGCTCCCTTCCCCCTTTCTTTCTTCCAAGGCCTTCCGTCCCATGATACTCCCCCTTCTCCAGCCTTGTATCCCTTTTGCCAATCAACTTCCCAGCTCTTAGCTTCATTCCTCCCCCTCCTGTCTTCTCCTATCATTTCAGGTCTCCCTCTCCCCCACCCACTTTCAAATCTCTTACTATCTCCCTGTTCCGTTAATCCCGACGAAGGGTCTCGACCCAAAACATCGACTGTACCTCTTCCTAGAGATGCTGCCTGGCCTGCTGCGTTCACCAGCATTTTGTGTGTGTTGCTTGAATTTCCAGCATCTGCAGGTTTCCTTGCGTTTGTGTCAATAATTCTAGAATAGTTTGTTCCCCTCTACCTCACATTTCTGAATAGACCATGAACCCATAAACACTACCTTGTTATCATTTTCTTTGTACTATTTATTTATTTTGCGGTTTATAGTAATTTTATATCCTTACATTGTGTTGCCACAGCAAAACAACAAATTTCACGACAAGTACAACAGTGATAATAAGCCTGTCTCTGGATAGTGGCCACTTTGTCCTCCACTCATCCAGCACAAAGCAGAGTATTTCATCGCACCACTCAGATGTTTTGTAGCCAGGTTAGCAGATGGATTCCTATCCAAAAGCTACAGCTCATGGACTGCTGCTTACCACCCCTTTCCAATTGGGAGAGCTACAGGAAACCTTATCAATGATAACCTCAGCAACTGAGCAGTCACAGATCCTCAGCACCGTGGTACGTTTTTGTCATGCATACCTTGGCAACTGATGCACCTTCTGCTAATGGCATCACGCTATGGTGTTTGTGGAATCCAAAGAGCTTCTCAAAAGCGGGAATAGGGACATCACATGACCGACAATAAATGTCAGGGACCGAGTCCTGGACAATCTCCTCGTCGTCTGACTCTGTGTTTCTGAGTGTTCTGAGAGCTCTGACCCTTTCTGCCACATGTTCTCCACACTGGGCCGTGACAATCTCTGCCTCAGATTCTTCAAGACCGCTTGGTTCTGACCCTGGGCTGAGCAGCCCTTCACTGTACTGACTCGCACTTTCTGAATAATCGACAATTTGCTGGAACGGATCAAACTGTTTATCCACAGGGAAATTGTTGGAAAATTCTATAAACTTCTGACGAGTACCAAACTCTGCTTCTGGAGAAGGCGAGCAGCCATAGTCCCCTCGGTAGCTACCAAAGCTTAGCAGCTCTGCCTTTGGCCCCTCCTGATTACAAGGGTCGCCTGCTGCTGCATCCTGCAGGGCTGACGGATGATAATCATCTGCTCCAGCTTCTGACTGTTTGTCTGAAAAAATCTCCAAGCGTCCCCTGGGTTCATAGAGGTCCATGTGATAGAACTGGAACCCTTCAGGTTCTGCCCCCTCTGCAATTCCTCCAACCTCTGCACCTTGGGAGAGTGGAGCTCCCTCGCCTGTGTGCTGCTTTGAGGAACTATCAGTTTTTGAGTCCAGAACGCTGGCTTCATCTGCTGCTTCCTGGCTCTCCATCTTCTCTACATAGACAGGAGCTTCATCCTGAATTCACTTCCCTGCGGTCCCATAGAAGCTGGGAAATAGAAACAGAGAAGTTCAGAAACAAATCCACATCTACCAGTTGTCCTGTTCTTGACAGTGTTTACATCTCATTATCACTAATAAATTCTCAAAAGATTACTTCAAGCATTCAACATTCTGGTGCTGAAAAAAATCCCTCAAATTAATTCACAGGATATGCAGACTGTGTATGTGTGCGTATTGAAATAATTGAGGTGCCAGAACATTGGAAAAGTTGTACTGATGCTCTCTCCCCAAAGCCCTCCAAACTGGAAGAACAGGTGAACCAAATTCCCATCCCCAGCACTGAGGCTTTCCCCACTCTCCACTGGTTACTGTAGACAGGCCATATGATTCACAGCTGACACAAGATTTCTGAAACAGAAATCTGAGCTCTGTCCCAGCAAGAGATTACCAGGTGGAGGGAGGGAAAGATTTGAGGATCTGCTCAATCCACCATTCACACCGGGAGGGCAAGAATATTCAGAAGCCTTTGTTAAAGAAGGTAACATTCTGTTAACAGAAAATGATCTCAAAATCTAACGATGGCATGGCATTAGAAACTGAACATTGGGGGACGTGTCTAGAATTAAGCTGCAGCTGTTCTTCTCAAATGACGGATTGCTTTTCAGACTGAATGACAGAAAGCCTAAGTGGCTCAGCATTTGTACCTGTTCAGAGATAAGTATCCCAGACTGTTCTTTAAACCATGTTCTGTCCGCTCCCCGCTCTTTGCCTTTCTCTCCCACCAGCTCAGGCAGTTTGCCTGCCTGCTGTATATTTAGCTACTTGATGACATATGACCTTCAGCAAAGCCACTCCTCAGATAGCAACCTGAGAATGCAGACAGAACGTAGTCCAATTAAGGAAGCGGCTCAGGACTATGTTCAGGTTGAGGAAAGTATTTCTCCTATGAACAGGAAACAGCAGCAGGAGTAGGCAAATCAAACATGTCTCACCGTCCAGTAAAATCACAGATGAGCCAAACACCACTTTCCTGTACTCATCTCATATCCCCTGACTTCCTCGTAGTTTAACTGTCTGACAATCTCTGCCAGTGCTTTGCCTCCATAGCTCTTGGGGAACAGAATTTCAAATTTTCACTGCTTTGTTCCTGCTCATTCCCACTGTAAATGGGTAGCCCCTAGTTTTATCACAAACAAGGAATTCCGCAGATGCTGGAAATCCGAGCAACAGACACAAAACACTGCAGGAACTCAGCAGGCCAGGCAGCATCTGAGGAAAGAAAGTACAGTTGACATTTCGGGCCAAACCCCTTCGGCACGACTGGGGGGAGAAAAGCCGAGGAGTAGATTTAAAAGGTGGGGGGAGGGGAGAGAGAAACACAAGGTGATGGGTGAAACCTGGTGGGGGAGGATGAAGTAAAGAGCTGGGAGTTTGATTGGTGAAAGAGACAGAAGGCCATGAAAGAAAGAAAAGGGGGGAGGAGTACCAGAGGGGGGTGATGGGCGGCAAAGAGATAAGGTGAGAGAGGGGAAAGGAAATGGGGAATGTTGAAGGATAGTGGGGTGGGAGGCATTACCAGAAGTTCATGCCATCAGGTTGGAGGCTACCCAGACAGAATATGAGGTGTTGTTCCTCCAACCTTTTCCTCCGTCTAGCAGAATGTCCTCACTCTAAATATTTTCTGCTTTGGCTCCTCTCATTTCCCTCAAACGGAAGGTACAGCTATGGGCACCCACATGGGTCCTAACTATGCCTGCCTGTCGCCTACATGGAACAGTCTATGTTCTAAGCCTACACTGGTGACCATCCCACACTTTTCCTATGCTACGTCGATGACTACATTAGTGCTGCTTCTTGCAGCTGTGCTGAACTCGTCAACTTCATCCACTTTGCCCCCAACTTCCACCTTGCCGTCAAATTTACCTGGTCCATTTCCAACACCTCCCTTCCCTTTCTTGATCTCACTGTCTCTATCTTTGGAGACAGCTTATCCACTGATGACTATTATAAACCCACGGACTCTCACAGCTACCTGGACTATATCTCTTCCCATCCTGTTAACATGTAAAAATGCCATCCCCTTCTCTCATTTCCTCCGGCCACATCTGTTCTCAGGTTGAGGATTTTCATTCCAGAAAAAAGGAGATGTCCTCCTTTTTCAAAGAAAGGGGCTTCCCTTCCTCCACCATCAACGCTGCTCGCAACCGCATCTCTTTAATTTCACGCTTGTCTGCTCTCACCCTATCCTTCCTCCACCCTACCAGGGATAGGGTTCCTCTTGTCCTCACCTACCACCCCACCAGCCTCTGTGTCCAGCACGTAATTCTCCAAAATCTCCGCCATCTCCAATGGGATCCCACCACCAAACACATATCTCTCCCCCCCCCCCAACTTTCTGCTTTCCGCAGGGATCGCTCTTTACATGACTCCCTTGTACATCTGTCCCTCCACACTGATCTTCCTCCTGACACTTACCCTTGCAAGCAGAACAAATGCTACACCTGCCCCTACACCACCTCCCTCACTAACATTCAGGGCCCCAAACAGTCCTTCCAGGTGAGGCGACACTTCACCTGTGAGTCTGTTGGGGTCATATACTGTGTCTGGTGCTCCCAGTGTGACCTCTCGTATATCGGTGAGATCTGACATCGATTGGGAGACCACTCGCTGAGCACCTACGCTCCATCCGCCAGAAAAAGCAGGATCTCCCAGTGGCCGCCCATTTTAATTCCGATTCCAATATGTCTATCCATGGCCCCTTCCACTGTCGTGATGAGGCCACACTTAGGTTGGACAAACAACGCCTCATATTCCGTCTGGGTGGCGTCCAATCTGATGGCATCAATTTCTCAAACTTCCGGTAATGACCCCCATCCTTTGGAGGAGGAGAAGATGGCGGCACGACGCAGCTTGCGCGGCCACTCCGGTGAATGATATCTGTAATCTGTCAAGTAGGATGCCGTGCACAATCCTGATTTGATGGAGACAGACTTGAAAAAACGGAGGAACACCTGGAGAAACTTCTGAAATGCCTTTTTCGCTGCCGCTATTACTGTGTGATCCTGAATCTCCGGAGGGGAAAGCCCCGAATCCTCTGCTTTGCTTGTTGTTCAGCAGCTGGGACGGAGTTGAAGCGCTCGGCAGAGATGGTGCTCAGTGCTCGGTGTCGAAGGGCTGGTCGGAGGTTCGAAGTTTTCGGACGGACTCAGGGTTGGTTGTGGTCGGGTGCTTCCAATGCATTGGCAGTTGTCGGTGCCTGGAGGTTTATGGCAGAGAGAGTTTCTCCCTTCTGTCACCTGCTATCGGGGACTATTGGGAGTCGATCGGAACTATGAGACTTTTTTTTACTGTTCCCATGGTCTGCTCTTTATCGAATTATGGTATTGCTTTGCACTGCTGTAACTATATGTTATAATATGTGGTCTTGTCAGTGTTATTCTTTGGTTTGTCCTGTTTTTTTTGTGATATCACTCTGGAGGAACATTGTATCATTTTTTAATGCATGTATTTCTAAATGACAATAAACGAGGACTGAGTGTCCTCATAATCTAATCTAATCCTCCACCCTCTCCTTCACCATTTCCCATTCCCTTTTCCCACTCTCACCTTATCTCCTTGCCCACCCATCACCTCCCTTTGGTGCTTCCCCCCCCCCTTTTCTTTTTTCCATGGCCTTCTGTCTCTTTCACCAATCAACTTCCCAGCTCTTTGCATCATCCCTCCCCCTTCAGGTTTCACCTATCACCTTGTGTTTTTCACTCCCCTCTCCCTACCTTTTAAATCTACTCCTCAACTTTTTTTCTCCAGTCCTGCTGAAGGGTTTCAGCCTGAAACGTTGACTGTACTCTTTTCCATAGATACTGCCTGGCCTGCTGAGTTCCTCCAGCATTTTGTGTGCAGCCCCAAGCTTTAGACCCCTTCACATGGGGAAACATACCCCGGTATCCACCAAGACAACTTTTCTCTCAAAATGTTACAGTTTCAACAAGATAATCTCTCATTCTATTAAACTGCTGTGAGTGTAGTCCAAACTTCATACATCAACCAAGTTATTGCAATAGAATATGAATAAATGGGGTCCAAGCAATGGCCTTGGTGGTTGAGAAATTGTTTGAATCTATGAGAAAGAATGTGACAACAAGCCATTTAGAAATAATACATGATTGGACAGAGTCAACACAGTACAGAAACTGCTCTGTCATGACCATAAGGAACTGCAGAAAGTCAGTACATCAGAGAAACCAGCCTCCCCTCCATGAACTCAGTCTACACTTCTCGCTGCCTCTGTAAAACAGCCAACGTAATCGAAGACCCCACCCATCCTAGATATTTTCCCTTGTCCCCTTCCCTCTCCCACGGGGCAGAAGATACAAAAGCCTGAAAGCACATATCACCAAGCTCAAGGATAGTTTCTGTCCTGCTTTTCTAAGACAATTGAATAGTCCCCTAGTATGATAAGATGGGCTCTTGACCTCACAATCTACCTTGTTATGGCCTTGCACCTGATTGTCTGCCGGCACTGCACTTCTCTGTAACGGTACGGAGAAATTTTTCCTTTGTACTTTGTCAATGAACTGTTATATTGAAATTATCTGTATGGGTGACGTGAAATTAAATTTTTCACTATACCTCAGTACATGTGACAATAATAAACCAATGTATTTATAGTTTTATATCTGTAAAAGAAACCCAATGTTTGACAAACCTACCAGAGCACATTGGTGATGTATTCAGCAAAGTAAGATGAGGTGGATTTTCCAAAGGTTTTAGTTGGGGTCCAGTGCAGGAAGTGTCGAAAATACTGTAGACAATATGGATAGAGGACAGATAGTTCAGGAATAAATGGGCCCTTACCAGCTTAGTGGGCTGTGACCTATGGGTGTAGCAAAGATCATTGCTTGGGCAGTCAGGCACCAATGGTTTGGTTAAGGGAACTAAATATTACAATTTCAAAATATGCCAATGACATAAACCTGAGTGTAAATGTGAGCATAAGGAGGGGGCAAAGAGACTTTGGTGGGACAGTCATGGAGCACATACTTTGAGGGCATTAGGCAGGATCTAGTTGGGGATGACTGGGAAACTCTGCTTAAAGGCAAAGGAACAGTTAACAAAAGGGCTGTATCGATAGTCCAGTGGTAGCATGTTCCTGCTAGGGTGAATGGTAGACGTACCCAGTCTATCCTGGCTAACAGGAGGTATTGAGGTTCTGGGAAGGGAGGAAAGAAGGAAGCACACATTGTGTTTAGGCAATTGGGTACAAGAGAATATTCAACGAAAATAAAAAGCTGAAAAATAGGCATAAGAGTGAAATCAGGAAAGCAAAATGAGGGTATGAGAGAATTTGGCACACACAGAGTTAAAGATAATCTCAACAAGTTTGTCAATGTTGTTAACAGTAAAAGGGCAACTAGCTAGAGACTGTCCTCTTAAAGACCAACTGGGCTGCCTATGTGTAGAGCCACAGGAGAGATGGCTATTTCTCTGACGAAGGGTCTTGGCCCGAAACGTCGACTGTCCCTCTTCCTAGAGATGCTGCCTGGCCTGCTGCGTTCACCAGCAACTTTGATGTGTGTTGCTGGCTATTTCTCTTCAGTGTTTACTAAGGAGAATATCAAGGTTGCCAAAGAAATGAAGGTAATAAGTTGTGAAGTCTTGTATCATGTGCACCTTATAAGAAAGGAGGTACTTGCTGCCTTGAAGTGCATTAGGGTGGCAAATCCTCAGTTCCTGACCAAGTCCACACCAACCTAATGGGAGGCTAAGGAAGAAATCGCAGAGGCTCTGTAGAGATATTTGCTTCATCGTTAGCCAGGCTGGAAGATGGCTAATTTTGTACCATTATTCAAGAAGGGTAGCAAAGACAGCCCAGGGAACTACAGGCTAGTCAGCCTGACTTCATGTGCAGGGAAGTTACCGGAGGAAATTCTGAGGGACAAGATCTGCCATCATTTCAATTGTCAAGGGCTGATCAGGAAGAGCGTGATCTTGTGTGTAGGAGGTCATTTTTGACAAATCTTTTGGAATTTTTCAAAGAGATAACTAAGAAGATAGATGAAGGTAGGACAGTAGATGTTGTGTATATGGACTTTAGTAAGGCCTTTGACAAGGTTCCGCATGACAGGCTGATCTGGAAGGTTAGGATGCATGGGATTCAGGGAGAGCTGGTGAAGTGAAATCAGAATTGGCTTGATAATAGGAAGCAGAGGGTGAAATTCTCTGACTAGAGGCCTGTGACTAAAGAGGTACATGTGGGGTTCAGTGCTGGGACTCTGTTATCCATTATTTATGTAAAGGATTTGCATGTGGATATACATGGCATGATGTGCAAGTTTGTTGGGGGGGTTCTTATTGAGAGTAAAGCAGTTTACAATCAATTACAAAGAGCCCTTGATAAGTTAGTTGGCAAATGGATTTCAATTTGGATAAATGTGAGGTGATGCGTTTTGGACAGCCAAACCAGGGTAGGACTTTTACAGTGAATGGAAGGGCATTGATGAGAGTTGTGAAACCGAGGCACCTGGGAATACAAGTGTCTAGTGTATAGTTGTATACACTGTACCTGTACCTGGGAATACAAGTGTCTAGTGTATAGTTGTATACACTGTACCTGTACCTGGGAATACAAGTGTCTAGTGTATAAGTGTATAGTTCACTGGAAGCAACTGTGCAAGTAGACAGGGTCATGAAGACGGTGTTCAGCATGCTGGGCTTCATCAGTCGGATCATTGAGTTTAGGAGTTAGGACATTATGATGCAGTATTCGAAGTCATTGGTGAAGGTATAGCATACAGTTTTGGCTATAGGAAAGTTATTGTCAAGCTGGAGAGGGTGCAGAAGAGATTCACGATGATGCTGTCTGGACGAGAGGGCCTCAGTTATAGGGAGTGGTTAGCTGCACTGAATCTTCATTCCTTGAAGCATAGGAGAATGAGGGGTGTTATGGATAAGATGGGAAGGATTCAACATCTTTCGATCCTATGTCATATCTTTCTACTGATTTGATGTCACTCTTTACCAGTAGGACCACGCCACCCTCTCTGCCTATCTTCCTATCCCTCTGATACAATATGCAACCCTGGACATTCAGCTCCCAACTACAACCATCCTTCAGCCACGATTCAGTGATGGCCACAACATCAAACCTGACAATCTGTAATAGTACAACAAGATCATCCACCTTGCTCCTTGTACTCTGTACGTTGAGATACAACACTTTGAGCACTGTATTTGCTACTCTTTGTGATTTTGCATCCCTAATGCTCTGATACTCACCCTTCTGGCTGCAATTTTGTGCTATCATCTGCCTGCCCTTCCTGAATCTCAGGCAAAACCCTCCCAATCACCTACATGAAACGTTGCTGTAGAAAAACAGCATCCATCATCAAAAATCCTCACAGCCCAGGCCAGGCTCTTTTCTCACTGCTGCCATCAAATAGAAGGTACAAAAGCCTCAGGACTCGCACCACCTGCTTCAAAAACAGGTACTACCCCTCAACCATCAAGGTCTTAAACAAAAGGAGATAACTACACTCATTCTATTTCTAGTGGTCCCACAACCGATGGTCTCACTTTAAGGACTTGTTATCTTGTTATTTATTGCTATTTATTTATATTTGCTTTTGCAAAATTTGTTGTTCATTGATTCTGTTTAGTTACTGGTTTATACATTTGCTAAATATGCCCGCAGGAAAAAGAATCTCAGGGTTGTATGTGGTGACATGTGTGTACTCTGATAATAAATTTTAATTTGAACTTTGAACTTAGCCTGAATTAATGTGACAGAATGACAGGAAGATTGGTGTGAGCAAGGTTGTTTTAAGCTACAGGTCAGTTGGAAAGTGGGGTGGAGCAGATAGAATTTATTGCTGATGTGTGATAGTGATGCATTTTGGGGTGATTGGGTACAATATATACAGAAAATGGTAGGGCCTTGGGGAATGTTGCTGCACAGTGATATTCAGCGGTCCATCTTCACAGTTCCATGAAAATGACAACACAGGCTACTGAAGAAGGCATATGGCATGGCGGTCATCATAAGTTGAGCCATAGAATATTCAATTGCAATTTTACAAAACACTGGTTCCATTTCACTTACAACACACACAAAATGCTGGACGAACTCAGCAGGTCACGCAGCACTTCTGGAAAAGCGTAAACAGTCGATGTTTACTTCGATTACTGTGTTTAGTTCTGGTCACCTCTCTACAGGGAAGTATGTGGATACTATAGAGAGAGTGCAGAGGAGGTTTACAAGGATGTTGCCTGGATTGGAGGCGTACCTTATGACAATAGGTTGAGTGTACTTGGCCTTTTCTCCTTGGAGCAACGGTGGATGAGTGGTGACCTGATAGAGGTGTATAAGAAGATGAGGGGCATTGATCATCTGAATAGACAGAGACTTTTTCCCAGGGCTGAAATGGTTAACACAAGGGGGCATAGTTTTAAAGTGCTTGGAAATAGGTACCGAGGGGATGTCAGGGGTTAGTTTTTCACACAGAGAGTGGTGGGTGCGTGGAATGCACGGCCAGTGGCAGCGGTGGAAGAAGATACAATAGGATCTTTTAAGAGCTTCTTAGATAGATACATGGAGCTTAGAAAAATAGAGGGTTATGCACTAGGGAAATTCTAGGCAGTTTCTAGAGTAGGTTACATGGTCGGCACAATATTGTGGGCCGAAGGGCCTGTAATGTGCCGTAAATTTCTATGTTCTATGTTTCAGGCCAAGACCTTTCATCAAGACTGGAAAAAATGGATAGAGGTCAGAGTAAGAAGATGCGGGGAGGAGAGGAAGAGGTACAAGATAGTATTGGTGAAAGAGATGAAGGGCTGGAAAAGTGGGAACCTGATAGGAGAGGACAGAAGGCCATGGGAGAAAGTGAAGGGGGAGGAGTACCAGGGGGAGGTCATGGGCAGGTAAGGAGATAAAATGGGAGAGGGAATTGGGAATGGGGACTGGTGACGGAGAAGCGGGGGGGAATTACCGGAAGTTTGAGAAATCGATGTTCGTGCCATCAGGTTGGAGGCTACCCAGACAGAATATAGGGTGTTGCTTCTCCAATCTGAATGTGGCCTCACCGTGACAGTTGAGGAGGTCTTGGACTGGTGTGTTGGAATGGGAATAGGAAGTGGAATTAAATTACGTAGGCACCGGGACTCCTGCTTTTCCAGGTGGACGAAGTGTAGGTGCTCGACAACGTGGTCTCCCAATCTACATCGGGTCTCACTGATATACGGGAGGCCACACTGGGAGCACCAGACACAGTAGATGACCCCAACAGACTCACAGGTGAAGTGTCTCTTCACCTGGAAGGACTGTTTGGGGCCTTGAATGGTGGTAAGGAAGGAAGTGTAGGGGCAGGTGTAATACTTCTTCTGCTTGCAAGGATAAATGCCAGGAGGAAGATCAGTGGGGAGGGATGAATAGATGAGTGAGTCACATAGGGACAGAAGGTGGGTAGGGGGGAGAGATGTGCTTAATGGTGGGATCCCTTTAGAGATGGCAGAAGTTAAGGAGAATTAGGTGCTGAATGCAGAGGCTGGTGGGGTGGTAGATGAGGATAAGAGGAACCTTTTCCTTGGTGGGGTGCCGGTGGATCAGGTGAGGGTAGAAGCGTGTGAAATGGAAGAGATGTGGGTGAGGGCAGTGTTGATGGTGGAGAAAGAAAAGCCCCTTTCTTTGAAGAAGGAGGACATCTCAATAGTTCTGGAATGAAAAACATCATCTTGAGAGCAGATGCAGCAAAGACGGAAGAATGAAGAGAAAGGAATGACATTTTACAAGTGACAGGGTAGGAAGAGGTATAGCCCAGGTGGCTGTGAGAATCAGTGGATAAACTGTCTCCAGAGACAGAGACAGAGAGAACGAGAAAGGGGAGGGAGGGGTCAGAAATGGACCAGATAAATGAGGGCAGGATGGAAGTTGGAGGCAAAGTTGATACAGTCAACGAGCTTGGCATGGGTGCAGGAAGCAGCACCAATGTAGTCATCAATGTAGCAATTTCACTTGGAAGATCATGTGCAGTTCAGCTCACCAAACTATCTTAAGGATGTGGTTGTGCCGGAGAGAGCGCAGAAGAGATTCACCAGGATGCTGACTGGATTGGGGGACTTCATTTATGGGGAGAGATTGGATAGGCTGGGCCTGTTTTTACAGGAGTGAGGACTGCTGGGGGATGATCTAACAGAATAAATAAAATTTTGAGGTGTAGATAGGGTATCAACAGCAGAGGGCATTATTCAAAGATGAAAGTTTAAGGAGAATTCAAGGGGTAAGATTTTTACAGAGAGTTGTTGATATCTGGAACTTGCTGCCAGAGGAGGTGGTGGAATCAGATACAATCACTACATGGAAGAGACAGACACAAATGTGCATAGCATGTGGGCAAATATGGTTAGGTCAAAGGTTGTTTCAGCACACTACTATCCTGTGACCTTGCCCAGCTTGAGCTGACCCACGTACTGGCATGGATAGAGGAATGGTTGGCAGGCAGGAGGCAACGAGTGGGAATAAAGAGGCTTTTTCTAGTTGGCTGCCAGTGACTATTGGTGTTCCTCAGGAGTCAGTATTGGGACCGCCACTTTTCACACTGTTTGTCAATGATTTAGATAGTGGAATTGATGGCTTTGTGACAAAGTTTGTGGATTATACGAAGATAAGTGTAGGGGTAGTTAGTGCTGAGGAAACAATGTGATTGCAGCAGGTCTTAGACAAATTGGAAGAATGGGCAAAAAAGTAGCAGATGGAATACAGTGTTGGTAAATGTATGACAATGCATTTCGTAAAAGGAACAATAGTGCGGATTATTATCTAAATGTAGAGAAAATTCAAACATCAGAGGTGAAAAGGGGCATAGTCCTCGTGCAAGACTCCCAGAAGGTTAATTTACAGGTTGAGTCATGGTAAAGGTGGAAAATGCAATGTTGGCATTAATTTCAAGGGGAATAGAATATAAAAACAAAGAGATAATGTTGAAGCTTCATAAAACCCTAATCAGCCAACACTTGGAGTATTGTCAACAGTTTTGGGCCCCATATCTCAGAAAGGATCTGTTGTCATTGGAGAGAGTCCAGACGAGGTTCACGCAGATGATTCCGGGAATGAAAGAGTTAACATATGAGGAGTGTTTGGCAACTTTGGGCCTGTACTCACTTATTGAAACCTACCGAACATTGAAAGGACTAGATAAGGTGGATGTGGAGAGGATGATTCCTCTGGTGGGTTATCCAGAACTAGAGGGCAGAGCCTCAAAATTGAGGGCGACCTTTCAGAACAGAGGTAAGGAAGTTTTTTTTTTAGCCAGAGAGTAGTGAATCTGCCACAGACTGCAGTGGGGACAAGTCCGTGGGTATATTCAAAGGGGAAGTTGATCGTTTCCTGATTGGTTGGGGCATTAAAGGATATGGTGAGAGGGCAGGTGTATGTGGTTGAGTGGGATCCGGGATCAGGCATGATGAAATGGTGGAGTGGACTCGATGGGCTGAATGGCCTAATTTGCTCCTATATCTGACAGTCTTATTGGCCGCGGGTACCTAAGTGCTCTCAGTCGCTGGCGGCCGTTTCAGCTCATCGGTGACGCTAAGAAGGATCGGGGGTATGAGATGTGACGTCACCGCTGATGGATAGCATTTGTTCATGACGTCATTGAGCAATTGCGTCACCGGGTGAGAGCGATGGCGGCGGGTGCCTGACGGTCGCAATGGAGGAGCGGCTCGACAGTCTGGATGGCTGGGTGTCGGTGCGGAGCGGGCTGTTCACCGAGCTCGAGCGCCCGCGACTCCGCTTCCTAGTGGCCTGGAACGAGGTGGAGGGAATGTTCGCGGTGAGCTGCCACAGCCGGCCACTACAGGCGCGGGATGCCGAAGCTGAGGCCGAGTCCCCGTCCCCATCTCCGGGCAGCTGGGCCGCGCTCTACTCCCCCAGGGAGCTGCTCGGCATCCACCGGCTGCTAGTGCAGAGCTGCGCCGACCTGGAACCCTGCTTCCCGGCGCTGCCCGAACTGAGGCCGCGGAGCCTGTGGGGCCTTCTGTTCCCGGACCGCTCTCTGACCGAGGGCACCGATCCCGGCCTCGACATGGACACCGTCTGCTGCCAGCTCGAAGCCTACCTGGGTTCCGCCGTCGAGCTCTGCGGCCACCGCATTGCCCTGGATACACTGTTCCCCGAGGCCGAGGACGACGACTACTTTGAGAGCGTCAGCGAGCTGCGGGGCCGTAGCCTGGAGCAACGGGTGGCCGGCGGGCGAGAGGCGCTGAGGAAGGTAGGGGGTCGGCGGGACGGGGGCTGAAGCGCACAGTGGCTCAGCCGATCTGTTTGTAGGTTGGTTGCCATGAAACCACATCAAAAACCTACCACCAGTACAGTAGTTATTTCTCTTTGGAGTTGGAGGAGATAATGGTGCTGGTGTGTACTTACTGGTTGTTAAGTGCACAGCGTGTGGGGCAATGCAGGGAGGGATGGAACTGACGTCGTATCAGATGGGTATTTAATCCGCAGGAATGTCTGAGTTAATGCCTGGCTGTCGAGTGGTGCATCTTCGCATGGTGATAACTTCATCGGCCTGTCCACCTGCATCTCCACTGTACTTGCTCTCCTAGATCTCTCTGTTCCACAACACTTTCCAGGGCCCTACCGTTTACTATGTTGGTGCTGTTCTAGTTTAACTTGTAATACTGTCACACAACCAGGTTGAATTCCTAGAGATGCTGCCTGGCCTGCTGCGTTCACCAGCAACTTTTATGTGTGTTGCTTGAATTTCGGCTTTATTCTCTAGCCCATTTCCCAATGGGTCGAGATCCCTTAGTAAATTTGGACAATGCTCTTCATTGCCCACTACACAAATTTACTCTGTTAATAGTATTGCCATCCAAATCATAAATACAGCTTAGAAATCAGAATCAGCTTTATTATCACTGACATGTGTCAGGAACTTAGCAGGAGCAATACAATGCAATACACGGTGATATAGAAAGAATAAATTACAGTAAGTATATATGTATACTAATTAGGTTAAAATAGTGCAAAAGTAGAAATAATATATATTTTATTAAAAAGTGAGGTAGTGTTCATGGGTTCAATGTCCAATTTAGGAATTTGGTGGCAGAAGAGAAGAAGCTGTTCCTGAATAGTTGAATGTGTGCCTTCAGGCTTCTGTACCTCCTACCTGACAGTAACAATGAGAAGAGGGCATGCCCTGGGTGATGGGAGTCCTTCAATTCTACGCAGTCATGGGTATAGAGAGAGTAGAACAGTGGGCTAACGGACATCGCCTTTCTGAGGCACCACTCCTTGAAGTTGTCTTGGATACTGTGGAGGGTAGTACCCAAGGTGGAGCTGACTAATTTTCTGTAGCTTTTGGTCCTGTGCAGTAGTTCTCTCCCTACCCCTCCCCATACCAGACGGTGATGCAGACTGTCAGAATGTTCTTCATGGTACATCAGGAGAAGTTTTTGGATATCTTAGGTGACAAATGAGATCTCCTGAAGCTCCTAGTAAAATATAGCCACTCTTGCCTTCTTTATAGCTGCATGGATATGTTGGGTCCAGGTTAGATCCTCAGAGATTTTGACACCCAGGAACTTGAAATTCCTCACTCTCTCCACTCTTGATCCCTCTATGATGATTGGTTCGTGTTCCCTCGTCTTAGCCTTCCTGAATTCCACAATCAGCTCTTTCGTCTTACTGACTGATTGCAAGGTTGTTGCTGTGACACCACTCCACTAGCTGGTGTATCTCACTCTGGTATGCCCTCTGATCTCCATATAAGATTCTACCAACAATGGTTGTATCATCAGCAAATTTATAGATGGTATTTGAACTATACTTAGAAACACATTATGGGTATAGAGAGAGTAGAACAGTGAGCTAAACACGCGCCCCGAGGTGCACCAGTGTTGATTGCCAGCGAGGAGATGTTATTATCACCAATCTGCACAGATCGTGATCTTCCAATTAGAATGTCAAGGATCCAGTTGCAGAGGGAGGTACAGAGGCCCCGGTTCTGTAGCTTATCAATCAGGACTCTGGGAATGATGGTGTTAGGCACTGAGCTATATTCAACGGACAGCATCTTGACATAGGTGTTTGTATTGTCCAGGTGATCTAAGGCCATGTGAAGAGACATTGAGATTGCGTCTGCCGTAGGCCTATTGTGGTGATGGGCAAATTGCAGTGGGTCCAGGTTCTTGCTGAGGTAGGAGTTGATTCTAGCCATGACCAACCTCTCAAGGGTTGGATGTGAGTGCTATCGGACGATAGTCATTAAGGCAGCTCACACTACTTTTTTTATGCACTGGTATAATTGTTGCCTTTTTGAAGCAGGCGGAAACTTCTAACTTTAAAAGTGAGAGGTTGAAATTGTTCTTGAATACACCTATCAGTTGGTTGACACGAGTTTTCAGAGCCTTACCAGCTACTCCACTGGGGCCTGCTGCCTTGGCAGGGTTCACCCTCCTTAAAGGCAGCCTAGCATCAGCGTCTGAGACAGTTCACAGGATTACCAGGATCTTCACAGCTGTAGTTGTATTTTCCCTTTCAAAGCTAGCCTAGAAGGCGTTGAGCTCATCTAGTAGTGAAGCATCGCTGCCATTCATGCTACTGGGTTTTGCTTTGCAGAAAGTAATGTCCTGAAAACCCTGCCAGAATTGACATGCATCTGATGTCACCTCCAACCTCGCTCAGAATTGTCTCTTCGCTCTTGAAACAGCCCTCCACAAGTCATAACTGGTTTTCTTGTACAGACCCGGGTCACCAGACTTAAATGCCACAGATCTAGCCCTCAGCAGATGACAAATTCCTATTCCATCCATGGCTTTTGGTTTGGGAATGTGCAGCAAGCTTTCTTTCACACACGCATCCACGCAGGTTTAATGAAGTCATTAACAACTGTGGTATACTCATCCAGCCTTGGAGATGGGACCATCAACACAGTCCAGTCCACCAATTCAAAGCAGTCTTGTAAGTGCTCCTGTGCTTCCCTTGTCCATACCTTCTTGGTCCTCACTACTGGTGCTGCAGTCTTTGGTCTCTGCCTACACTCAGAGTAGAAGTACAGCTAGGTGATCAGACTTTCTAAAGTGAGGGCGTGGAATAACACAGCTGGCATTCTTGATGGTGGTGTAATGGTGGTCCATGTGTTGTTTCTTGTGGTACTACAAGTGATTTGTTGATGGTAATTATTTGGTGACTTTTTCAAGCTGGCCTGGTTAAAATCCTCCAATATGATAGTGGAGGTGTCAGGGTGTGCTGTTTCGTGCACATTGATCCCGCTGCTCAGATCACCCAGAGCCTGTTGACATTGGCCTGAAGTGGAATGTACACCACTACCAAAATGATCGCAGAAATGGACGGCACTTAATTATGAGATATTTCAGGTCTGGTGAGCAGATTTGGAACATCATTGATACATTAGTGCACCAAGAGAATTGATCGTGAGGCATACAGCTCTGCTTTTGAGAGACTCGACAGTCCTATCCTGATGGTGTGTAGTGAACCTGCAAATCTGAATTGCTGCATCTGGTACGGAAGGTGTTAACCAGGATTCCGTGAAAAGGGATGCAAGTGGTCCCAGTGTTTCTCTGATACAGCACTTTAGCTCTGAGATCTCCCATTTTATTTACTAGAAACTCTGTTTACCAGTAAGTTAGTTGGTATTGGGAATTGAAAACCCCATTTTATTAAATACACCTGAGTCGATGAGGAATCTGACGAGAAGTACGGCCACAATCAGTATTGTTTCCGTCAGTTTTAAGCAGCAATAGGTTAGTCAATGACATTAAGACATCTTTATTAACTGTACAGCCCGTAGAAGCAATTGTGATTCTCAGCTGTATCAGGAAGAAGCAGGAATATTTAATTGTATCCATCGAGCTGTGCTGCACAAGGTCTCCGTCTCAAGGCACCATGGAAGGCTTTGAAATGACAGTGGATCCAGTCATGATACTGGTCACCAGCCTCCAACCTGAAAAATAGCCTTCTGTGACCATCTCTTCAGCCTCCTTCCACCAAGCCAATGTTGTATCCAATTGGCTAACTTGTGAACTAACCTTCCAGACCAGCCCACTATGCTGTATCTTGTCAAAAGCCTTGCTAAAGTGCATATAAACCACATTCACTGCCCTGTCCAGGTCAGTCCTCTTGTCATCTCTTCAAAGTTAAAACTCAGTCAGATTCATGAGACACAATTTCCTACATATGAAGCCGTGTCATGCTGACTATCCCTAATCAGCCCTTCCATTTCCTGCACATTCATGGGCGGATGTCAGAATTGTAATTGTATTGGAACAACTTGGCAAGAGGCACAACTCATGCAAGTTTCAGGCTGCAGCTGGGATATAGTCTGACCTGTGGCCCTTGCTGTATCCAGCACTCTCAGCATCTTGATATTGTTGGAGTAAATGGAATTTGCTGTAGACTGTCTTCTAAAGATTGAAGATTGTTTAATGCCATTTCCTGTACACAAATGTAAGGAGAACAAAATAATTGTTATGCCAAATTCGAAGCAGCATAAACAAAACACAGAAGATAAAGAACATAATAAAATACACAATAAATATAAATAGATAAGATGGGCTTGTATACATTGATTGTATGTCCATAAAGTGATGCCAGGCTAAGGTGACATAAGGTGACTGATGGAAATAATAAAGCAGTAGTGGAGTTATGGATGCAGGTGTTGATCAGTAGGTGTTCAAAACTACACACACTACTTCAAGTTAGGCCTCACCAATGTCTTGTATAACGTCAACGTAACATCCCATCTTTACTCAATACATTGATTTATGAAGGCCAATGTGCCAAAAGCTTTCTCTATGACCCTATTTACCTGTGACATCACTTTGAATGAATTATGGATCTGTATTTGGAGATTCCTTTGTTCGACAGCACTTCTCAGTACCTAAGGTTCCTGTTTTCTTGGCTTGCCATTGTTGAGAATCAGGATGTACAAGCTGCTCTCTCCTATCATTTACTTATTGTCCACCAGCATTCATAACTGTATGTGGTACGACAACAGAGCTTTTATGTTATGTTTGTTGTCTAGTCTGTTGGTAATGAAGTTTATTTTCCTTGTTTATTCTGTGCTGTTTTCCTGTTTTAAGACCGTAAGACAGGAGCAGAATTAGGCCATTCAGTCTATAGTCTGCTCTGCCATTTGATCACGTCTAATTTATTATCCCTATCAACTTCATTCTCCTGCCTTTCCCCCTTAATCTTGCTGCTCTGACTAATCAAGAACCTATCAACCTCCGCTTTAAATATACTCAATGACTTAGCCTCCACAGCCATCTGTGCCAATGAATTACAGATTCACCACCCTCTGGCGGAAGAAATTCTTCCTCATCTGTTCTAAATAGATGTCCTGCTATTTTGAGGCTGTGTCCTCTTGTCCTAGACTCCTCCACTATAGGAAACAACCTCTCCACATCCACTCTTTCTACACATTTCAATATTCAATAGATTTCAATGAGTTCCCCCTCATTCTTCTAAACTTCAGCAGGTACAGGCCCAGAGCCATCAGACACTCTTCATGTGTTAATCTTTAGAGAAGGAACCCAAAACTGCTCACAGTACTGCAAGTGTGGTCTGACCAATGTCTTATAAAAACTTAGCATTACATCCGTTTATATTCTAGTCCTCTCAAAATGAATGTTAACATTGCATTTGCCTTCCTCACCACTGACTTAACCTGCAAATTAACCTTTGGGAAATCCTGCACGAGGATTCCCAAGTCCCTTTGACTTTTGAACATTCTCTCCATTCGGAAAATATATGCCTTTATTTCTTACCATAACCATAGAACCATAGAAACTACAGCACAGAAACAGGCCTTTTGGCCCTTCTTGGCTGTGCCGAACCATTTTCTGCCTAGTCCCACTGACCTGCACACGGACCATATCCCTCCATACACCTCCCATCCATGTATCTGTCCAATTTATTTTTAAATGTTAAAAAAGAACCTGCGTTTACCACCTCGTCTAGCAGCTCATTCCATACTCCCACCACTCTCTGTGTGAAGAAGCCCCCCCTAATGTTCCCTTTAAACTTTTTTCCCCCCTCACCCTTAAGCTATCTCCTCTGGTTTTTTCCTCCCCTTGCCTCAGTGGAAAAAGCCTGCTTGCATTCACTCTATCTATACCCATCATAATTTTATATACCTCTATCAAATCTCCCTTCATTCTTCTATGCTCCAGGGAATAAAGTCCTAACCTATTCATCCTTTCTCTGTAACTGAGTTTCTCAAGTCCCGGCAACTAAGGTGCATGGCCATACATTTACATATACATTACATATACATTATTCCATTTGCCACTTTGCTCATTCTCCCAATCTGTCCAAGTCCTCAAGTCCTGCAGACTCCTGCTTCCTCAATGCTACTTGCCCCTTTACCTATCTTTGTATCATCTGTAAACTTGACAACAAAACAACCATCAATTCCATCAACCAAATCATTGACATATAAAGTGAAACACGTTTATCGCAATACTAACCCCTACAGCCAACTGAAAAGACCCCCTTTATTTCCATTCTTTGCCTCCTGCCAGTCAGCCAATGCTCTATCCATGCTACTATATTTTATTTGTAATACCATAAGCTCCTATCTTGTTAAGCAGCCTCGTGTGGCACCTTGTCAAAGGCCTTCTGAAAATCCAAGTAAACAACCTCCACTGACTCTCCTTTTTCTATCCTCCTGTTATTTCCCCAAAGAATTCCAGTAGATTTGTCAGTCAAGGTTTCTCCTTAAGGAAACCCTGCTGATATTGGCCTATTTTATCATGTGCCTCCGAGTACCCTGATACCTCATCCTTAATATTGGACTCTTAACATCTTCCCAACTACTGAAGTAAGGCTAACTGGCCTATAATTTCCTTTCTTCTGCCTCCCTCCCTTCCTGAAGTGTGGTGTGACATCTGCAGTTTTCCAGACCTCCAGAATCATTCCAGAATATAGTGATTCTAACAACTACTCTCATTTCTGCCTCCTGATACTCTCAAGATTCTGTCATACTGTTAGAGTCTTCCACAATGAAGGCTGATGCAAAATACTTATTACATTTGTCCACTATTTCTTTGTTTCTCCCCCTGCCCCCCATTACTAACTCCCCAGCTCCCCAGGGTCAGTGGTCCTATATCTACACTTGCTTCTATTTTACTCTTAATATATTTGAAAAACACTTTTGGTATTGCAGCTTCACTAGGCTAGCATTTCACTTTTACCAGATACTGCTCATGCCGTGCCCTTCTGCATGCTTCTTTGAGCCTGGGTTTATCACCTTGACTTGATAGTGAAGGGAATACTGGGCCAGTAGATTGTAGGCTGTGCTGGGATATGTTTCTACTTTTGCCATGGCCCATACCACCTCATGGTTGCCTGGTTCCGAGTCTGCCCTGTTCAGCGCAACTGTGGTGCCATAGGACATGGAGGATGTTGCTAGTATGAAGATGGGGCTTTGTCTCCATGAGGACTGTGGTGGTTACTTTTCCAAATGCTTGTGCCCCCTAGATTAGTGAGGGCAAGCTAATAGAAGCCCATCCCCATGCTAGATATTTACACCTGGTAGACAGGTGCTTCAGAACCTTAGCAGGTCCGTCAGTGGTGGTGATTCTGTTAAGCCATGGCTGAACATACTTTATCCTTTTTTGCTTTCATGTGCCTATCGTGGGAGAGTATTGAATCATCAGCTGAGGGAGCTCTCTGGACACGCTGATTTCTTCCCATTGCACTATGAATCACTGACACCTCCTGTTGCACCTGTCCTGTTGGTGTGATAATGTACCCAGGGTCAGTGATTGTATTCTGTGAGTACTGCTATGTCAGGCTGAGTCAGTTGTCGTACTCCTCCACCCATCCTCCAGAGGCCTTCTCGTGGGTGCTTTCCTCCTCTGAGCACTTGGTGTTATTTTTATAGCAAAGTTGTTCTGTGAAGGTTCTGGCCTTGGGTCATGTTAAAGGGCCTACTGTCAGCCGATGGTTTATGCTGAACAGATTTTGTTAACGGTAGTATTTTTTGTTTTGCAGGTCTTGCACCAACACAGACATGTTAAGAATATGGTAACCCTTAAGAAGCTGTACCAGGAGGAAGATGAAGCCTATCAGGATCTAGTCACTGCAGCCACACAGTTCTACCAGTGTTTGCTGCAGCCCTTCAGGGACATGCGCGAGTTTGCCTCACTGTGCAAACAGGAGGCCTTGGTAAATCTTGCACTTTCTGTTTCTTTACTGGAAATGCTAAACTTTAAAACTCTACATTTAGTATTAGGGACAACAGTTAGAAGCTGAACAAACGTTTCAGAATCAGAGGCTTGTGGGTTGAGCTCAGTGCATTTAAAGGTGAAAGATCTCTCCTGGCTGAAATTGGCTTGGGCAGTGATTAGCGGCTCTTGGGCATAAGAATCAGAAATGATCTGATAAGCATGGATTGGGACCTGCTGTTTTCTGGCAAAGGTATAGTTGGAAAATGTAAGGCCTTCAAAATGAAATTTTGAGAGTACAAAGCTTGTATGTGCCTGTCAGAATAAAAGGTAGCAATAACAAGTGTAGGGAACCTTGGTTTTCAAGAGATATTGGGGCCCTGGTTAAGAGAAAAAGGAGGTGCATAGCAGGTATAGGCATGTAGGAACAAATGAGGTTATGGAGTATAAGAAATGCAAGAAAACACTTAAGAAAGAAATCAGAAAGACTAAAAGAAGGCATGAAGTTGCTCTAGCAGACAAGGTGAGGAGAATCTTGCTTCAGTGGTTGGTAAGTTGATGGAAAAGATCCTGAGAGGCAGGATTTATGAACCTATGGAGAGGTATAATATGATTAGGAATAGTCAATATGGCTTTGTCAAGGCAGGTCATGCCTTATGCGCCTGATTGAATTTTTTGAGGATGTGACTGAACACATTGATAAAGGTAGAGTAGTAGATGTATATATGGATTTCAGCAAGGCATTTGCAAGGCTTATTGAGAAAGTAAAGGGACATGGGATCCAAGGGGACCTTGCTTTGTGGATCCAGAATTGGCTTGCTCACAGAAGGCAGAGTGTTTGTAGATGGGTCATATTCTGCATGGAGGTTGGTGACCAGTGGTGTGCCTCAGGGATCTGTTCTGGGACTCCTTCTCTTCGTGATTTTTATAAATGACCTGGATGAGGAAGTGGAGGGATGGGTTGATAAATTTGCTGATGACACAAAGGTTGGGGGTTGTTGTGCATAGTGTGGAGGGCTGTCAGAGGTTACAGCGGGACATTGATGGGATGCAAAGCTGGGCTGAGAAGTGGCAGATGGAGTTCAACCCAGATAATTGTGAGGTGGTTCATTTTGGTAGGTCAAATATGATGGCAGAATATAATGGTAAGACTCTTGGCAGTGTGGAGGATCAGAGGGATCTTGGAGTATTGAGTACAGGAGATGGGATGTTATGCTGAAGTTGTATAAGATATTGGGTGGGGTCTAATTTGGAGTATTGTATGCAGTTTTGGTCACCTATCTACAGGAAAGATGTAAATAAGGTGGAACGAGTACCTAGGAAATTTACATGGATGTTACTGGGTCTGGAGGACCTGAGTTATACAGAAAGATTGAATAGTTTAATGGTTTATTCCTTGGAAAGTAGAAGATTGCGAGGAGATTTGATAGAGGTATACAAAATTATGAGGGGTATATATAGGCTGAATGTAAGCAGGCTTTTTCCACTGAGGTTGGGTGGGACCACAACCAGAGGTCATAATCTAAGAGTGAAAGGTGAGAATTTTAAGGGGAAGCTTCTTCACTCAGGCTCATGAGCGTGTGGAGCAAACTGCCAGCACAAGTGGTGCATGCGAGCTCAATTTCAACATTTGGATAGGTACATGGATGGAAGGCTATGGTCCCAGTGCAGGTCAATGGCAGTGGGCTGTTTAAATGGTTTCCAGCATGGACTAGCTGGGCTGAAGGGCTTGTTTCTGCACCGTACTTCTCTGCAGCTATGACCTTATAAGGTTTGTTGAGATCTGAGCTGGAGAGTGACTGGTATTGGAGGGGGTGTGATTTCACTCTGCAGCTCACACTGCTCTTCCATAGATCTATTCTCCCCTGATAAACGTTGCTTGACTGTTCCCACAATGGATTTACTTTTTGAAGGATATTAGTAGTTTGTAAAAGTAGTTGTTTTGTCTGCCTGCCCTCAGCATTGAATGTGAATCCAAGTAAGAATAATGAAGTAAACAGTGTTCCTTCTGAGGGCCATAATGGGACAATTTCTATTCATGAAATTTGGGCCAGGATTCATGCTCATGTTTGGTCAGACCCAGAAGTGAATATTTGAACTCCTTTGTTACTAGCTACACAACCAGGTAATCTATAAACTGTCAGTAGAGTTCTTACCCAAACTGACCACTTTCTATTTGCAGAAATCCCTCGAGTTTGACACCCTGGGTCCAAGGAGAATTCAGAGTCTGCAGAAAGAAGCGGAAGAGTGGTCTCGGCGCATGCAAGAAGCAATCTGCTCAATTCAGGACATAACAGTGGATTATTTCAGGGAGACAGTGAAAGCATTGGCAGGTAAATTGGACTGGAACAGTGGCAGGCGAACAGCTGCACTCTCTAGAATTGACATTGTTGTGAGAGGTTGCAATTTAGAGAACCATCAGAGGGAGGAGTGATGCTATTGAGCTGAGGGTCATTGCTCCCAGTAAGAGTGATACAAGCTGGGGAGGTGATCTCCGAGTGTTCATGTTATTATTAATTTAATTAATGTTTTTTTTTAAATATTTAAAGATACAGCTTGAAACAGGCCCTTCCGGCCCAAAGAGCTGCAACCCACCTATTTAACGCTAGCCTAATCACATGGCAGTTTACAATGATCAAATTAACCTACTAAACGGTACATCTTTGGACTGTGGGAGGAAACCCACACATTCACGCCATCCGTCCAGGCAGCGATGGAATTGAACTGTGAGCTCCAAAGCCCTGAATTGTAATAATGTCACACTAGCTGCCCAGGCAGCTGTGTTCTGTTAACTTTGAAGGTGTTGGCAACACAAAGAATGCTGGAGGAATTCAGTGGGTCAGGCAGCAGCTGAGGAGGGAAGGGAACCATTCTCGTTTTGGATGAGATCCTTCAGGACTGGAAAGAAAGAGAGCAAAAACCAGAATCAGGAAAATGTTTGTGTTTCATACAGCAAATAGACAGCATCTGTATTATAACCTGGTAAACAGCCTATGGTTATCTGTAATTATCTAAGAATGTAATTTAAATTTATTGGGGGTTTTGGCCTCTAAAAGCAGAGTGGGTGAATCCCAGCTAAGAAGACTTGGACGCAAATTGCTGTTATATGAGGAAGTGTAATTAACCCCTGGACCCCTTGTATTGTGATTTCTTTATTCTTAGGACTGGGTGTTCAGTGTTATCTTTGTTTCCTTATCTTTTTGAGCAACGTATCAATTATTTGAATGTGATCCAGAGGAAAGATAAATATGTGAATAAAACATTGTGACAAAAGCAGCTGTAGTTTCTCATGAATTCTCATCCCGAAGCCATGCAGAAGCAAATGGAAGAAGATCGAAATCGCTTTGGCAAAGCTGCCTGGGCCAGTGTGGCACCTAGACAGGAAAAACTGAAGTTCATGTTTGCGAAGGAAACTTTGCAACACACCAGGGCAAAAGAGCTGTGCTTGAAACGCAAGAAAGCCCAGATTCAGTACAAGGTAACAAGCTTAGAGTTGTTCTTATAAACCACTCTCTTTAGGTTGCGAAACATTTCAGTAAAACTCTCTTTAAATTTAGATGGAACATCTTGACAACAAGGCAGTGGAGATGGTGGATGAACTAGAAATGCAGTATTATGAAACACAGCTGGAGCTGTACAGCATTCAGCTAGAAACTTTAAAGTATGAGGAATTGCTGGTTGTTGCTCAGCTGGACACCATTCGACGTGAAGTCAGGGGTGAGTAGGTGTCTGGCTATTCATTGTTCACATTCACAGTACAGCAGATTGGGTTGAGTTATTCCAGGCAGACCCCTGTCCTATTAAAATTCAGATATTCCTGATCTATGGGTTGCACCTAACACTGAGCTTGTAGCTGTGTCGGTAAACAAGGTGGTATAGGTCAGAAGGATTTGTTTACGTAAGGTGCTCCACCATCCTCAGCAATCTCTTTGCACATTGAGATACATAATGAGGCTTGATCTGGAAATCAGGGAAACGAGTGCTGCTGACTAGATCTTTGGTCTGTGTTGCTTATTGGACATGAGTGATGTGTCTAGATTGGAGTTAACTACAGCATACGGTGTCTGTTCATTATCTCAGCTAAAGAATGATTTGTGAAAGAGTATTGCATTGTTCTGGGCAGAGGCAGGTTGTGCTCCGTCGACAGCTGGTTCATTGATTGTCACTACAGCAAAGACACTAGTGAAGTTTGCTATGCTGGGCCACTTACCAGCTCTGGTTAAATTCCTCTTGTCAAATATTATGATAAGCTGTTGAAAATTTAGATTTTGATGCTTTTGAAAAGTTACTGTGACCCCACCCTAACAGATAGTAAAGCTGCGGTTGCTGGAATAGAAACACTTTTCTTTGGGTTGTGTATCAAGTACCAGATGAACAGATCATTGCTGTATGGTTCAGATCCTGCCAATGCTCATCAGATAGTCGAGGTAGTAAACTGGGTTTAAACAGGTTTATTTGAGAAGCAGACACCTTAAACCAAATACACTTAAGTTTACCTTTGTATTTCAATCTTTTAATGGTGAAGCTCCAGTCTAAAAATTAGACAATAATGAGGTCCATGGTGAATTGACTATTTGGATTCAGAACTGGCTTGGCCATAAAAGTCAGGGGGTGGGGGCAATAGAACTTAGCCTTGCCGAAGTTTGGTGACTTACAGTGTCAGAATATAGAACATTTGCTGATGTAGGCAAAGAAATGGCAGATGGAGTTTAACCCGGCTAGATGTGAAGTGTTGCACATTGGTAAAGATACCTCCAAATGCAAGACCCTTAACAGTGTTGATGAGCAGAGGGATCTTGATATCCAAGTTCATAGCTTCCTGAAAGTGGCTACACAAGTTGATTGGTAGTTAAGAAAGAATATGGCATGCTTGCATTTATTAATTGTGGAACTGAGTTCAAGAGTTGAGATGTTATAATTGCAGCTTTATAAAACTCTAGTTATGCTGCATCTATAGTATTGTTACAGTTCTGGTTGCCCCATTACAGAAAGGATAATTCAAGATGAGATACTAAATTGAATTAGACTTTGGTTTTTTGGAAGAAGCCAGAGTGGTGGTAAGGTTAGGGTTGCCCCAGGAAGTTACTAGGAAAGTAGATGAAGGCAAAGCAGTGGATCTTGTCTACATGCACAAGGCATTTGACAAGGTCCTGCATGGGAGGCTGGTCAAGAAGTTTCAAATTTAACACAAGCACTAACACAAGTGGTGGATGCGGCATCAATGTAAACATTTAAGAGAAATTTGGACAAGTATATGGATGAGGGGTATGGAGGGCTATGGTCCCTAAGCAGGTCCATGGGAGGAGGCAGATTAAATGGTTCGGCATAGACTGGATGGGCTGAAGAGCCTGTTTGTTTATTGTAATTTTCTATGCCCATATGCTATTGAGGCTTTGGAGAGGATGCAGAAGAGATTTACCAGGATGCTGCCTGAATTAGAGAGCTTGAGCTATAAGGAAAGGATGGGCAAACGTGGGTTAGACCAAAGACATAGCAGCAGAATTAGGCTGTTCGTTCTATGGAGTCTGCTCTGCCATTCCATTATGACTAGATTTATTATTCCTCTTAATCCCATTCTCCTGCCTTTTCCCTGTAACCTTTAATGCCCTGACTAATCAAGGACCTGTTAACCTCTGCTTTAAATATACTCAGTAACTTAGCCTCCACAGCCATCTGTGGCAATGAATTCCACAGATTCGTTATCTATAGCTAAAGAAATTCCTCCTCTTCTCCATTCCAGATGGTTATCTCTCTCTTCTGAGGCTGTGGCCTCTGGTCCGAGGCTCTCCCTGTATAGGAAACATCCTCCCCACATCTATTCATCCAGGCCTTTCAATATTTGATAGGTTTCAGCAAAATCTTCTAAACTCTAGTGAGTATAGGCCTTCAAATGCTCCTCGTATGTTAACACTTTCATCCCTAGAATCATTCTCATGAACCACTTGGGTTCTCCAATTGTTTTCTCTGGAGCAGCAGAGACTGAGGGGAGATCTGATAGAGGCTTATAAGATTGCAAGAGGAATTGATAGAGTAGACAATTTCGTTTTCCCAGGGTTGAAGTATGGAATATCAGAGGATATGCATTAACTGAGAAGGAATAAGTTCAAAGGAGATGTGCAGGGTAAGTTTTTTTTACACAGCAAACAGAGGGTGCCTGGAATGTGCTACCAGGAGTGGTGGTACAGGCAGCTATGATGGAGACACTCAAGTGGCATGAGTGTACAGGAAATGAAGGGTGCAGACATTGTATAGGCAGAGGTGGTTTGTTTAACTGGGCATTTATTTACTGATTTTAGGTTAGCAAATTATCATGGACTGAAGGGCTTTGTCCTGTGCTATACTGGTGTATGTAAACAATCCCCCACAACCCCCACCCCATACCTCCAGCACCTTAACAATCACTGGCTCATCAGTGAGTTAGATATCTGCCAAACATCATTGTTAGTGTTCCCTCTTTTGCTTAACATTAACTTTAGATCCACTGACTTTCTAGCTGACTGTCCATTAAGCAACACTGAATGAAGAGCTGGTTGCTAACACAACAAAAGGCAAGTTTCCAGCTTAAGCCTTGCTCTACTACAAGCAGCTCATTGTGCAAAGAGATTGCCAAGGATGATGGAGGTGGAGTGTTGTCAATGCACAGCTGCTCAAAGCCAGGAAGAAATGTGGTGGCGGGGGGGTTGCGGAGGTTGTTGGGAGAACCATCAACTAAAACAATCCAAGGTTCTCACTGCAAGTGAGAGAGCAAACACTTCTATTCAGGGCAGGCTGGTGGACGCAATAATGCATTACCAAAAAGGAGGGAGAAACATATGAATGTATAGGTAGTCACAAAAAAAACAATAAACTTAAATATATCCTGGTTGGAAAGATCCATTGTTTGTTATCAGCTAATGAGGGCTTTACTGTTTGCAACTCTAGAAAAAGAGGAAGAGGTGATTTACTATGATGCTTGTGAAGACCCTGAGCAGCTTCAGGCCAATGAGGGGATGGGCCTGGTACATGACAGTCGGTCAGTAGATCTTAACAAGTTGATGCGTAAAGCTCATCAGCTGGAGACTAAACGCGGTGCTATTGGCTCACGGCGATCCTACCTGAGGAATAAGCGGGTAATTTCAGAAACCTTCGTCCGGACTAACTGGTTTCTCTCTCGCAGTTTTGTTTTAAAAATCTGAATGCCAATGTTTTCTCCTGTGTACCTTTAGTTTAGCAGATTGCTTTTAGATTTGTAAATGCAACATGAACAAACCTTGCTTTAGTAAATGAGTGGTTTGTGCTGGTACTCTGATTTGGGCAGGCCAGAGATGCCGTCTGATTGTTTTCCTTGTGTTGTTGGGGTAGAGGTTTTGCCTTCCAGCTGAGGCGAATCTGTTGGAGTCGTCTGTTGTATCCTATGCTGCTGGCGTAAATTAGGGGACCACCTTGTTGAGCACCTTCACCCCATCCACCAAAAGTGAGATTTCCCAGTGGCCAACCATTTTAATTCTCATTCCCATTCCAACATGTCAGTCCATGGTCACCTGTTTTGCCATGATGTGGCCACTCTCAGGGTGGAGGAGCAATGCCTCGTATGTCATGAGCATTGATTTCTCCTCATGGTAAATTTTTCCCCTCTGTCTTCCCTTTTCTATTCCCCCCTCTGCCCTCTTACCCCTTCTCACCTGCCAGTCACCTCCCCCGGTACCCCTCCTTCCCTTTTTCCCATAGTCCACTCTCTCCTGTCAGGTTCCCTCTTCTCCAGCCCTTTACCTTTCCACTCGAGGGGCTTCACCTATCACCTTCAAGCTCTCCTCCTTCCCCTCCCCCCACCTTTTCATTCTGGTGACTTCCCTTCCTTTCCAGTCCTGACAAAGGGTCTTGACCTGAAATGTCAACTGTTTATTAATTTCCATAGATACTGCCTGTCCTACCCAGTTCCTCCAGCATCTTGTGTGTGTTACCCTGGATTTCAGCATCTGTAGAATCTTTTGTTTTTACCCAATTGGTTTTATCCAATTTTGGAGCAGAATATTATCTTCACTGCTGAAAGCTCTCATGCACAGAACTATTGGTCATCGAACATCGAACCAGAGTTAGTTTCTGCCCATCAGCCAGTCATTAGGCAGTGCAGCTGACTACCAGAGAAAGATCTACAGTGATGTTCGGCACAACATTATGGACCAAAGGGCCTGTATTATACTGTCGGTTTTCTATGTTTCTATGTGATGCCTGGGAAAATGGGTGTAAACAGACAGTGACATAAAAATTAGTGCCAATTCTTTGGGATGGTGTCAAGTGATGTTTGACAGCTGCTAGCCAGAGGTTTCTTTCCATAATTTACACACTTGTCTACCTCTTAACAGGACTGTGCATGTATAGATACTTTGCATTTATGTCACCATTCACCTGAGTGGATACACTTGTAGGGGTGGCACATTAACGGTTCAGGTTTACATGGCATGTTAGTTATAGTGATTTGCACAAGACAGATCAACCTGTGAGGTATATCACAGGGATATTTTCATGAACCTGTTTCACTTATGGGGCTTTCTGTTGTACCTGTTGATCCAGAGTCTGGCCAGTAGAATCAGGAGCCCTGCTCAATTAGTAATCACTTTCTGCTATTTCTATCCGCACCTAACTGCATTTTCTCTTCCCCAGGATCAGTGTAAGGAAACTCAAAAGACAAAGCAGCAACAGTTACAAGAAGCAGAAGTTCGTTTACGACAGCACCACAGTATTCAGCTAGTATGTATTTGTCATTTATGGTTCAGTTTGTGTCCGCCGTGGGATTGTTCGTTAATACAATTTATCATATTGTGTTTACACAGAAACGTGACCAGCAGAAAGAAGAAAAGAAGCGGAAGAGGGAATGGGTAAACATGGAGAGGCAAAAGACTTTGGAAAGGCTGCGTAACTTCAAGGAGGTAGTGATCGACTCCTGTTTCTTAATCCCAGTTTTCAGGAGTGGTAGATTTATACTAATTTCTTCTCCCAGTTTGGGTTCTTGCTGTCTGGAATAGTTCTGATAGTACTGGCTCCCAATTCTCTCTGCATTTTTGCAAGTAGAGAACCAGCTTATCTCTGGAAACCCAACTGGAGGTTCTGGCCAGATTCCATTTGGCTGGACAAATGCTTGGTCTGTCAGATTAGAGTGAGGGGTGACAACGTAGGTAAGAATAAACAGAATCGCTGAGATATGCAGTTTAAAGTGGGTGCATGCTAGCTGTGTTTTCGTGTCTGCGTTAACCTTTTTTGCCTGCCCTAGAGTGTGTCCCTTTCTTCTGTTCCTATACAAGTAACTGTTAAAATGCATTTCTGCCATTATAACTGTATCCTCCTCCTCCTCCACTGGTACTTGTTCACACCTACTATTTGTAGAATAACTTCTCCCTCAGATCTCCTTTAAATTTCTCCTCTCTCACCTTAAGCTGTAGTTATAGATTCCCCTGTGCTGGGGAAAAAGGATTCTGACTATTTACAGTGGCATGCAAAAGTTTGGGCACCCCTGGTCAAAATTTCTGTTACTGTGAATAACTAAGCGAGTAAAAGATGAACTGATTTCCCAAAAGGCATAGAGTTAAAGATGACACATCTTTTTAATATTTAAGCAAGAAAACTTTTTTATTTCCATCTTTTACAGTTTCAAAATAACAAAAAAGGAAAAGGGCCCGAAGCAAAAGTTTGGGCACCCTGCATGGCAGTACTTAGTAACACCCTCTTTGATAATCACAGCTCGTAAACGCTTTTTGTAGCCAGCTAAGAGTCTTTCAATTCTTGTTTGGGGATTTTTGCCTATTCTTCCTTGCAAAAGGTTTCTAGTTCTATGAGATTCTTGGGCCGTCTTGCATGCGCTGCTCTTTTGAGGTCTATCCACAGATTCTCGATGATGTTTAGGTCAGGGCCATGGCAAAACCTTCAGCTTGCGCCTCTTGAGGTAGTCCATTGTGGATTTTGAAGTGTCCTTAGGATTATTATCCTGTTGTAGAAGCCATCCTCCTTTCATCTTCAGCTTTTTTACAGATGGTGTGATGTTTGCTTCCAGAATTTGCTGGTATTTTAATTGAATTCGTTCTTCCCTCCACCAGTAAATGTTCCCCGTGCCACTGGCTGCAACACAAGCCCAAAGCAAGATCAATCCACCCCCATGCTTAATAGTTGGAGGGGTGTCCTTTTCCTGAAATCCTGAACCCTTTTTTCTCCAAACATACCTTTGCTCATTGCGGCCAAAAAGTTCTATTTTAACTTCATCGGTCCACAGGACTTGTTTCCAAAATGCATCAGGCTTGTTAGATGTTCCTTTGAACCTTTTGAATAGAACTTTTTGGCCGCAATGAGCAAAGGTATATTTGGAGAAAAAGGGTGCAGAATTTCATGAAAAGAACATCTCTCCAACTGTTAAGCGCAGGGGTAGATCGATCATGCTTTGTTTGGGCTTGTGTTGCAGCCAGTGGCACGGGGAACATTTTCTGGTAGAGGGAAGAATGAATTCAATTAAATACCAGCAAATTCTGGAAGCAAATATCACACCATCTGTAAAAAAGCTGAAGATAAAAAAGGATGGCTTCTACAACAGGATAATGATTCTAAGCACGCCTCAAAATTCACGATGGACTACCTCAAGAGGTGCGAGCTGAAGGTTTTGCCATGGCCCTCACAGTTCCCCGACCTGAACATCATCGAGAATCTGTGGATAGACCTCAAAAGAGCAGTGCATGCAAGACGGCCAAAGAATCTCACTGAACTAGAAGCCTTTTGCAAGGAAGAATGGGTGAAAATTCCCCAAACAAGAATTGAAAGACTCTTAGCTGGCTACAGAAAGTGTTTACAAGCTGTGATACTTGCCAAAGGGGGTGTTACTAAGTACTGCCACGCAGGGTGCCCAAACTTTTGCTTCGGGCCCTTTTCCTTTTTTGTTATTTTGAAACTGTAAAAGATGGAAATAAAAAAGTTTTCTTGCTTAAAATATTAAAGACATGTGTCATCTTTAACTTTATTCCTTTTGGAAATCAGTTCATCATTTACTCACTTAGCTATTCACAGTAACAGAAATTTTGACTGGGGTGCCCAAACTTTTGCATGCCACTGTACCTATGATCTCAAATTGAAAGGTCACTCATCAAACTTCCACATTCCATTTAGAATTATCCCAGCCTATCCAATCTCTCGTTATTAAAACAACCCTCCATTAAAGATTGCATCAGGGTTAGGGTTGCATCTTAGTGAACCTCTTCTGCACTCTTTCACTATCACAACCTTCTTGTAGTGTGGTGACTATTTGCAGTACTCCAAATGCTGCCTAATCAAACTTGACATGATATCCCAACTCTTGTATTCTATGCCTTGGCATATCAAGGCAAGTATACCCAATACCTTCAATGCCCTATCCACCTATGTTGCCACTTTCAGGGAGCTATGGAGGTCTATCCCAAGGTGTCTCTGTACAATATCACTCCTAAGGTCCCTATTTAAGGTTCAGGATTTCCAGTACACAAGTATAAAGGAGATCAACATAATTGTTACTCTGGATCTGATGTAGCACAAAACACAATAAGATAAAGAACACAATAAATACAAATACATTAATTGTATTTCTATAAAGTGGTGCTAGGCACAGGAGTGTCTATATAAAGTGACTCTAACAGGAAGTGATAAAATAGTGGTTAGGGATGTGGAGCTGTGAGTTAGTGATTGGAGGCGTTGATCAAGCTTACTGATTTTGAGGGCAGTTTTTGAGTCTGGTGGTCCTAGCGTGGATGCTATGTAGCCTTTTCCCTGATGGAAGTGGGGCAAACAGCCCATGAGCAGGGCAGGTGGGTGGTTTGGGAATAGAGTTGACATTTGGAATTTAATCCAGAGAAATATGTGGAAATGCTCTTTGGGGTGTTAAATTTAGCCAGGATATACAGAGCAAATGGGGACCTTAGGACACATTTGGATTATTGAGTAGCAACAATTGTATATTTGTTTTTTTTAACAAACAAGTCTTCTATTCTAGAAATCATCGGGGCAGATTGCATTTAAACCTCGTTGTCAAGCTCGCAGAATGCAGAGGCAAGATGCTACGTCACCTCACGCTGGACAACCAATGTCCATCATGGATAATTCCATTAGTAAAAAACAATCCAGACCCTCTAAGGCCTCCAGAAATATTCCAGTACAAATCTTCTTGCCAGCTGCTGCTTCGATATCTCCAGGACAGATGGAAACGAGTGAGATCTCTTCAGTAATGCCTCCTGTTCCCCCTCCTCCACCCCCTCCGCCTCCTCTCCCTCCACCCCCTCTTCCACCAGCTCTGCCGAGCAGCAAGAATTCAACAAAGGGAGATCAGGAGCAGCCCCTCATCTTCACCACTGAGAATTCAGCAAAGAAATCCCTGCAAGAAAATATAGGTAAGGAGCCATGATCTGATCCTGTGCGACCTAATGTAATAGCTTTTATCAGATTTGTTTAAAATCTATTCTTTAACTTGGTACTTGGATCCACACAGTGACTTGGTAGTTTGGACTCAGAATTGCCTTGCCTGTAGAAGACAGTGGGTACTAATGGAAGGAATGGCATAATTCCTGCTGCAGATCTGTGACCAGTGATGTTCTGCAGGCATTAGTGCTGGGGCCTCTGTTAGTGGTATATAAATGATATGGTTGAAAATGTAGATGGGTGGGTTAGTACATTTGGAGATAACAAAGAGATTGGAACTGTGGACTGTGTAGAATCCACAGCAAAATGTAGATCAGTTACAGATCTGGGCAGAGAAATGGCAGACGGTGCTTAATCCAAACAAGTTTTGTTGCAGTTTTGGAGGTCAAATGCAAGGGAAGGGATGCAGTTAATGGCAGGACACTTAACAGTGTTGATGTATGGAGAGATCAAGTCCATACCGTGCAGAAAATGGCCAGGCAAGTAGATGGGGTGATAAAGTTAATGTGTGGCATTCTTGCCTTCATTGGTTTGGGCACTGAGTATAAGAGCCAGAAAGTCATGTTGAAGCTATATAAAGCTTTGCTTAGGCCACGCTTGGGAGTATTTTGTGCAATTTTGGTTATCCCTTTATAGGAAGGATATGGAGGGGTAGAGAGTGTTTACCAGGATGCTGTTTTATTTAATGGGTATAAGCTATAAGGAGAATTTGGACAAACTTGGATTATTTTCCTGGGAGCATTTGAGTTTGAGGGAAGACCTGATGGAAGTTAATAACAAAAATTGTGAGGGGCATACATAGGGTCATCAGTTGGAATCTTTTCTCGGGGTAAAATTGCCAAGTGTTAAAGAACATTCATTTACGGTGAGAGGGAAGGTTCAAAGGAGATGTGCAGGCAAATCTTTTATAGAGTTGGTGTCTGGAATGGGCTGCCAGGGGTGGTGGTGAAAGCAGATATGATAATGGTGTTGAAGGGACTGTTGGATGATAGAGGAGTATGCAGGGAATGGACAGGGATGGATTGTATACAGGCAGAAGAGATTTAGTTCATGTTCATAGACACTGGGCTGAAGAGCTTGATTCTGTGCTGTATACTTCTATATTGTACCTGACTGTATCTCAACCCATTGCCTTCCAGGGACAATGGATGATGTGTTGGCTTCATTGAAGCGTGGCGAAGTATTGCTTAGGAAGGTTGATCGAACTAAGGTGCAGTATGCAGAGAAGCCTCGGGATCTGCGAGAAAGCTTGTTAGCCGAGATTCGACGAGGCATCCCACTAAGAAAGGTGCAACAAGCCCGTGATGGAAAGCCAAGCCCTGACCCAGCCTCGGACAGTGACCCAGCTACTCAGTTAGAACGCAGCATTAAAGCAGCTATGAAACGGATGAAAAAAGTGTCTTCTGACTCTGATGAAGATGACAGTGAAGATGGAGAGTGGGATGGCTGACATACCACTTCGTCCCAGTACTTGCTCTGTGCCATCTGCAAATTGAGTTTTGCACTGTCTGAATTAGCTGACAGAATAATGCAGTTACTGCAGAGTTGAATGGAGTTTAGCAGATTACATGCCCAGCCAGTGTTTGTGCTGAAGGATCCTGTCTGTGTACTGCTTTGCCACAGAATCTCAGTATAAGTATAGTACCAAATGTCAATACCAATGTCCATTCAATGCAAGCCCACAGTCAGTGGACAGTTCAGACTGTTCTTGCATAAAAATAATTTGAATTAAGTGCCTTTAAATTAGAAGATTTCACCTTTACTGCATGTGCACAATAGAAGAGATGGTTGTGTGTGCGTGAACACAGGCTTGTCTGTGTGTGTGTGTGTGTATATGTGTATGCACCTCTTAAAACTTTTTGATATTTTGCACAGACTATCAATCCCTCAATGACTCCATGTATTGTTTCCCTTATTTTCCATTCACTTTCTGTTGAGCTGCCTTGGTTTTACTTTGGAGCCTGATAGTCCCCATTGCACTTAAGAAAATATTATTTTTACAGAAAATGTCCTGTGAATTGATTACTGTGCCAGTAGTTTTCCTCATTATATCATTATTCTGTCTGTTTCATGATCAGATCCAGCGGAACTCCAGTGGAGAAGTGTAGCTGAGGGAGAAAGGCCATGACTACATTAAGTAGTTTACAGGTTTGCGACACTGTGCGCCCCCCTTATCTTTGATGTTCCATGATATTCCAGAAACATTGGTGGATGATTGGCACTTAAAGTGTTAAGAGCCAGGATAGCAAAAGAACAAAGACTTGGGTTTTACATTCTGAGGAAAAACACTTGTGTGGTGTAGGAAACAGGATCCTGAAACAGCAGTGTGCTAATGCCTGAGTCAACAGTGTAGTTCTGTGATTGGTCATTAATGAGATCCCCTGCTCTTGGGATAATGGCATGGGGCAATCTGTGTTCAGCTCAGGTAAGCTGTGTGCGGGGTTTAGTGTTGGTGAGGGAGCACTCGCATCACGTGACTTGGATGCAGCCAGTTGAGCCATGGCTCTAAGATACTGGGGAGTGATCTTGGTGACACAAGTTTGAAAATGTTAAACTTTATGGGGCATTGGCCCAGTGCAGGGTAGTGGAGCAGCAGGCTGTCAGAACTGCTCAAGTTTTAGCTAGAAAATGTTCACCTGCAGGAAGTGATTTGCTCACTTACTGGGACTGACCACTGTATGTTAGCTTCTGCAAGGTGTTGCATCTCAGGATAGACAATTAACTCCTGCTGTCATTTGAGGCAGTCTATGAAGTCCAGGATGCTTACAGATGATGAGCTGTTAACCTTTTACTTGCAGAAGTTATCATTCTGCTCCAGGTTTAATGGAAACTGGAGCAGCTATGGCTCTCTGCAGTTTAATGAGAATTCTCCCAAGCAGACACAACCAGATGACTGTACCTAATTGTAATGCCTTTCATAGGCGAGCCTGTACCATTTGAACCTGTGAAAAGTGGTTACCCAGAGAAATTAAAAAGGCAACAGTTCACCGGAGTAAAAAACTGTACAGTAGTTGAGGGAGAATTGGTTAATATTGCATTATGCTTTTTCCTCTCAGGTGTTTAAAGTTTCTTTTCAGAATTGCTTCTGAAAATATTCGTATTTATAATTGTACTTTGCATAAATCAATGAATGAAAATGATAGCTATTAATTTTTAATAATATTGTTTTTCCTAAGTGTGACTACAGAGCACTCTGGTCACATTCTATTCCAAGAACCCTCCTCATATGCATTTGTTTTCATATTGTGAGGTCTTATTGTATAAACACATTCTGCAGAGGCTGGAAATCCAGCGCAACACACACCCTTTATCATCAGATGAAGGGTCAAGGTCTGAAATATAAACTGTTTATTCCTCCCCATAGATACTGCCTGAGCTGAGTTCCTCCAGCATTTTGAGAGTACTTCTTTCCTTTTCTAAAGCGTCCCTGCCATGGAGTAGCAATCACTCATGGAAGCCACTAATTTCTGATTGTGTATTGGGTGTTCTTTCTGTCTCATCAGAAGTCAGTGTAGTAACTAGTGTTTTTATTTTTTAAACAACTGAAACTCTGACTTCCTGACTGCAGTAGAATGTGATTTCTGCTCTGGTCCTGTGCCAGCTGAGGGAATAGTTGGTTTAAATTGCTAAGCCCACAGCTAAGGTGAGACCCTGTTGTTGCAGCTTTCGGACAAAATGCTGCTTGTATCAGTGAATTGTTAAATTGTTGAGATCTAAAATAATTGGGAAAAGAACCAGAGATAAAATGAAAGGTTTTTATTCAGTTGTGTGCAGGAACAGTGGACTGGAAAGCAGCATAAATAGGAATTTCAGACCAGAGCTGTATATAGAATCAGTAATCATTTTGAAGAGGATGGGGGAGAGGAGTAGGGAGTGGGACTAGTGGAAGAGTACTACAACAGGTATGATGGGGAAAATGGCCTCCAGCAACACAAAGGAGGCTGTTCCACTCATCAGATGCCTCTTCTGCTCAGAGCCTGTATTTGCCCTGAATCTCACTCAACCTCCATAAAACACCAGCAACGAGACAGCACCCAGTAGTTTTAACATTGCCTTAAGCAATCAGCTTAAGTTCAAACATGAGCCCCGGTCATGGAACCCACGTCAGAAGTTCCTTCTGACCTTTATCTTCTTTAATCATAGACATCACAATTAATCACTCATGAATTGTTTATATACTTAAGGACAAAAGAAACCTGGTTAAAGAGGACCTTCTCTGTTCCTTCCCTATCTCTGGTGCTTGAAACCACTCTGAAACTGCAGTTGGTCTAATCCAAGCTTTAGTCACTAGTGTGCAGTTTACTAACTGAATTGCCAGCCAGTCTAATCCAAGCTTTGGTCACTAGGGTCCAACACCAACTGAAACTTGAGCAGAGTATAAAACCCAGTGTCCTCAGTCTGGAAGCTTTATGCAGGGAGGGAAGAAATGAAGAAATGTGATACTTGACCATGTTTCTGCCTCAAAACTCCAAATTGGATAAAGCTTCAACTTGGATGGTAAGGCAAAATTAAATAAATCTCTGCTTTTAGATCATGGTCAGGGATGAAGTACGTTGCTAGCCAATTTGTCTTGAGGTCATTTGTGTGGGAATATCTGCAGATTATTAAGCTGAAGGAATGGATTCTGAGTGTTGGGAAGCTAGTATCACAGAGGGACAGCAGTGGTTTCACAGGTAGGCCTCCTATCTGAGACCCCAGAGACTCTGGCTCAATCCTGATCTCTATGTGGCATTTGCACATTATTGTGATTGTGTGAACATGTGGCATGTGCTCCATTTTCTTCCATACCCTAATGATGGGTTGGTGGGTTAACGTCTGTGGTACATTACCTCGTAGTCTAGGTAAGGACCGGAGAAGGGAAAGGTGTTGATGGTCAGTTATTTAGAGGTAAGCACGGCAATGGACCTTTCCGGCCCAATAAGCCCGCACCATCCAGTTACACCTACGTGACCAATTACTAGCCCATATGGCCTTGCAATGTGAGAGGAAACCCACAGGGAGAATACAAAATCCTTGCAGGCAATGCTGGTTTGCTAGCTCTGTAATAGCATTACACTAACCACTACGCTACCATGTGTCATGACTCTCCGTGTCATGCAAGAAGGAATTACTTACAGAGGTTATAGGGAAATAATATGAGAATGATGGAATTGTCTTTCAGAGAATGGATGCTTCTCTGGTGTAGGTATGATCTGATAGGTTTGCAGGCTGACTGTTCCCTCGATCATATGTGCAAGTATTGGGCACCCTGCAACCAGAGAAATCTCAGGCTGGGAGCAAAAGGCCCCGGGCTGGTGAGCAGTATTGGACACTGCAGGAGCAAAGTCATCTCAGTGAAGAGAGTTCACAATGTTCTTGGTGAGCAATTGTTATAAGGGGTTGTGTGCACATATTGTAGACCTGGCAGTTCTGCAAAGTGTGTCATGAGGACATGGTCAGATTACACATGGTTGAGAAGGATAAAAATCGATTACTGATGCTGATTAGTTGGTAAAATGAGCAGAATAATGCAAATAGACATTTTGTGAGTGCAAGGTGGTAACTTTCTGAGGATTAATGCTACTAGGACATGGACAAGAAATGAGGGGAGCATTGAGAAACAAAGACGCCTTACTGGGTTCTTAAGGATGCCTGAAAGTGGCACCACAGGTAGATGCAGTGGTGAAGAAGACAATGGGAGATTGTGTTGCTTTCATTTCCTCAGCAATAGAAGAGCAGGAAAGTTATGGTACAGTCTTATAAAATAGCATAGTACTTTCTACATTTCTGGCCACCAGATTATAAGAAGGCTGTCATTGCGTGGAGATTGTGCAGCAGTGATTCGTCAGGATGTTATCTATAGTCATGTGGAGAGGTTGGGTTTTCCCTGCACTGCAGGAGGCTGATGAAAGGATCTGCTTATATAAAACAGGACAGACCTGTTCAAGGGTGGGTTCATCTCCACAGGTGTGAAGCCAATGCCCTCCCAAGGAGGTTCATTGGTAGTTGGGGAGGGTTTAAAGTAAATTGGGAGAGGGAAGGTGTGATCATTGGGAGGGGGTGGAACAAGATCCATAATGATCTTAATATTAATGGGGATTGTTAGACGGTAATGTGGGAAGGGAATTGTGAAATATGCAGGAATGTTTGATCAATAGACCAAGTGTCAGTGAAGAATTAGGAGCAGTGATGAAAGGAGTATACCAAAAGACTAGTTAGTGGAATGTATTTAGTAGGGAGATGTTGAAATATTAGTGAAAATGTATTCAAAGGATTGAGCAGAATTGACATGAATTATGAAAAGGAAATATTTACAAAATGGTGTTTTTAAGGCTGTGATTGGTGTAATAGGTGAGTGATAACAATGGATGCATAGAGTCAGACATTTTGCTACAGTACGTAAAGCCCTGGTAAGACTGTGTGTGCAATATAGCAAATGGGTCCAGTCTCCCTATCTACTCGTGATAGATAACTGGAGCAAAGTTGTGGGTGAGGATGGTAGTATTTGGTGTATGAGGGGAGACTAGACAAAGTGGGGCCCTCAGCCCTGAGTGTAGAAGAAATTCCTTCATCCAGAGGGTGGTGAATCCTTGGGAACTATCTGCCCAAGAGGGCTGTGCATTTTCAGTCACAGAGCATATTGTGGACAGAGATTGATAAATTTTTAGATACCAAGGAGATTGAGATGTTAAGGAGTTAATGTTGCTGGGAGCTGGGGAATGTGATGACAGCAGAGATTTTTCTGAGAGTAAGCTGGGGGGAGTTTAAAAGTAAAACGTAAAAATAGACTATTAGTTTGTATAAGGAGCCCAGCTGTGTCCATACCCTCATCACTCAGTGAGGCAGGTAGGTAAGGAGCCTGGAGTGCTTCAGGAAGGCTGAATGACAAGGGTGTTGCAGGGCCTGTTGGATGGTTTGATCAGCAACAGCCCCAGTGAGTGGTTGGTGGGTCAGCTCTCCAGGGTCCATAGGTTCCAGTTGAGGGACAACGATTAGAGGGTTGCACCCAGTGAAATGGAGCCCAATGACAGCTTCCACCTTCCATCCCTTCCCTACTACACACAAAGACCAGGAACCCTACTGTAACCCGCTTGTTCCTGGGCCTGTTGACTTTGTTATATTATCACTGACAGTGACATTCCTGGGAGAGTGGGTGGTGACCGGAATCAGAAGTTGAGAGAACGCCTTAATGTCAGTGCCAGAGATTCTCCACAGAGGAAAATTAAGAGCAATTCTGAAAATGTTTGTTATAGCAACACATTTTCCAGGATCTGCAACATTTCTCTTAAAGCACAACTATTTGAAACAGTTCCTTTCTCTACTGTGCGATCAGGATGGGGTATTATAGGGTTTATCAGCCAGGGCATGATCTGTTTGGACACTCAGAATCTTCCCACTTCCCCGTTGAGACCAAAATTGTGGATATCAAATCAATATCTATTCCCATATCTGAGGGAGTCCTGCAGGTAGATTAACAAATAAAAATGACTTATCAGATGGATGGAGTTATTAAAGGGTTAGTTGTAGCAGTATCCACTGCTATGTTAAGTAGCTTTGGAGTTGGTTCACATGATCCTTGTACTGCACTTTGTGCCCCATGCATGGATGCAAGGTTCTGTCATGCCAGGGTAGGTGATTTTACTCCAGGGTTTCTCTGGAGATGGGAAGGGCGGAGGAACGTCGACTCAGACCATGAGAGGCCTGTGTCAGGCATTTTCATGCCTTACAAGGTGCAGATTGGAAGTCTGTGTGGGGCGCCACTCCTCGCACAGACACTAGAGCAATGTGTGGGCAAGTGCCTTGCTCAAGGACACAAACACGCTGCCACAGCTGAGGCTCAAACCAGTGACCTTGAGATCACTAGACGAACGCCTTAACCTCTTGGCCACGTGCCCAACAGGGTTCCTCCAGAGATGGGAAACATGTCTAATTTTGCAGGATGCCTTATCACTTCTATCTCCTGGTAATCTATGACAGAGCTCAGAATAGTGAGTTTGGTGTTGGCCATGCCAATGACAGGCTGTCCAACTGAGTCAAATTAAGGCATTGATGTTGAGCTGGGAGGAAACTAATATTCGATTATTCTTCCACTGAAGGTGAGATGCACCATTGCGACAAAAAGAGGGTGCTGTCACAGCCTGATTTGGAACTCATCTGTATTTGGGATTAACTGTTGTGGATCTATTGGTTAATTATGGTTTGCATATCACTGCAAGGTGCAGGTGAATGTCACAGATGCAGAAACTGCTCTCTAGTCCCACTGGGCTGACAGCCAGAGGCTATTGTAAGGTTGCCAGTCGCGTGTAGTGGCTGATACTACACATTGAAGATCTTGTCCATTGTCCCTCTTGAATCCACACTCATTCAAGGATCTACTCTTCAGCCTGAGAGGTGGTTAAGGAAGTTTTATCATTGATGTTTCCTCCCTGACAGCAGGGAGACACTTCTGTAATGTCTGAGATTCCCTAACAAGTCATCCCTTGATCAGATGTGAAAGTTAGCTTGTAACTAAACATCTCTTCAAAGTTAGAGTAAGTCTGCCAAACAGAAGAAAAGAGATTCCCAATCTTCGAGCACAAGCCCCACTGAGAGCAGTTAAAGCTGAGATGCTGCCTCTGCTCAGTGGGAATACTTATGTGCTGGAGGTGTGATCATGAGGAAGCAGGGTCATGAGAGAGAAAGGTCAATGACTACAGAGTGAACAGGATCACATGCTCTACATGAAGGAGGGCAGGAAGCACTGACCCCACCAGTCTGTGTGAGGCCTCGGCAGGGACAAACGATTGCTTGATCCAAAACTCAGCATTACAGGAGTGTGAAATAACTGGTTCAATATCTGGTAGACAACCAGTGAGAGGGTAAGGCAGGAAACAGTCACTGTCTGGGAATTACCCGGGCCTCCCTGCAAATGGACAGGTTTAGACCACCAGGTATCCTACACAGTTAAGATTATAAGTGAGGATCAGTCATTCATTCCCTCCACAAAGAAGTAGTTCATATCTCACCAAACATGTATAATTTGGTCATTTAATGATCTGGAATTTATAAAACAGCTGGTTTTAGTAACAATGACACAAAACTCCCAGACCATCTACAATAGTTCATTAGTATTCATCAGGGTGGAACTGGTGACTGCAGATGCACTCCAGTGTTGGGTGGTGGGGGGGGGGGGGGAGGTGTTGAGACTGAAGACTTATTGTGTGTGTGGAGAGGGTGAGACTGCAGATCCACCTGGTTAAGGGGATCTGTGACTGGCTGACCATTAACTGTATTTGAATGCAGCCACTCCCATCTCCTGGCTCTCCCCTTGTCAATTGTCCATCCCCAGTTTAGCAAGTCCCTGTCGAAATCCATGGAGCTCGTCCAGTTTTCCATCAAGGATCCCGAGGAAGGTGGTGAGATCCTTCAGCAAGTTTTCGTACTTCTGCTGGCTTTCCTCCACATTACACTTCAGTGTCTTGGACCTGCTTTCCAACTCAGCGTTGGAGTTCTCTGCACTCTGTGTTCAGAAGACAGTGTGAGCAATGGGCAAGACCCACATGGACATAGAACAGGCTAAGGCCCTATAGCCCATAATGTCAGTGCCGAGTATGCCCCCATTACAGGGACTATAGATTTGAGACGGCCTGCAAGCCCATAGTCATCCAGCACAAAGGACCCCATTCAGACCACAGTCCATTCTGAGCAAAAGTAATTTTCACATTCGTCCCATGTTTTACTTTGCTAACATTTCCATCAACTCCCCCCATATTCTACCACCCACCTACCCACTAGGAGCAAATTAACTAGCCAATTCCCCTTTTTTTTTAACCCACATGGTAACTGGGGGAAATATGCAAACTGCACACACAGTTGACTAGGTCAGCGATTGATCTGGGCCTTTGGTGCTGTGAGGCAAGGACTCTACCCACTGCAACCTAACCTACCCTAGCCTGGGTCCAGGGGCTGCACCCCCTGCACAGTGGGTTTGGTCTGTATGGAAAGGATGTAGTATTCTGAGTACCATCTTCATCAACTGAAGCCACCATGGGGAGTTCTTGGGAAGCTGCAGCAACAGGGCGGAGAGTATGAAGGTGGGAGAGAGTGCTATTGCAGCGGTTTGATAAATGACTGATTGGTCAGTGTGAGAGGGAGAGCCTTGGTCTGTGGGAATCAGGCTGGAGACAGCTAAGGTGACCCCTCTCTTCCCACCTCTGCCGTACCTGTATCTGTTGCTGTAAACAATTGCACTGCTGCAGGAGCCCCGGGATGACCTGCACATCCTCTCTCAGCCTCTCCAGCTCCTGTCGGGGAAGAAAGAACAGTGTTCACCACCTTGACATGTCTCAGCACAGAAACAGGCCTATGATGCCCACCTCACGCTTGGTCTATAGCCTACTCGGCCCACAGTCATAGTCGTAGAACACTGCAACACAGGAATCTGCTCTTTAGCCCATCCATCAAACACACACGCAATACTGGAGGAACTCAGCTGGCCAGGCAGCATCTATGAGAAAAACTATAGTTGATGTTTTAGGCCAAGACCCTTCGGCAGGACTTTAGCCCATCCAGTCTGTGTCAAATTATTAGTAAGACTATAATATATAGGAGCAGAATTAGGCCATTTCAACATGGCTGATCTTTTTTTCCCACTCAATCCCCATCTCCTCCCCATATCCCTTCATGCCCCAACCGATCAAGAATCTATCAACCTATGTCTTAAATTTACATAAAAGATTTGACACCCACAGTTGCCTGTGGCAACAAATTCCACAGATTCTCTACTCTGTTTAAAAAAATATTCCTCCTCGTCTCCATTCAAAAAGGTGACCCCTCTATTCTGAGGCAAACAACAGGAATTCTGCAGATGCTGGAAATTCAAGCAACACATATAAAAGTTGCTGGTGAACGCAGCAGGCCAGGCGGCATCTGTAGGAAGAGGTGCAGTCGATGTTTCAGGCCGAGACCCTTCGTCACGGCCTGAAACGTCGACTGCACCTCTTCCTACAGATGCTGCCTGGCCTGCTGCGTTCACCAGCAACTTTTATGTGTGTTGCCTCTATTCTGAGGCTGTGTCCTCTGGTCTTAGACTCCCCTGTCATAGGAACCATCCTTTCCAGGTCCTCTCTATCAAGGCCTTTCACCACTTGGTAAATTTCAATGAGGTCACCCCTCGTTCTTGTAAATTCCAGTGAATACAGGGCCAGAGCCATTAAACATTCTTTATGTGACTAGCCTTTTAATCCTGGTATCATTTTTGTAAACCTCCTTTGATTCCTCTCCAGTTTGAGCACATCCTTTCTAAGGGGCCCAGAACTGCTCACGATACTCCGTGAGATGTCACCAGGCTTTACAAAGTCTCAACATTACATCCTTGCTTTTATATTCTAGTCATCTTGACATCACATTTGCCTTCCTCACCACAGACTCATCTGCAAATTAACCTTTAGGGAATCTTGCTCAATGACTCCCAAATCCCTTTGCTCCTGGAATGGATATCATCTTGTCCAGGTGACCTACCTACCATTAGATCTTTCAGTTTTTCCAGAACCTTCTCCCTAGTAATGGTAACTTCACACACCTGGATGCCCCTGCTGCTGTGCTGTCATCCCTGCCAGTGTTCTTTTCCAATCAATTCTGGCCATCTTCTCTCTTGTGCCTCTGTAATTCCCTTTACTCCTGTAATACTGATACATCTGACTTTAGCTTCTCCTTCTCAAATTTCAGGGTGAATGTGATCATATTATGATCACTTTCCCCTAAGGGTTCTTTTACCTTAAGCTCTCCAATCAATTCTGGATCATTGCACAACACCCAATCTAGAATAGCTGATCTCCCAGCGGACTTAACCACAAGCTGCTCTTAAAAAGCCATCTTGTGGGCACTCTTAAAAACTCCCCCTCCTGGAATCCAGCAGCAGCCTGATTTTCCCAATCTACCTGTATATTGAAATCTCCCATGACTATTGTAACATTGCCCTTTTGGCATGCATTTTCTTTCTCCCATTGTAACTTGTAGACCACATCCTTACTACTGTTCGGGGTCTGTATATAACTCCCAGCAGGGTCTTTTGACCATTGCAGTTCCTTAACTCTATCCACAACAAATCAACACCTTCCAACCCCATGCCACTTCTTTCTAATACAGTAATTTAATTTCATTTTTTAACCAACAGAGCCACATGTATCCTTGGACATTAAGCTCCCAGCTATAATCATCTTTTAGCCATGATTCAGTGATACCTACTATATCATACTTGCCAATCTGTTACTGTGGTACAAGTGCATCAACCTTATTCTGTATACTATGCGCATTCAAATATAGCACCTGTAGTCCTGTATTCAACTTTTGCTATTTTGTCCACATTTTACATTGCAACTCATCTTATTGACTGTAGTTTTGCCCTATCATCAGCCTCTCCTTTCTAGGAGTCTCACTATACATGGCCTCTGTTTGTAAACCAGCTACCTCATCCTCAGCACCATCACTCTGTTTCCCATCCCCCTGCCAAATTAGTTTAAACCAACCTGAACAACTCTAGCCAACCCTGCCCGCAAGAATATCAGACCCTCTCGGTTTCAGGTGTAACACATCTCTTTTGAACAGGTCAAAATACGAGAAAATCTGTGGTTGCTGGAAATCCAAAGAAATACACACGTAATGCTGGAGGAGGCAGCATCTATGGAAAAGAGTAAACAATCGATGTTTCTGGCCAAGACCCTTCATCAGGACTGGACAAGAAGATGAGTCAGAGGAAGAAGGTGGGGCTCAGGGGAAGAAGTACTTGATGATCGGTGAAACCAGGGGAGGGGGTGAAGTAAAGAGCTGGAGAAGCGAAAATCTGATAGAAGACCATGGAAGAAGGGGAAGGGGCGGAGTGCCAGTAGGTGGTGATGGGCAGGTAAGAAGATGAGGTGAGAGAGGGAAACAGGAATGGGGAATAGTGAAGGAGGAGGCAATTACTGTTAGTTCAGAAACTCAGCGTTCATGCCATCAGGTTGGAGGCTACCCAGACGGACTGTAAGATGGTGCTCCTCCAACCTGAGTGTGGCCTCATCACAGCAGTTGAGGAAGTCATGGACTGGCATGTTGGAATGGGAAGTAGAATTGGAATGGGTGACCACCGGGAGATCCTGTTTTTTCTGGCGGACAGAACATAGGTGCTCGGTGAAGTGGTTTCCCAATCTATGTTGGGTCTCACCAATATAGAGGAGGCCACACTTGGAGCACTGAATCTAGTAGATGATCCCAACAGACTTTGTCACCTTACCTGGAAAGACTGTTTGGGCCCCTAAGTGGTAGTGAAGGTGGAGTGTAGGGGCAGGTACTTGTTTGGCACTTGTTCTACTTGCAAGGATAAATTTCAGGAGGGAGAGCAGTGGAAAGAATGGACCAGGGAGTTGTGTAGGGAGCGATCCCTGTGGAAATTGCGGAGCAGGAGGGAAAGGTACTTGGTGGTATGATCCCATTGAAGATGGCAGAAGTTACAAAGAATTATGTGCTGGATGTGGAGTCTAGTGGGTTGGTAGGTGAGGACAAGAGGAACCCTATCCCTGGTCTGGTGGTGGGAGGATGGGGCGAGGGCAGATGTGAGTGAACTATTAATCTGTCTAGTCCCATCGACCTGTATCTGTACCTATGTACCCTTCTCATCCATGTACTTATCCAAATGTTCAGCTAGATATTTAAATGTTGGGTCTCTCTGCCTCCACCCACCCATCAGGCACCGTCCCAGAGCCCAAACACTCTGGGTTTCAAAAGAAAATCTTCCTACCAAGTGATGGGGGTATGTCTGAGAGTGGCTTTGCGCAATGTTGGGGCTAAACCCTGGGGACAGGCTGTGAGTCAGAAACTACACGGACTGCCAGACAGCACACATGGAGAGAGAATGTTTCAGATCAATATTCTCCCCCACTGCCCATCAGACCCAGGAATGAGGTATGTAATGACGAAAGAGTCCACACACAGATGGGAGGGCCAAAGGGACAATGCATGCAGGTGATGAAAGAGCCAAGGCCCAGCTCAGAGAAGAGCTTAAACAGATAATCTAACCTGGAGCCACAACACTTCCTCATTAGTCAAGAAGACCCAATGGCATCTGTACTTGGTGAGGAGACTGTGACATGCAAGGCTTCCTGTCCCCATTCTAACAACTTCCTAAACTTTCCACAGGAGCACCATCAAGAGGGTCCTGTCTGGCTGCCTCATGGCGCAGTACAGAGACTGCAAGACCCTACTGAGGAGAGTAAAAAACCACAGAGAGAATCACTGGGGTCCTTCTCCTCCTTCCCCCTTGAGCTCCCCCCCCCTCCATTTATGACATTTACCAGGAGCGTTGCAGATGAAGGGTCCGAGCATTGTTGAGGATCCCTACCACCCATTGTTGACCGACTACCATCAGGAAGGAGGTACAGGACCATCAGGACTAGGACTGGCAAACTGAGTGACAGCTTCTTCCCTCAGGCTATGGGGCTAATGAATACCCTGCTACCACTGAGGTCTTGTCACTATGGTAGCAAGCTGTTACTGTTTACTGTTTACCCGTGCTACATGTATTTTTGAATTATATTTTATTAAGTTATTCAAGGTAATATATTGCTTTATATGCAGTGTGTGAAATATTTTGTAGGTGCACCATGGCCTGGAGGAACATTGGTTGTATATTTGGTTTGGGACAGAACAATAGCATAACTGCTAGCACAATGCTTTACAGTGCCAGTGACCGGGGTTCAATTCCTGCCACTGTCTGTAAAGAGTTTGCACGTTCCATGACGGCATGGCTTTCCTACCAGTTGGTAGGTTAATTGGTCATTGTAAATTGTCCCGTAATTAGGCTAAGGTCAAATAGGGAATTGCTGGGCAGTGCAGCTCGAAAGGTCGGAAGGGCATATCTCACCCTGTATTTCAATAAATAAATGTATATGAACAGGCAAATGACAAAAAGCCTTGAAGATGGAAGTGGTGATATCTCTGGGCAGAAGGCCAGCTGCTGCTCCCCATGCACATCATGAGTGCATTGGAGGGGCTGAGACTGCACAGAGTGACCGTGAGAAGGAGAATTCAAGTGAAGGGGACCGTAAGGTCAGTGTTTTTCCTGTACAATTGCACAAGAACATCTCCAGATTGAAAGTGCTTTACCTGGAAGGACCATTCATATTTTTGGATGGTGGAAAGGGGAGAGGGGCAGCTGTTGCAACCCCTGTGGATCATAGGGAGAGAAGGGGGCAACCAGATCTGGGAGTCTAGATGGGAGGAGTCACAGAGATGTAAATCACAGAAACACGCCCTTTGGCCCATCTAATCCATGCCAAAATCGTTTAACTGCCTACTCCCATCAGCTTGTACTTCCATACCACTACGATCCATGTACTTATCCAAACTTCACTTCAACTTTGAAATTGAGCTCTTATACACCCCTTGTGCTGGCAGCTCACTCCACTCTCACAAAGTTTTCCCTCATGTTCTGTTCCCTTTACTCTTTTCACCTTTACCCTTAACCCATGATCTCTGTAGTTTCACCCAACCTCAGTGGAAACCTATTTATATTTACCCTATCTTGTACCCTTCATTATTTTGTATACCTCTATCAAATCTCCTCTTAATCTCCTATGTTCTAAAGAATACAGTCCTAACCTATTCTTATAACTCGGGTTCTCCAGACACATTGACATCCTTGTAAATTTTCTCTGTACTCTTTCAACATTATTTACATCTTTCCTGTAGATAGGTGACCAACACTTCACACAATACTCCAAATTAGGCCTCACCAATACTGTATACAACTTCAACATAATATCCCGTTGCTAGCGCTTAATACTTTGATTTATGAAGGCCGGTGTACCTAAAGGTTTCAACCCTATCTACCTGTAACGCCACTTTCAGCAAATTATGGACCTGTATTCCCAGATTCCTTTGTTCTACTGTACTACTCACTGCCCTACCGTCCACGTGTAAGACTGACCCTGGTTGGTCCTACTGAAGTGCAATATCTCACACTTGACTGCATTAAATTCCATCTGCCATTTTTCAGCCTATTTTTCCAGCTAATCCAGATCCCTCTGCAAGCCATGATAACCTTCCTCCTTGTCCACTACACCCAATCTTGGTGTCATCCGTAAATTTTTTGATCCCGTTAATCACATTATCATCCAGATCATTGATATAGATGACAAACAGCAATGGACCCAACACTAATGCCTCCAGCACACCACTCGTCACAGGCCTCCAATTAGAGAGACAACCTGCCACTACCACTCTCTGGCTTCTCCCACAAAGCCAATGTCTAATCCAATCTACTACCTCATCTTGAATGACGATTGGCTGAATCTTCTTGAGCAACCTCTTGCCTTACTGAAATCCATGTAGGCAATTCCACTGCCGTACCGTCATCCACATTCCTGGTAACTTCGTCAAAAAAAACTTGCTCTCAAAATTTTGCTCTTTGGAGGCCTCCCACTTATCACATACACCTTTGTCAGAAAACAGCCGGTCCCAATCCACACTTGCCAGATCACTTCTGATACCATCAAACTTGGCCTTTATCCAATGTGGTATCTCAACCTGCAGACCAGACCTATATGTTTGCATAGTTACTTTGAACCTGATGGCATTGTGGTCACGATGCAAAGTGTTCCCCTACACAAACCTGTCACCTGCCCTGTCTTATTCCCTAATAGCGGATTCAGTATCACACACTCTCTTGTTGGGACTTCTATGTACTGATTAAGAAAACTTTCCTGAATACATTTGACAGGGGAGATTTGTGAAGGCTTCTGGGGAGACTTTAAATTAGAATGGTTGGGAGGTGGGAATCAAATTGAAGAGACTAGGAGAGAGGAGGTTAGTTCACAAATAGAGAAAGCTAGTAGACAGTGTGTGAGGGAGGATAGGCAGGGGACAGAGAACGGGAGCACTCAGACCGAAGATGTAGGGGAGAAGGAAGAAAAAGATAACAAAGTTGGTTGCACCATTAGGGATAAAAAGAGAGTAAGAGGTGGAGAGTTTCTTAAATGCATCTATTTTAATGCTAGGAGCATTGTAAGAAAGGTGGATGAGCTTAGAGCATGGATTGATACCTGGAAATATGATGTTGTAGCTATTAGTGAAACATGGTTGCAGGAGGGGTGTGATTGGCAACTAAATATTCCTGGATTTTGTTGCTTCAGGTGTGATAGAATTGGAGGGGCAAGAGGGGGAGGTGTTGCATTGCTTGTCAGAGAAAATATTACAGTGGTGCTTTGGCTGGATAGATTAGGGGGCTCATTTAGGGAGGCTATTTGGGAGGAATTGAGGAATAGGAAAGGTGTAGTGATGCTTATAGGGGTGTATTATAGACCACCTATTGGGGAGCAAGAATTGGAGGAGCAAATTTGTAAGGAGATAACAGATATTTGAAGTAAGCACAAGGTTGTCATTGTGGGAGATTTTTATTTTCCACACATAGACTGGGAAGCCCATTCTGTAAAAGGGCTGAATGGTTTGGAGTTTGTAAAATGTGTGCAAGATAGTTTTTTGCAGCAATACATAGAGGTACCAACTAGAGAAGGGGCAGTGTTGGTTCTTCAGTTAGGGAATGAGATGGGTCAGGTGACGGAGGTATGTGTTGGGGAGCACTTCGGGTCCAGTGATCACAATGCCATTAGATTCAATATAGTTATGGAGAAGGATAGGACTGGACTCAGGGTTGAGATTTTTGATTGGAGAAAGGCTAACTTTGAGGAGATGCAAAAGGATTTAGAAGGAGTGGATTGGGACAATTTGTTTTATGGGAGGGATGTAATACAGAAATGGAGGTCATTTAAAGGTGAAATTTTGAGGGTGCAGAATCTTTATGTTACTGTTAGGTTGAAAGGAAAGGTTAAAAGTTTGAGAGAGCCGTGGTTTTCAAGGGATATTGGAAACTTCGTTCAGAAAAAGAGAGAGATCTACAATAAATATAGGATGCATGGAGTAAATGAGGTGCTCGAGGAATATAAAGAATGTAAAAAGAATCTTAAGAAAGAGATTAGAAAAGCTAAAAGAAGATATGAGGTTGCTTTGGCAAGTAAGGTGAAAATAAACCCCAAGAGTTTCTACTGTTATATTAATAGCAAAAGGATAGTGAGGGATAAAATTGGTCCCTTAGAGAATCAGAGTGGACAGCTATGTGCAGAGCCAAAAGAGATGGGGGAGATTTTGAACAATTTCTTTTCTTCGGTATTCTCTAAGGAGAAGGATATTGAATTGTGTAAGGTAAGGGAAACAAGTAGGGTGGGTATGGAAACTATGATGATTAAGTAAGAAATATAAAAGTGGATAAGTCTCCGGGTCCTGACAGGACATTCTCTAGGACCTTGAGGGAAGTTAGTGTAGAAATAGCAGGGGCTCTGACAGGAATATTTCAAATGTCATTAGAAACGGGGATGATGCTGGAGGATTGGCTTATTGCTCATGTGGTTCCATTGTTTAAAAAGGGTTCTAAGAGTAAACCTAGCAATTATCAGCCTGTAAGTTTGACGTCAGTTGTGGGTAAATTAATGGAAAGTATTCTGAGAGATTGTATATATAATTATCTGGATAGACAGGGTCTGATTAGGAACAGTCAACATGGATTTGTACGTGGAAGGTCATGTTTGACAAATCTCATTGAATTTTTTGAAGAGGTTACTAGGAAAATTGACGAGGGTAAAGTGGTGGATGTTGTCTATATGGACTTCAGTAAGGCCTTTGACAAGGTTCCACATGGAGGGTTAGTTAGGAAGGTTCAATTGTTAGGTATTAATATTGAAGTAGTAAAATGGATTCAGCAGTGGCTGGATGGGAGATGCCAGAGAGTGGTGGTGGATAACTGTTGGTCAGTTTGGAGGCCAGTGACTAGTGGTATGCCTCAGAGATCTGTACTGGGTCCAATGTTGTTTGTCATATACATTAATGATCTGGATGATGGGGTGGTAAATTGGATTAGTAAGTATGCAGATGATACTAAGATAGGTGGCATTGTGAATAATGAAGTAGGTTTTCAAAGCTTGCAGAGAGATTTGGGCCGGTTAGAAGAGTGGGCTGAAAGATGGCAGATGGAGTTTAATGTTGATAAATGTGAGGTGCTACATTTTGGTAGGACTAATCAAAATAGGACATACATGGTAAATGGTAGGGCATTGAGGAATGCAGTAGAACAGAGTGATCTAGGGATAATGGTGCATAGTTCCCTGAAGGTGGAATCTCATGTGGATAGGGTGGTGAAGAAAGCTTTTGATATGCTGGCCTTTATAAATCAGAAGATTGAGTATAGGAGTTGGGATGTAATGTTAAAATTGTACAAGGCATTGGTAAGGCCAAATTTGGAGTATTGTGTACAGTTCTGGTCACCGAATTATAGGAAAGATGTCAACAAGATAGAGAGAGTACAGAGGTTTACTAGAATGTTACCTGGGTTTCAGCACCTAAGTTACAGAGAAAGGTTGAACAAGTTAGGTCTTTATTCTTTGGAGCATAGAAGGTTGAGGGGGGACTTGATAGAGGTACTTAAAATTATGAGGGGGATAGATAGAGTTGATGTGGATAGGCTTTTTCCATTGAGAGTAGGGGAGATTCAAACAAGAGGAAATGAGTTGAGAGTTAAGGGGCAAAAGTTTAGAGTGACATGAGGGGGAACTTCTTTACTCAGAGAGTGGTAGCTGTGTGGAACGAGCTTCCAGTAGAAGTGGTAGAGGCAGGTTCAATTTTGTCATTTAAAAAAAAAATTGGATAGGTATATGGACAGGAAAGGAATGGAGGGTTATGGGCTGAGTGCAGGTAGATGGGACTAGGTGAGAGTAAGCATTCGACATGGACTAGAAGGGCCGAGATGGCCTGTTTCCGTGCTGTAATTGTTATATGGTTATATTGTTATATGGACAAACTCTATCCCATTTCGTCCTTTGACAGTATAGTCCCAGAAAATATGTGGAATGTTAAAATCACCTACTAGAACAACCTTATGTTTCTTGCAACAGTCTGTGATCTCTCTACAAATTTGTTCCACTCAATCCATTGGACTGTTGGATGCTCTGTAATATAGCCCCATTTTTTTTAGCGTATCACACCAGTCAGTCAGCCATTCTTGTCTGGCGCGTGGTGTCAGGATTGGTCTCCTTTCGGATTAACCGGGTCACGATATGAACGTTCCTGACTCGACCCTTTTTTTTCTTACGAGGCTGAGTGGCTAGCTCGATGCTCAACCCGGCACAGATGGAAAGTGTGTTCGGGGGGTGGCCCGACTTGGATTCGAACTCCGGAACCTTCACTCCGGAGTCTGGCGCTGATGCCATTGTGCCACCAGCCGGCCGTAACCCCATTAATGTCGTCATACTTTTCTTATTTCTCAGTTCCACCCATAACACCTCACTAGACAAGTTCTCCGGTCTCTCCTGATGGGGCACTGACTCGTAATACCACATCCTTTAATTCCCCTCGTTCTGTCACATCTAAAACAATGGAACCATGGAGTGGTGAGCTGCCGGTCCTGCCCCTCCTGAACTAAGTCTCACTAATGGCTACAATATCATAATTCCGGGTGTTTATCCATGCCCTAAGCTAATCCACCTTTCCTATGATACTTCTTGCATTGAAATATATGCAGCTTAGGACACTAGTTGCACCATGCTTAACCTTTTGATTCCTGACTTTGCCTGAGATCTTACTAATATCTGTCTCTACAACCTCCCCCACGCTCTATTCTGGCACTCTGGTTCCCATCCCCCTGCAACTCTAGCTTAAACCTGCTACCCCCGACCCCCCCCCCCCCAACCCCCAGCCCAGGCAATGCCAGCAAACCTTCCTGCCTTCTCGCTAGGATATTCATTCCCTCCCAGTTTAGGTACAAACTGTCTCTTCTGTACAGGTCCCACATTCTCTGGAAGGGAACCTAATGATCCAAAAATCTTACACCCTTCTTCCTACACCAACTCCTTAGCCACATATTAATAGAACAGAATAGAATATCTTTATTGTCATTGTTGTGGAGCAATGAAGCACAGTTTAGCAGCTCAACGTTTTGCATAATCTTCCCATTTCTGGCCTCACTAGCATGTGGCATAGGTAGCAATCCTGGAAGTCCTGCCCTTTAACTTATCACCTAACTACCTTTGCAGAACCTCGTCACTCGCCCTACCCATGGACCATGACCTCTGACTGTTCACCTTCCCACTTAAGAATGCTAAGGACTTGATCTGAGATGTCCCAGACCCCGGCACCTGGGAGACAACATACTATTCGGGAAACTCATTCTCGTCCACAGAATCTCCTTTCTGTTCCACTAACTTACGGATCTGCCATCACCACAGCTCGCCTCTTCTGTTCCCTTCCCTCCTGGAAATCTAAAGGATCGAGTCACCTGTCACTCCTTTAGGTGGAGGCTCTTTAAGAGGTGGGTGTAGACAAAATACCCATCCTTAAATTCTGCCTGCAGCTATTGTCTTGATCCAAGGTGAGGTTTGGGGATCTTTGTCCAACTCCAGGGTGTTGAACTCACAGTAACCACTCTCCTCCAACACTAAGGGAGCCCAAAAGGTCACCCACACACTCCAGTCCACAAGGCCGAGCACCCTCCTCACTGCTCCACACATCCCTCCAAACATTTGTGCCCCTCGTCCTATTTCTGAGCTGAGGACCTCGCAGACTCAGGCAGCTTGTGTTCACTTCTCCTCTACCTCCATGGTTCCTGAAGAGAGTTCACCTTCACCTCTGACCTGGTTCTAACCCTAACTGGAGCCACACTGACCTCAGTCTCACTCCCACTCCAGTCATTGAGCTCGGGTGAGGGAGAGGCCTTCCAGTGAAATATTCCCACAAACCTGCTCCTTCTCGGCAATCTCAGCCTCCAGCAGCCGCACCGTCTGGCTGAGCCGTGAATTCTGCTCTCTCTCCTTGTTGATGTCGATGCTCTCAGCTTCCAGTTCCATGATCTGGAGGAGAAGGTAGAGGGGGAAGTGTTGGAGGTCATCAGGGTCCAGTAAACAAAATTCCCAGCATCTTTCTGAGAGCTAGGAGCTATTCCTAACAAATCCACACACAGATTTACAACGTAAACACCAGAGATTCTGCAGATGCTGGCAAGTCAGGCCAGCACACACAAAATGCTGGAGGAATTCAATAGGTGAGGTAGCATCAATAGAAATCAATAGTTTTGGGACAAGTCCCTTCATCAGGATATTGAGAGATCTAAACCAACATATTTGGATTTGGGTTGGATTTCGGAATCATCCAATCAACTGAGCAAGTCGGTTATTGTTGGGACCTAGTGGTAGGGGCTGGGTGATAGCGGCTGTAAGGATGGTGGATTCTTCTCTTGGTCACTGCCAAGTATGGAGGATCTCTGCGAGGACACCGGTTCCCTGAGACACAGTGATTTCTCAGGGACAGAGCTGAGATTTGGCCAGGGAGGAACTTCACGCAGATCCGATGGGTGAGTGGGGTTCCAGGGCAGAGGAGAAAGGAAGGAACTCCGAAACAAGGCAGAGGTGTTGGGAGGGGTGTGGGGGTGTCTCTGATTTTTTTCTAGATGGTCCAAGCCCCTTGGGATCACGCACCTGAGAACCTGTCAATACCTGTATTGCAGCAACGGGAGGGGATGTTGTGGATGGAGGGAAGTGGGGGAGGGAGGGGGGAAAGCATGTGGTTGGAAGGGAAAGAGAGGGAGGGAGGTGGTAAGTTTAGAAAGAAGAGGGAGGGAGGGTGTGTTTGGAGGGGAGAGGGCTATTTCCTCCCCCTCCATTGGGTCCAGCTCCCCGCCCTCTCTCACCTTCTCCCGCAGCCTGTCTCCCTCCTCCTTGCAGCCCTGCAGCCGGTTCCTCCAGTGCTCGGCGGTGCTGGCTGACTCCTGTAGCGCTGCACTCAGCCGGGCGTTGCTCTCGCCCAGAGTCCGCAGCTCCTGTTCCCACTTCTTCACCGGGCTGGGGGAAGGCGAGAGGGGATAGGTAGAGTCAAGGCTCCGGAAACACTCTCTCCCTCCCCTCCATCCCCCACTCACAGATACATTCTCGGACCCTCTACCCTGAGAACCTCCTGCCCCGGATGGTCTCTTCCCGAGTGCCTCGAGAAAGCAGAGCGGAGACAGCCCCGAGGCCACTCAGCCCAGGAACTGCCCCAGAGACAGGCCGCTTTGCCGCTCTTCATGGACTCACTTGATGCGGTGATTGTTGCTCTTTAACAGGGATTCGATGGGGGGCGAGCGACTCCCCTTCTCTTCCTCGGTGCCATTCACATTTGATGCCTGTGGCGAGGTCGGGGCTTCGTGGCCAGACTCCTAAAAATTACCAGAATAAAACTGTAAAATCAGAAAGGTCCTCGGGTTCCCCAGCGCAAGCCCATCATTGACACACTGACCCCAGGGGCTGCAGTGTACGGCAGCGAGAAACAACGATCACAAGCCCGGCTGTTCTTGCTAAATTCGGTAGTCTAGCAGCCGATAGAATCGGGACAGTTCGCGGGGCGATAAGGGCATAGTAGGGTCAGTACGGGGGGGGGGGGGGAATAGAGGTGTCAGTGCGGGGGGTGATAGTGAGGCCATTACGGGGGAGATAGAGAGGTCAGTATGGGGGTGATAGAGGTCACTATAGAGAGGATAGAGGGGTCAGTATGGGGGAGAATAGAGGGGTCAGTACAGGAGGGATTAAGGGGATAACGGGGACGGAATGGAGGGATACGGTACAGGGGGTCAGTGTAGGAGGACAGGGAGTCAGTACGGGGGGATAGAGAGGCCACTATGGGGGGTGGAGGGGTTAGTACAGGGTATACGGGGGTCATTATGGAGGATAGGAGGGTCTGAACGGGAGATAGAGGGGTTAGTATGGGGACGATAGAAGGGTCAGTATGGGGGGATAGAGGGTTCAATACATGGAGATACAGGGGTTAGTTCCGGGGAGGGGTATAGAGGATTCAGTACGGGGGGGGGGGGACAGAGGACCAGTATGGGGGAGGAAGAGTGGTCAGTACGAGTGGGGGCATGAAGGGTCATTTTGGGACAATAGAAGGTTCAGTACAGGAGGGGATAGAAGGGTCAGTACTGGGGGGGTAATAGAGGGGGTCCATGCAGGAAGATAGAGGAGTGAGCACAGTGGGATAGAGGATTCTGTATGGGTGGACAGATGGAGGGTTCAGTGAGGGGGGAATAGAGGGGTCAGAATGGGGGGTAGGGGAGTCAATATGGGGAGATACTGGGGTCAGTACCAGGGGCATGGGACAGAGTGGACAGTAAGGGGGGGGGATAGAGGGTCAATAAGGTGGGATAGTGGTGTCAGTATGAATGGGGATAGAAGGTCCTTTCAGGAGGATAGAGGGGTCAATACAGGTGGGGATAGAGTGGTCAGTACCGGGGGAATAAAGGGGTCAGTACTGGGAGGGGTAGTGGGGTCAGTATGAGGGGGATAAAAGGGTCTGTTTACGACAGAACATTGGGACGGAGGGGTCAGTATTGTAGGTGGAGAAATAGAGGGGTTGGTACAGTGGGATAGTGGGTTCAGTATGAGGGGGATAGAGTGGTCTTTATGGGTGGGACAGAGAGGTCAGTACAGGGGGACAGAAGGGTGCATATGGGGGGATAGAGGCATCAGCAGGGAGGATAGAGGCGACTGTAGTGGGGGATAAAGGTGTCAGTGAGGAGGATAGAGGGGTCAGTACAGGGGGACAATGGGGTCAGTATGAGGGGGAATAGAGGGGTCAGTTTGGGAGGATAGAGGTTTCAATACAGGGGGGAATTGAGGGGTCTGTATGGAGGAGAGTGGTCAGCACGGGAGGGAGATAGAGGGGTCAATATGGTGGGATAGTGCAGTCAGTATGGGAGGGTAATGGGGTCAGTACAAGAGGGTAGTGCAGTCAGTATGAGGAGGATAGACAATAGGTGCAGGAGTAGGCCATCCGGCCCTCTGAGCCAGCACCGCCATTCACTGTGATCATGGCTGATCATCCACTATCAGTATCCGGTTCCTGTCTTATCCCCATAACCTTTGATTCCGCTATCTTTAAGAGCTCTATCCATCTCTTTCTTGAAAGCATCCAGAGACTTGGCCTTCACAGCCTTCTGGGGCAGAGCATTCCATATATCCACCACTCTCTGGGTGAAAAAGTTTTTCCTCAACTCCGTTCTAAATGGCCTACCCCTAATTCTTAAACTGTGGCCTCTGGTTCTGGACTCACCCATCAGCAGGAACATGCTTCCTGCCTGCAGCGTGTCCAATCCCTTAATAATCTTATATGTTTCAATAAGATCCCCTCTCAACCTTCTAAACTCCAGAGTATACAAGCCCAGTCGCTCCAATCTTTTGTCATATGACAGTCCCGCCATCCCAGGAATTAACCTTGTGAACCTATGCTGCACTCCCTTAATAGCAAGAATGTCCTTCCTCAAAAGTTGGAGACCAAAACTGAACACTGCTCCAGGTGTGGTCTCACCAGGGCCCTGTACAGCTGCGGAAGGATCTCTTTGCTCTTATACTTAATTCCCTTTGTTATGAAGGCCAGCATGCCATTAGCTTTCTTCACTGCCTGCTGTACTTGCATGCTTGCTTTCAGTGACTGATGTACAAAAGCACCTAGATCTCATTGTGCTTCCCCTTTTCCGAACTTGACTCCATTTAGATAATAATCTGCCTTCCCATTCTTACCACCAAAGTGGATAACCTCACATTTATCCACATTAAACTGCATCTGCCCACTCACCCAGCCTGTCCAAGTCACCCTGCATTCTCATAACATCCTCCCCACATTTTACACTGCCTCCCAGCTTTGTGTCATCGGCAAATTTGCTAATGTTACTTTTAATTCCCTCACCTAAATCATTAATATATATTGTAAACAGCTGCGGTCCCAGCACTGAACCCTGCGTTACCCCACTGGTCACCGCCTGCCATTCTGAAAGGGACCCGTTAATCACTACTCTTTGTTTTCTGTCAGCCAGCCAACTTTCAATCCATGTCAGTACTCTGCCCCCAATACCATGTGCCCTAATTTTGCCCACTAATCTCCTATGTGGGACTTTATCAAAGGCTTTCTGAAAGTCCAGGTACACTACATCCACTGGCTCTCCCTTGTCCATTTTCATAGTTACATCCTCAGAGGGGTCAGTACTGGGGGATTGAGGGGTCTGTTCAGGAGGATTGAGGGGTCAATAAGATGGGATAGTGGTGTCAATATGGGGGTGATAGAGTGGTCAATATGGGGGGAACAGAAGGGTCAGTATGGGGGTTAGAGGGGTCAATACAAGGGGGGGATGAGGGCTCCATTAAGGGTCAATACAGTGGGATAGTGGGTCAGTAAGAGAAGGGATAGAGGGTTTGGTACTGGTTGATATAGAGGTCAATATGGGGCAGTAGAGGGTTCAGTTCAGTATGGGGGGAAGAGGGGTCAGTATGGGGGGATTGAGGGGTCCGTTCAGGATAATACAGGGGTCACTATGTAGGGATAGTGGTGTCAGTATAGGGAGATAGTGGGGTCAGTACGGAGGGGTGGGGATAGAGGAGTCAGAATGGGGTGAACAGAGGGGTCAGTACAGGGGATGGAGGGGGGAGTATGGGGGAGCTTGAGGAGTCAGTATGGGGGGGGATAGTGGGTCAGTATGGGGAGATAGTATGGTCAGTATGAGTGGGTATAGAGTGGTCAGTATGAGGGGGTAGAGTGGTCAGAATGGAGGAACAGAGGGATCAGAATGGGGCGATGGGTAAGTATAGGGAGGATAAAGGAGTATGGGGGATAGTGGGGTCAGTACAGAGAGATAATGTGGTCAGTATGAGGGGGTATAGAGTGGTTAGTATTGGAGGGATAGAGTTGTCAGTGTGGAGGGAATAGAGGGGTCAGTACCGGCAGGATAGTGGAGTCAGTATGAGAGGGGATAGAGGGGTCAGTACAGTGGGATGAAAGAGTCATTATGAGGGGTGATTGAGGGAACAATAGAGTGGGATAGTGGAGTCAGTACCGGGGGTTTGAGGGGTCCGTTCAGGAGGATAGAGAGGTCAATACTGTGGGATATTGGTCTCAGTCTAGTGGGATAGTGGTGTCAGTATAAGGGGGGATAGAGGGTCGATTGGGGAGGATAGTGTGGGATAGTACACGGGGGGATGGAGGGTTCAGTGGGGGGAGGTAGGATTCAGTTCGGGGGGGAATAAAGGGTTCAGTAAGGGGGTTGCGGAAAGAGAGTTCAGTACAGGGGGATAGAATGGGTTAGTACCTGGGGATACTGGGGTCAGTCTGAGAGGGAATAGCGAGGTCCATTTAGGATAGAGGGGTCAATACAGTGGGATAGTACAGGGGAATGGAGGGTTCAGTGCTGGGAGGATATAGGATTCAGAACGGAGGTGACAGAGGTGTTAGTACAGGGGGAGAGAAGGAGTTAGTGGGTTTAGATGGGTCAGTATGTGAGGGGAAAAGAAGGGTCAGCGGGGGGATAGAGGAGTAAGTATGGAGGAGATAAAGGCGTCAGTATGGAGGGGATTGGGGAATAGGGGGATCAGAAGGGGAGGCTAGAGCAGTCAGTACAGGGGATAGAGAGGTCAGTATGGGGAGATAGAGGGGACAGAGGGGTCAGTACGTGGAGGAATAGAAGGGTCAGATCAGGGGATAGAGCGGGGAGTTGGGGGGATAGTCAATAAGGAGGAATAGAGGGGTCAGTATGGGGTTGATAGAGGGGTCAGCTAGGGGTAATAGAGGGGTCGGTTAGGGGGATAGTGTGGTCAGTGAGTGGGGGATAGTGGGATTGGGAGCGGGGCATAGAGGGGTTTAGTACCAGGGATAGAGGTGTCAGTAAGGGAGGATAGAGTGTTCAGTACGGGGGGAAAGGGAGATTAATGGGATCAGTATGGAGGGCATAGAGAACACAGAACATAGACATCTACAGCACATGACAGGCCCTTCTGCCCAAAGTGTTGTGCCGACCATGTAACCTACTCTAGAAACTGCTTAGAATTTCCCTACCCTGTAGCTCTCTATTTTTCTATGTTCCATGTACCTATCTAAGAGTCTGTTAGGAGACCTTCCACCACTGTCACCATCAGTGCATTCCACCCACCACTCTGTGTGAAAAACTGACCCCTGACATCCCCTCACTACCTATTTCCAAGCACCTTAAAACTATGCCCCCTCGTGTTAGCCATTTCAGCCCTGGGAAAAAGCCACTAGCTATCCACATGATCAATGCCTCTCATCATCTTATAGACCTCTATCAGGTCACCTCTCATCCTCCATTGCTAGAAGGAGAATAGGCCAAGCACACTCAATCTATTCTCATATGGTACACCCTCCAATTCAGGCAACATCCTTGTAAATCTCCTCTGCACTCTCTCTATAGTATCCACGTCCTTCCTGTAGTGAGGTGACCAGAACTGAACACAATACTTTAAGTGGGGTCTGACCAAATGTCTTGTCTAGCTGTAACATTGCCTCACGGCTCTTGAACTCAATCACATGGTTGATGAATGCCAACACACCACACACCTTCTTAACAACACTGTCAACCTGTGCAGCAGCTTTGAGTATCCTATAGACATGGACCCCAAGATCTCTCTGATCCTCCACTCTGCCGAGAGTCTTACCATTAATATTATATTTTGCCTTCAAATTTGACCTTCCAACATGACCCACCTCACACTTATCTGGGTTGAAGTCCATCTGCCACTTCTCAGCACACTTCTACATCCTATTGATGTCCCACTGTAATCTCTGATATCCCTCCAGACTATCCACAACACACCAACCTTTGTGTCATCAGCAAACATACTTACTCACCCTTCTACTTCTTTATCCAGGTCATTTATAAAAATCTCAAGCAGGAGAGGTCCCAGAACAGATCCCTGCAGAACATCACTGGTCACCGACCTCCATGCAGAATATAAACCATCTAAACCACCCTTTGCCTTCTGTGGGTAAGCCAATTCTGGATCCACAAAGCAAGATCTCCTTGGATCCCATGCCTCCTTACTTTCTGAATGAGCCTCGCATGGGGAACCTTATCAAATGCCTTGCTGAAATCCATATACACTACATCCACTGCTCTACCTTCATCAATGTGTTTTGTTACATCCTCAAAGAATTCAATCAGGCTCATAAGACACAACCTGCCCTTGACCAAGAGGGTTAGTACAGGCGGGTAGCGAGGTCAGTACAGGGACATGGAGGGGTTGGGGAGATAGGGGAATCAGTATGAAGGAGGGGGGAACCCAGTGAGGGAGAGTGGTAGAACAGGTGGAGGGTGTTCAGAGGTTGGCAGTGCTTGATGACAGCAGGAGGGATTGGTACTATTTGGTGAGTGTGAGCACCTGCTTGAATTTGAGGCAATGGACATCAACCAAACAGACCCTCTGGCCTGCAATGTTAAACGCTGAGGCTGAGTGCAAACCCTCCCTGCCTGCACACAGTCCGTCAGTCTCCATTCCTGTGTGTAACAGCCTCTTAAACATGGCCACCTCCACTCCAGCCACTCGCAACCCTCAGCACCCACTGTCCTCAGGAAAGTACTTGGCCTGCACATCTTGTCTGGACTTTTGCATCTCACATTAAATGTATGCCCTGTGGGTTTTGACATTTCGGCCCTGGGAGTGGGATTCCGGTTTTAACTTACCATCCACACTTTCAGCCAAGTCATTGACTTCAGCTGCAGCTTAGAAACCATGTTAACGAAATGTAATCTAATTAAACACTTGCTGACCAGACGATGACAACAAATCATTAAAATGAACCCACAGTGTGGAAAAGCAGGTTTTGTGCCTCAGCTTCTGCCGGAAACCCCTGACAGATCACCCCCGGGGGTCACATTAGACACTGAGAACAGTGGCAGCAACACCGGGGTCAGGGGGTAGTTATCGCGGCAATATTCACTGCACTGACCCACCCCGGTACCCACGTGCGAGTGAGTACTGCCACTCTCTGCCTTTTCCTGCGACCGTTCCCGAGCCACTTTCGCCGCTTCTTTCACTTCCTGAAACTTCTCAGCAAACTGGAAAATGTGAAGGTGATAATGGTTAACGGTGGTGGACAGGGGATCAGAGGTATTTCACATCCCCTACCCCACCCCACACACTAACACCCTTCCAACCTTTCTCCCCAACACATCCCTCCTGTCTCATCTCACACCCCCTCAAACTGCTCCCCCCACCCCCTCCGATCTCCCCCACCCCCTCCGATCTCCCCCACCCCCTCCGATCTCCCCCACCCCCTCCGATCTCCCTCACCCCTCCGATCTCCCTCACCCCTCCGATCTCCCTCATCCCCTCCAATCACCCTCATCCCCTCCAATCCCCTCAACCCCTCCATTCACCCACATCCCCTCCAATCCCCTCAACCCCTCCATTCACCCACATCCCCTCCAATCCCCCTCACCCCTCCAATCACCCTCATCCCCTCCAATCCCCTCAACCCCTCCATTCACCCACATCCCCTCCAATCCCCCTCACCCCTCCAATCACCCTCAACCCCTCCAGTCCCCCACACACCTCCAAACCCTCTCACCCTCTCCAATCTCCCACGCACCCAGGTAAGCGCTTCCCCTTCCCCAGCCCACCTTGCTGAGCTGCTGCTCGGAGGGGAAGCCGAGACCGAACACGGTGTTGGCCCGGCTGTCAGCCCACTGGCCGAACTTCTGGGAGGTTTTGGTGAAGTTCATGTTTGGGGTGACTGTGCTGTTTATGATCACCTGGGGTGAGAGAAAAATGACATTTATTTCTTTTAAACTGTTTCTCCTTCTCACTGGGCCCTGTGGTCGAACCCTTCCCCCCCCCCTCCACCGGCACCCTGCTCCACTGCTCTTGGGGACCTCCTTCATGCTATGGTCCCCACCTTCCCCAGCATCCTGCCCCACTAACCCTGGAATTCCCCACTCCCCCTGTGGTCCCCACCACCCAGGCATCCTGCTCCACTGCACCTGGGGTCCCCATTGGGCTCCATTTGCCCCCTTCACTCACTGTCCTTCAGAAACTCACTCCATTTGGGGTCCCCACTCTTCCGACACTCTGCTCCACTGTCCCCTGAGTTTCTACTTCCCCTGGGGTCCCCAGCTCACCATGGCACCCTGCTGTACTGTCCTTGGGGTCCGTCACACCCAGATGTCCCAACCTCCCCCAGGCATCCTGCTCCACTCCCCCTCTGGTCTGCACATCCCCCCAACCCCCCAGCACCCTGTTACACTGTATTGAATGTCCCATGTTCTCAATATTATATTTAGATCACTGACTAACTGACCCAAGCACTGATCCCTGCCGAACCCTCCTACCAGCACTGATCGATCCTTGCCAAGTCCTCCTAACTACCAGCACTGATCCCTGCCGAACCCTCCTAACTACCAGCACTGATCCCTGTCAAACCCTCCTAACTACCAGCTCTGATCCCTGCCGAACCCTCCTGACTACCAGCTCTGATCCCTGCCGAACCCTCCTGACTACCAGCACTGATCCCTGCCGAACCCTCCTAACTACCAGCATTGATCGATCCCTGCCAAACCCTCCTAACTACTAGCACTGATCAATCCCTGCTGAATGCTCCTAAGTACCAGCACTGATCCCTGCTGAGTCCTCCTAACTACCAGCGCTGATCCCTGCTGAGTCCTCCTAACTACCAGCACTGATCCCTGCTGAGTCCTCCTAACTACCAGCACTGATCCCTGCTGAGTCCTCCTAACTACCAGCACTGATCCCTGCTGAGTCCTCCCAACTACCAGCACTGATCCCTGCTGAGTCCTCCTAACTACCAGCGCTGATTCCTGCTGAACCCTCCTAACTACCAGCAGCCAACCAAAAAAAACTGTTTAATCTGTTTCCATCTGTCAACCAGTTTTCAACTCAAATTTGTGTGTACATTACTCCCGGGCACCTTTCATTTTGCACACTGATCTTTTATGTGGGAACTTATTAAAGTGTTTCTGAAAAACCCACTTCAACAACAACTGGTTCTCCCTTTTATATTTTTCAGTTAAATCGTCAAAAAAAAACAACAAGAATTCCAATAGATTTTTCAGACATGGCTTTGAATCTTGTTGCCTTTGTCTGGCCCCATTGATACCCTGTAGCACATCGTCTATAACTTTGCCCATTCCTGATGCTATTTAAATGAGACTGCAGTTCCCCATTTTCCCTCTTTGTTTTAACTATCAGAGTTTCGTTGTTCATGCTTCAATCTGTGGGAAATGTCCCTCTGGAAATATTGGATATTTAGCTCCTAGTCTTGGTCACTCTGCAGCTTCATCTCTGTAATGATCCAAAACCTTTGACCCAGGCATAGCAAGATCTCAGGGGTATTGCCCAAACTGACCTTGATTCCAATATTTACAAATACGAGGCAAAGCTTCCATTTTATATACAACTAACTTCACTGTTACTCACAGCATTCCCAGAGTGACCTCACTGGTCTGAAGTCACATCTTACTTTTGGAGTAAGATTTAAATAGCTTCATTGTTCTAGTCCTCTGACACCTGATTCCTACCGTGGAATAATCGGACAATTATGCCCAGTACTTCTGAACCCCTCACAATAATACCCTCTTGGGGACTTACCTACTTTCACTACACCTTCTGTTGCTCCATTTTTATCCCAATTTCTCAACCATCTCCTGTCACTGGGATTACAGCAGCACCTCTTTGTTAAAGCTGAGTACAAAGTACAAGAGCCTCAGGCACTTGACATGGACGATCTCTTTGGTCCCTCACTGGCCCCAAACTTTGCAGTGGTACAGCACCCTTGGCCCAATGTCCATGCCAACCAAGTTGTCTTCCAAAGCCAGTCTTATTCGTTTGCATTCAACCCATTTCCCTCTAATCTTTTCCAATTCATTTCCCTATTGATTTGTTTTTAAAATCTTAATAATACTCACCCCTGTCAGATCGTTCAATATACCCACTACCTTCCAAACATTTGCCCTTCAAGTCCCCTTTAGATTTTAAACCTGGGTTCTCTTTTTTAGATTCCCTGATCCTGGGGAAAGGACTGTGACCTTTCATCTTAACCTCATGATTTTACAGATCACCCTTCACTCCAGGCTATACAGCTCAGCTTATCCAGTCCCACCAATATCCTCATTTATAAGATCATAAGATACAGGAGCAGAATTAGACAATTTGGCCCATCTTCATTTGACCATTTCTTCATGACTGATCCAATTTTCCTCTCAGTCCCAATCTCCTGCCTTCTCCCTGTATTCCTTCATGCCCTGACCAATCAAGAATCTATCAACCTCTGCCTTAAATATACATAAAGACTTAGCCTCCACAGCTGCCTGTGGTAACAAATTCCACAGAGTCACCTCTCTCCGGCTAAAGAGAATTCTCCTCATCTCCATTTAAAAGGTGCCCCTTCATTCTGAGGCTGTGTCCCTGGTCTTAGACATTCCCACCATAGGAAACATCCTCTCCACATTCACTCTATCAAGGCCTTTCACCATTTGATAGCTTACCTCTCATTCTTCTGAATTCCAGTAAGTACAACCCCAGAGCCATCAAATGCTCTTCATATGACAAGCCATTCAATCCTGGAATCATTTTCGTGAATCTCCTTTGAACCCTCTCCAGTTTCAGCACATCCTCTCTAAGATAAAGGGCCCAAAACTGCTCTCAATTCTCCAAGTGAGGCCTCACCAGTGCTTTATAAAGTCTCAACATTACATCCTTGCTTTTATATTCTAGTCCTTTTGAAATCAGTGCCAACATTGCATTTGCTTTCCTCACCACAGACTCAACCTGCAAATTAACCTTTAGGGAATCCTGCACAAGAACTCCAAAATCCCTTTGCACCTCAGGTTTTTGTACTTTCTCTCCATTTAGAAAATAATCATCCCTTTCATTTCTTCTACCAAAGTGCATGACCATACACTTCCTGACATTGTTTTCCATTTGCCACTTCTTTGCCTATTCTCCTAATCTGTCTAAGACTTTCTGTAGCCTCTCCACATCCTCAAAATGACCTGCTCCTCCACTTACCTTTGTACTGTCTGTAAACTTCGCAACAAAGCCATCAATTCCATCCATCCATATCATTAACATATAATGTAAAAATGAATTTATTCAAGGTAGCAGGGAAAAGCTTTACATTAGCTCACAGTGAAACTATTGGAGAAAATTCTGAGGGACAGGAAAATCAGAACTGATTAGGCAGCATGACTTTGTGAGGGAGATATTGTGTCTCACCAATCTGACAGTTTGTTTTGAGGATATACCAGGCAGAGTGATTGACTCACATGGACAACCTTTGCATTTGGGTTATGGAAATTTGACCTTACATATTCACAATCACTATCTATAAATTTAAGGTAGGAAATAACATTCACTCTTACAGAGTTTGTGGAATAAAATGTAATTAAATCAAAAAAGGTGAAGTGGCTGGCCCATGTTAATGATTCATCTCCTTGTCCCTCCCCTCTCCATCCCCCATGTTACCAAGATTCATACCTCCTCCATCCCTCATGTTACCAAGGAATTCATCCCCCGTCACTCCCCCATGTCACCAAAATCTGTCCCTCTCCTCTCCATCCCCCATGTTATTAAGATTCATCCCCCCTCCGTCCCCCATGTTACCAAGATCTGTCTCTCCCCTCTCCATCTCCCATGTTACCAAGATTCATCCCCCCCCTCCATCCCCCATGTTCCCAAGGAATTCATCCCCTGGCCCTCCCCCATGTCACCAAGATCCGTCCTTCTCCTCTCCATTCCCCATGTTACCAAGATTCATCCCCCCTCCATCCCCCATGTTACCAAGATTCATCCCCCCTCCATCCCCCATGTTCCCAAGATTCATCTCCCCCATTCCACCTGTTTCTATCCATTTCAAGCAGACTATCTCAGTCCACACTTTATGTCTATCCACTGGCCATCTCCCCTCTCATTATGCAGGGTCTCAAACCCCAAACGTCAACGTCCTTCTGCCTCCACAGATGCTGCCTCATGCGCTGACTTCATCCAGCGGGAGCAAAGAGGATACAGTGAAACATTGGTTTGTCTACAGTCAGGGGCTCGGAACATTTGTAAGAATGTGAAGGGTTTGGAAAAAGCGCAGAAGAAATTCACCAAAATGATGAATGCCAAGAGACTTCAGTTAAATGGACAAATTGAGGAGGCTGAGCTTCATTTTGGATAAAGGAGGAATTCAGTTTATGTAGTTGGAAGAGGTGCTCCTGTATTCCAATCAGTGGGGGTGGAATGAGGGTTTTGTCAGAGTTTCGTCAACAGTTCCTCCCCCACAGATGCAGCCCAACTCTCTAGCAGATCGTTATTTGCTTCAGTTTCTAGCACCTAGAGTCTTTTGTGTCTCTGTAGAATGAAAGTAGACAGTGAGAGAATCAAAAGTGAGATGATTCTTTCCTCAGGTGAATGCTGGGGCCGGAGAGAGATCGATCGATCGATCGATCGATGTTGTGTTGCAGAGGAGCCGGGTCAGGTTTACAGGGCTGTGGGGGGAGAACGAAGGTGGGGGGGGGGTTCTGGAGTTGCCATACTCAGACCCCCACCCCGTGATCAGCCAGTATAACTCTAGTCTGCTCCATTTATTCCAAGATTACATCGACAATCTGTAACACCCCCACAAAATCACAGACACTTCAGAAACGGATTTAGTTCACACGTCAGGGTGGAAACCATGGCAACACAGTCAGAATTTCCTCGTTCCCACCTTCAGTAAAAACAGAAACAACTCCTCCTTCACTGACCCACCTGCAATGGGTTCCCCTCACGTCTTTCCCCAGTCCTTCGCCTTCACCACCCCCCCCACACCTTCACCTTCCCATCCTCGCCCTCAATGTCTCACTCCTCAAACTCCATCACCCCGCTGCTTCTGTCTGCCTTCCCACTGCAAAACAACCACTCCAGTAACCAACAGCTCGTCCCCAGCCCATGCTGTTCCTAAACTGCCTTCACCACCCCACCCCCCCCCCCACCCTGAGTCCTGGCCCCTGACCTTGGCTCCATCCACACTGATGATGCGGTAGCTGTTCCTTGACCCATCGTAGAAATAGGAGACGGTAAGTGGGTGCTTGCTGGCCGGGAGCCAATTCCTCTTGGTGCTGGGGTCAATCTGGAAGACGTGGGCTTTGCTGGTGAAGATTGGCTGCTCGCTGAAGGAAGGAGAGGGGGGAGAAGGGTAAGGGGTGGGGGTGGGGGTGGGGGAGAGGGTGAAGAGAGAGAGTGTCATTGAGAGAGCCACAGCTGTGACGGACAAGAGGATTCACCGGCACACCGCACCATTCGCTCTCCCTTTCTCCAAAAGGTCAGGTCCAGGCTCTGATCCCAAGGAACACGAAGAGACAGACACATTGGATCATTTCTTCTGGGCAGCCAGTGCTCTCTGGAGAAACTTCCGTCTGCAGTGGGACAGTTTTGAATGCAAGATGGTGAGCCAAGTGGGGATCCCTTATATCGAGGATCTGTGATTGGCAGGAAGTGTGTGGGCCACCCTGACAACTGATGGACATTCATTGCATTGTCCCAGTGTAACCGAGCTTCCCTGCCTGGTCCGCACACTACTTCCCGATCCTCGGGCTAACCGGGCTGAAGTCACCGTCTGCGCGGATCTAGATCCGTGTCACAGCTCCTCTGGGCTAAAGAAATAACAGGTTTCCAAGCGGAGGAAACATTGACCAGGGGAACTGTTACAGTCTCCCTGGGCTGCTGAGTTTAAACAGATTAACTGTTTCATGGTCAGAGATTGTGAGAGATGATTCCGGCGGTGTGGACCCTCGCCAGCAGGTCTCCAGCTCACTGCTGTACCAGCGTCACACTGAAAGGAGCAGCGGCAGTTGACATATTCTCTCTGAGTAGTGTTTTCTTGTCCCGATCTGCTTGACCCTATAGGGAGCAGCGGCCACCATTCCTCCAAATGCTTCCATTAAGCGATGAGCTGGCTGACATGAAACAGGCATGATTTATACCTGAGAGAGTTTATGGCAGTAGGGTTGGCCAAGGGTACAGACAGTTTGCTCCACGGCACAGGAACACAGGCTTATGGGAGCAGGTGGTCTGTCATTGACAAAATAACAAAATTACATGTTTCACGGTCTGATAGCCGCGATTCAAATGCGCAGCTATGGAAGAAGCTACGGGGAGTCATGGATTCAGCCCAGTGTTGTGGGTACATCCCTCCCCACCATTGATAGTATCTGCAGGAGGCACTGCTTCAAAAAACGTCCATCATCAAAGATCCCCACCATTCGGTCATACCAGCTTCTGACATGAGTCACAGAAGCTTGAAGTCAACAGCTATTTCTTTGCCAACCGGCAAAACCCCAATCACAACACCTTACCAACACTGTGATCACTTTGCACTAAAATGGACTTTGTTTTTGTTCAAATTGTTTTTCTTTTTTGTAGAATTTTGTATAAATGCATAAAATTCTTGCGAGTGCTGCTTATACGATGCAATTGGTGGCTCTGTGCCTGTATTCACTAGAATTCAGAAGAATGAGGGGTGACCTCGATAGAGTGGTGAAAGGTCTTGATAGAGCGGATGTGGAGGGGATGCTTCATATGGGGAGAGTGTACGACTAGAGAACACAGCCTCAGAATAGAGGGGCGTACTTTTTGAACGGAGATCAGGAGGAATTTCTTTAGCCAGAGAGTGGTGAGTCTGTGGATTTTTTTTTGCCACAGGCTGCTGTGGAGGCCTAGTCTTATGGCAGAGGTTGATAGTTTCTTGATTGGTCAGGACATGAAGGGATTTGGGGAGAAGGCAGGAGATTGGGGCTGAGAGGAAAATTGGATCAGCCATGATGAAATGGTGGAGCAGCCTCAATGGGCCAAATGACCTAATCCTGCTCCAAATTTTATGGTCTTACGGCCTATACACCGGTAATGTTTCAGCAAGTTTTTCATTGTAGCTGTGCACCAGTGCTTAAATCAACCTGGTTGAGAGCCTCAAGTTCCTGAGTGTGAACATTACCAACTGGTTCAACCATGTTGATGTAATGGGCCAAGAGAGCTCACCAGCACCTCCACTCCTCAATAGCCTCTCTGAGTCCAGATGTGCGAACACCACAGACAAGAGAGCTCACAGCCCTACTTCCTCAGGAGGTTAAAGACACCTTCCCCATCAACTCTTACCGATTTGTAAATCAATACAGTACACCATAGAAAGCATCCTATCTGGATGCGTCACGGCCTAGTTGGCAACTGCTCTGTCTGACTCACAGTTCAGCACAACATGGAAACCAGTCTTTGCTTCATGGACTCTGTTTACACTTTGATTATTTTCGAGGAAAGGAATTCCCCCTCCCCACCACAGACGCTGCCCGACCCGCTGAATTCCTCCTGCAGATTGTTCGCTACTGCCAATCCAAAGATTGTCATTAAATTTAACAAGATCTTTCTCTGATATTTCATTCGGAGTGAGGTTATACAGCAAAGGTCAGAGCTTCTGGGGTAGGGGGGAGGATATTCCCTTCCCCATCTCTGGACACAAAGAGTTAACCTGAGTAGATGCTGTTGAATTGTTTGGAATGTCCTGTGTACGGGGACAATTGATGGAAACGCCGACTGTGAAGCAAGTGGAATTAACGGATCATTAGAGGCCTCGCTTTAAGTAAAAAGCCCACAAGCACAGAGAGCACAGCCTGTAAAGGCGAGGGAATCGATAGATGGCTGGGTCGGAGAAATGACACATCGGTGGTCGATGGGTCAATTGCCGATGATCAGTGAAGGGGCGAGGGAAGATGTGACACACAATCCTCAGACCCAACCTCAGCCAAGACCAGGATTACGGAAAACATGGAATATCTTGGTCTCCACTCCGACACTTTCGGGTTTCGGGGAGTTCAAACAAACCATGGATTCCCGGGACACTGGGGAGCCCACCCACCGAGTAGTGAACATGGGGATTTCCCCTTCCCCGAGGAACCGTCTCTCCTCCGACGCCTGCAGTACCTTATCTCCTCTTGGGGGACACACTCATTTGCCTCCCCTTCCCCGTAGAACCCCGACCTCAGCGCCCCTCGCGGGGACCTCCCACTTCCACCTCCGAGCTCGCTCTGCCTCCCCTCCCCTCACTCACTGCAGTTTATCATTAACCGCCCTCCTCCAGCAGCCGGGGGTGAACCCGGGCAAATTGCCCGAGGAATGTGGACTCTGACCTGGTGACAGTTTCTCGCCGACACTCGCAGTTTTTTGTTGAAGGGTCAAATATGGCTCAGCTGATTCCTGCTATTCTGCCAACAGCCAGATGTTTACCTCCTGCAAAGACTGGGCTAACAAACATTCTAATGTGTTACGACATTGTTCACCCTCAAAGTAGACTAAAACCTCCGCTTCAGAATCCAGCGTACGGCAGCAAACAAGCAAAGGGGATGAAACAAATGCTGCTCCGTGGGTTCATAATCTATTTCTGACTCATTCCGAATTACCAACACACTCAAAATCAGCTTTCCACCAGTTTACAAATACCGGCGGCGGTTCCCGCTGGGATTCAGGGAAAGGGATTGGGAAGGGACAGACGGGATGTTCCTGGGCATCCCGTCAGCACCAGAGGGGGAATAATCTGCTTTTCTCTGAGGTGGGGCATCCCATGGAGTGAAGTCAGGTCACAGCCTAACCAGATTTAACACTTTTCAGACCTGGCTGTGTGATACACGGTCTAAGACATGCCCTGTCTTCAATGTAATATTTGGTTGTCTCTGTTTTATAATTCACAGCTGGAGAGACAGAAGCTGGGAGCTGGGAAATGTCAGCGCAGCGCAGAGAATATTTTTAGCAGCTCCTGAGATATAATTATGTGATGTCACGCCAGTGATATCTTCAGAAACCCCGAGCGCCGGTACAAGGCATCTTCAGACATGGTGTCGGCTCGCAGATGCAGGGTCGGAGCGAGTGGAACTTGGTAAAGTGTCTGCGGCTCAGGACTCCTCGCAATGCGGCGCTCCCTCAGCACCGCGGCGCTCCCTCGATAGTCACTCATTCAGTATCGCGCCCCGAGAATGTGGAGCTCCCTGAACCCCGTCCCATCCTACGGTGAAGCGCACCTACAGTACTGTGCTCCCTCAACAGCCCCTCTGACAGTGCATAGCTCCCGCAGCATTGCATCCCCGACGATGTGGCGCTCCCTCATCACCGCCCGGATTTTCTGTCGAGACAGCGTGCTGACGGCTCGCTCCCAGAGCACCTTTCCAACAAAGTGTGATCGTCCGGCAGTCCAGAACTCACCCCATAGCCAGGCGATGTCCGCTGCTCCCCTCTCTCAAGGTCCGGTAGCTTTAGTTGCTCGGGGCCATGGCGAGCGCTGAGCTCCGGCTCCAGCACCGCGTCTCCCGACTGAACTCCGGAGCGCCGAGGCTGCTCCGAGTCAGAACGAGGGGAGGCGCCCCCGAGCGGCTGCTCAACCACCGCAGTAACCTGTCTAACTACCACTAACTATTGCAGCCCAGCTAACTACCACTTCATCCTGACAGCAGTTCAAACCTAACTCACACGACACCCGTCCAACTACCGCAGCTCAGCACCTTGTTAACTGATGGAATTTAGCAATAACCAAAGCCTAGTTACCGATGCAGACTTACTCCACCACTCCAACTAACTGAGGCAACTCAGCCAACTACCGCAGCACCCCACAATCCAGCCATTGCCTACCCTAATGCCTCCGCCCACCCAACCACTGCATTTTATTCGTTAATGTTACTTAGCTGCCTGCCCCAGCACACCTCAGAAACCAGCTTTGATCTGCTAAAGGCAAGTCGTGACCAGCTAAAGACAGAGTATTTTAACTAAGTTCCATAGAACATTGTTGAGGGCAGGCAGTTGATGCGGTTTCAATGACACCACACAACTGAACTTTGAGTGAATTTCGTGAGATAACGGGAACAGGTGACTAATTCATCAACGCGGAGCGGACAGAGTTGCGGAAGGTGATTTCTGAGCTTGGAGAATTTGTACAGAGGGCAGGAAGGGGACTGGGTCTGCTGCTTTTCGCATTAATGACTTCATGCTCCGGTTTCAAATCTACCTGTGGAATGCTTGGAGGTGGCGGGCAGGGTGGGGGCATGGGTAGGGATGTTAAAAGAAAACAAGGGAGCAGAGATTTAAGGTGAAAGCAAGGGGTCTTAAAGGGGACCTGTCTGAGTAGTAAGATATTTTACACAGTCACTGCCAGAGGATGTGATGCTGTCAGATACAGTTATTATGTTTAAATAATGAAGGCATAGAGTAATACAACCCTAAAACAAGCAAGTGGACAAAGAGATCAGCCTGGATGTGATGCACCAAAGGGCCTGTTATGCTGTACATTTTATGCTAAGAAATGTTCCACTTGGTAGGAAGAATGAGATCAGGCAGTATAAACCAGAAGGACAATTCAAACAACACACATCAAAGTTGCTGGTGAACGCAGCAGGCCAGGCAGCATCTCTAGGAAGAGGTGCAGTCGACGTTTCAGGCCGAGACCCTTCGTCAGGACAATTCAAAAAGAGATACAAGAGCAAAGAGGTCTCGAAAAGAGCAATGAAATCTGGAAAGGGTTGGCTGGGTTGATGAAGAAGCTAAAAAATGTATATAGGATAATGTGTGTTTAATGAAGACACAAGAGCAAAAGGTACTGATTATAAACTCTGGTTTGGCCACCACTGGAGGACTGTGTGCAGTTCTATGCACCACACCTTAGGAAAATTAGGAAGGCTTTAGAGAGAGTGCAGAAGAGATTTACTGAAATTATTCCAGATTTGAGGAACTTCAGTTAAGTGGATAAATTGGAAAACTGGGCAGGTTCTCCTCAGAGAAGCAAAGATTGTAAGGGGATCTGATAGAGGAATTCAAAGTCCAGACAGGTATCAACAGAAAGAGACACTGAGACATTGATGGAGAAAACAAGAACCAGGAAACAGAGAACGAAGTTGGAGAAAATCTTTGCATGAAGTGTTCAGAATCTCGAATGCAACCCACTGGAGAAGTTGTGGATGCTGATTCAATCGTAATGTTCAAAGCGGAACTGATTATCTGAAAAGAACAAACATGCAGGGTTGTGGGCTGAGACTTGGCTGTGGGACTGCAGAATTGTTCTGTAGAACTTTATAAGCAATTTTTACGATGTTAATAATCATTTTGTTTGGTACAATTACTTTGTTATTTGTTTGACTATTTTCAAGATATTCCAGATGTTTGGATGACTTATAGACCAGTGAACCCTATGTCAGTGGTGGGCAAACTATTGGAGAATTCTTGGAGATAAAACTCATCAGACTTTGGAAAAGCATTGTGAGGGGCAGATCATGTCTCATGAGCCTGATTGAATTATTTGAGGATGTGGCAAAGCACATAAGTGAAGGCAGAACAGTTGATATATAAGGATTCTAGTAAGGTATTCGATAAGTTTCCTGATGATAAGCTCATTCAGAAAGCCAGGAAGCGTAGGATCCAAGGAAACTTGGCTGTGTAGATACAGGATTGGGTTGGCCATAGAAGGCCAGGTTGTAGATGGAGTGTATTCTGACCAGTGATGTTCCATAGGGATCTGTTCTGGAACCCCTGCTCTTTGTGATTATTATAAAATACTTCGATGAGGAAATGGAAGGGCGGGTTAGTAAGTTTTCAGATGACACAAGGTTGATGGAGTTGTGGACAGTATAGAAGGTTGCTATAGGTTACAGTAGGACATTGACAGGATGCAGAGTTGAGCTGAGAAGTGGCAGATGGAATTCAATCTTATAATATGCGAAGTGATTCACTTTTGAAGGTTGAATTTGAAGGCAGAATATAGGGTTAATGGCAGATTTATTTTAGTTTGGAGGAACAGAAGGATCTTGGGGTTCACATCCATAGATCCCTTAAGAGAGTTGGCTTTCATTAGTCAGGGAGCCATGAGTTAATGATGTAGCTCTATAAAACCCTGGTCAGACCACATCTGGAATGTTGTGCTCAGTCCTGGTCACCTCATTAAAGGAAGCAAGTGGAAGCTTTTGAGCGAGTGCAGAGGAAATTTGCCAGGAAGTTGCCTGGATTAGAGAGCATATTTTATCAGGACAGATTGAGTGAACTAGGGTTTTTCTCTTTGTGATAAGAAAGATGAAAGGTGACTTGATAAAGGTGTATAAGAGGCAAAGATAGATTGGATAGCTAGAGACTTCTTCCCAGAGTGAAAATGGCTAATACCAGGGGGTCATTACTTTAAGGTGATTGGAGAAATGGATAGGGGGGGATGTCAAAGGTAGATTTTTTAAGCCAGAAAGTGGTAGATGCCAGGTGTGGTGGTAGAATCAGATACATTAGGGACAATCTTAGATGGGTACATGGATGATAGAAAATTGGAGGACTATGTGGAGGGGAGGGATTAGATTGATCTTGGAGTAGGTTAAAATGTAAGCACAACATTGTGGGTTGAGGGGCCTGTACTGAGCTGTACTGTTCTATGTTCTATGAGTGTAACAGGGAGAGTAGCTGTGGTTTAATGTTCCAGTCATTTCTTGGGGGGTCTGGAACTCTCAGCAGTAAGATTGGTGCCAGAACTAACACATCAGGGAGGTGAACTGTGTTTGCTGAAGCACAGCCAGTCATTAGTGGCTCAGTGTGAACTGTTGCACCAGGATGGGGTCCTCTGATTGAACTCAATGGCTGGTCATTGCGCAACGGGAATGGCAGGAGGGGTGGTTTGTCGATTCCCCAAGCAATACAGTAAATGGGACCATTGCTGGGCTGAACAGCTGTAATTGTTCGAATCAGCTGAACATCAAAGTCCATCTAACCTTAGGTGAGCTGAGAGGTTCCTTGGGCTCCATTTTGTTGAATGAATATCCTCCAGATATGCCTTAAAGTAGATTGTCTGGTCCAAATCTCACTGCACAATCACTGGCTTGTTTCCTACACTCAGATATCTTCTATTGTGTGCAAAGTGCTTTGAAGAAACTGCACTATGTAAGGTGCTGGAAAGAACAGCTTTTTGAATTTTTGTGTTTGATCTCAGGTGCAACAAATATTTTCCAGTCAGAGACTGAACTGTTAGGTCACCAATGAAGGCCATGTAATAATTCTGCTGAATTCCGTGAAGTTGTCCTGGGACTGTGACCCTCCCAACACAAGTGATTCTGGAAAGTGAGATTCTGAGAAAATAAAGGAAACGTAGTCGGTGGTCAAATGTACATCAGTATCTCACTGTTACTTGCATACAACATAGTCCATTTGATTGTGATTTACCACAGAGGGTTAATAAAATCCCAGCCATGCACTGCACCCACCACCAGCACATATTCCAAAACAGCATCTGTCTTACTGATTCAGATCACCCACCCACTTCCCATCCAGGCATGGCTCACTCCACAAACACAAAGCTGAAATCCTTCACAGTGTATCTCAGCCTTTTAATGAAAGTAAATCTTTTGTTTTTAGCTTGTATATAATTAACAATAAACATTGTTCTCTTCACTGGGATTCCCACTGCTCAGATATTTGCTGCTCTTTCTGAGACATTCTCTCGCCCACTCACATATCAGAATCATAGAGGCACAGTAGCTGGTGTTGGAAAAATGGCAAGATTTCATTTCTGATCAGATATACAGCAAGAATGAGCAACTCAAACAGAAACCTTTCTAATATATCCTCTTCAAAGCCCCTGAGCTTTTTAATTTTTACCTTTTTTCAATACATCTCTCCATGAAGCATTGAATAAAAAGCTCTAAAAAATTGAATTAATTCCTTCCCTCAAACCATCCAAACACAGTTTCATCTTTAAAAACTGATATACTACCTTTAAAACTAACCCCACACTGAACACATGTGGGATCTTACTGCGGATTATAGGAACTATCCACCATAATACTTTGATCACTCCCTTGATTTTGAGACAAGATCAGGTGAAGTTTGCACTCAAGGGGAACTAGTATACAGAAAGTTCAGACTCCAGCCAGGCCAGGTGAGCAACCTGCATCAATCCAGTGTTACTGAAGATGACAGCACTGTTCTTAAGAGGCAGAATACACCGACTGAAAGATAGCGAGAGTGACAGCTGTACACTCGAGTCACAGGGCAGGATGTGGCAGAATGAGAGAAACTGCTGCAATTGAGCAGATGCAGTTATTGTAGCGACCAATCAGATGCTAGTGGTCATATTGTTACACTGGGGGGCTTCTTTTGTGACACAGCAGCTGAAGGAATATAAAATCAAGGAATACGAAATTACGAAATTTTTAAAAGTAGATAGAGGGACTAATTTCATTTTGTGGGCCTGAATTTAGGCACCACAGACTTAATGAAAAGGGGGAAGGGGTTAGCAGTTTGACTGAATTCTGCCAGAACAAGCCGGATCGCCCAGTGGCCACGCATTTTAATTCCACTTCTCATCCCATTCCGATATGTCCATTCATGACCTCCTCCACTGTCGTGATGAGGCCACACTTAGGTTGGAGGAACAACACCTCATATTCCGTTTGGGCAGCCTCCAACCTGATGGCATGAACATCGATTTCTCAAATTTCCAGTAATGTCTTCCCCACCTCCCCTTCACCATTTCCCATCCCCTTTCCCCTCTCTCATGTTATCTCCTTGCCCGCCCATCACCTCCCTCTGGTGCTCCTCCCCTTTCCCTTTTCTCTTTCTTCCATGGCCTTCTGTCTCTTTCACCTATCAACTTCCTAGCTCTTTGCTTCATCCCTCCCCTTCCAAGTTTCACCTATCACCTGGTGTTTCTCTCTCCCCTCCCACCACCTTCCAAACCTACTCCTCAGCACTTTTTCTCCAGTCCTGCTGAAGGATTTCAGCCTGAAATGTCGACTGTGTTTTTCCATAGATGCTGCCTGGCCTGCTGAGTTCTTCCAGCATTTTGCGTGTGTTGACTGAATTGTTTGTTGGGAGGCTGGGACAAAAATTCTTGTCATGTTTAAACAACTGTTGATTGAGAAGCTGAAGAGACAAGAGCTGCAAGGCTGAGGTTGGGAGATGAGGAGTAATATCACTCCCGTCTCCCTTGGTATACACTTCAATGCTTCTATGTGCTTCTTAGGAGCAACAGTTCATCAGGTTGGGCCTGAATCCGCTGAAGTTTAAAAGAATGAGCACTGATCTCAATGAAACATTTAAGATCCCAAGGTTGATTAACAGGGGGTAGGTAGATAAACTACACATAGTTTTAGATAATGGAACAAGAGATGAAAAGTTTCCTCCCTCAGAGAATGGAAAACTTTAAAGAAATTCTGAAATGTTTATGTAACTGATGCAATAAATGTGAGATGTAGATGCCCAGACATCATTCCTGAATCTGTTTCCATTAATGTCAGTCCTTCCTCAATTTCCCAGTATTGGAAATTAGAATCTGGAACTGTAGAACTTTTATCCCAAAGTTTCACACTGTTCTTATCAGGGAGGTCAATTGTCCTTGAATTAATCTAGATTTCACCTATCCTTCTGCAGATACTCAAGCCTGCTCCAACACACAGAGCAAAGATAGCATGCAGTCGGACTGTCAGGAAGGGCAGGCAGATGATAGGACAAGATTGCAGCCAGCAGGGTGAGTATCAGTGCATTAGCAATACAAAATCAAAAAGGATAGCAAATACAGTACTCAAAGTGTTATATCTCAATGCACAGAGTACAAGAAATAAGGTGGATGATCTTGTTACACTATTACAGATTGTTAGGTATGATATTGTGGCCATCACTGAATTGTAGCTGAAGGATGGTTGCAGTCAGGAGCTGAATGTCCAAGGTTCCATGTTGTATCGGAGGGATAGGAAGGTTGGCAGAGGGGTGGTGCAGTTCTCCTGGTAAAGAATGGCATCAAATGAGTAGAAAGATGTGACATAGGATCAGAAGATGTTGAATCCTTGTGTGTTGAGTTAAGAATCTTGATGGCAGTTATATACAGGCCTCCCAACAGTGGCTGGGAGGTGGACCACAGATTACATTGAGAAATAGAAAAGGCCTGACAAAAGGGAAATGTTATAATAGCCATGGGAGATTTTAACATGCAGGTCAATTGGGGAAAATCAGACTGGAGATGGATCTCACAAAGTGAGTTTGTTGAATGCCTACAAAATGGCTTTTTAGAGCAAGGGATCAGCTATACTGGATTGGGTGTTATGTAATGAACTGGAGGCGATCAGGGAGTTTAAAGTTGTCCAAAGTAAATTGGAAGGAGATGCTGGCAGGGATGACAGCAGAGCAGCAATGGCGTGAGTTTCTGGGAAAAATGAGGAAGGTGCTGGACTGATGTATTCCAAAAACAAAGAAATACTCAAATGCGACCTAGTACAACCATGGCTGACAAGGGGAGTCGAAGCTAATGTAAAAGCAAAAGAGAGGGCATAAAACAAAGCAAAAATTAGTGGGAAGACAGAGGATTGGGAAGCTTTTAAAACCATACAGAAAACAACTTAAAAAATCATTAGGAGGGTAAAGATGAAATACGAAAGCAAGCTAGCAAACAAAATCAAAGTGGATAGTAGTGCAAGAGGACTTAGCCTGGCCCCAGTGGTTGGGTAGATGTTGTAGTCAATTGTTAAGGGTGAGGTTATGGAGTACTTGAACAGGGCAAGATAGGACAAAGTCAGCATGGTTTCCTGAAGGGAAAATCTTGTCTGCCAAACCTGTTGGAATTCTTTGAGGAGATTACACTAGGATAGATAAAGGGGATGCAGTGGATGTTGTATATTTGGACTTTTAGAAGGTCTTTGACAAGGTGCCACACATGAGGCTGTGTACCAAGTTAAGAGCCCATATTACAGGAAATTTACTGGTATGGTTAGAGCATTGTCTGATTGGTAGGAAACCACAGGGGTCAGGGTTAGGACTGCTTCTTTTTATGCTATATATCAGTGATTTAGATGATGGAATAGAAGGCTTTGTTGCAGATGATATGAAGACTGGCAGAGGGGCAGTTAGTGGTGAAGAAACAGGTAGGCTGCAGGAGGACTTAAACGGATTAGGAGAAGAGAGAGTGGCAAATGAAATACAATGCTGGAAAATGCATGGTCATGGAAATAAAGGTGCTGACTATTTGTGCAACCAGGTAGGTGAGTGTATTTAAGGCAGAACTTGTTGGTTCTTGATTAAACAAGGCCTCAAAGGTTACAGAGAGAAGGCTGGGGACTGAGGACTGAGGAAGGACCAGGGACCGAGGAAGGTAAAAAAAAAAGGATCAGCCATGATTGAATGGCGGAGCAGACTCAACAGGCCGAATGACCTAATTCTGCTCCTTTGTCTTATAGTCTAGTTACAGCTCAACAGATGTATTTGGGTTGTCAGAATCAGAATCAGGTTTAGTATCACTGGCACACGTTGTGAAACTTGTCTTTGCTGCAGCAGTACAATGTAATACATAATAAAAGAAAAAAAACATGAATTACAGTAAGTATATACTGTACATTAAATAATTAAATTAGACCATAAGACATTGGAGCAGAATTAGGCCATTCAGCCCATTGAGTTTGCTCCGCCATTCCATCATGGCTGATCCCAGGTCCCACTCAACTCCATACACCTGCCTTCTCGCCATATCTTTTGATGCCCTGACTGATCAGGAAACTATCGATTTCCACCTTAAATATACCCACTGACTTCGCCTCCACCACAGTCCGTGGCAGAGCATTCCACAGATTCATTACTATCTGGCTAAAAAAATTCTTCATACCTCTGTTCTAAAAGGGCACCCCTTAATTTTGAGGCTGTGTCCTCTAGTTCTGGATACCTCCATCACTGGAAACATCCACTCCACATCCACCCTATCTAGTCATAGAAACATAGAAAACCTGCAGCACAATACAGGCCCTTCGGCCCACAAAGTTGTGCCGAACAAGTCCTTACCTTAGAAATTACCTAGGGTTACCCATAGCCCTCTATTTTTCTAAGCTCCATGTACCTATCTAGGAGTCTCTTAACAGACCCTATTGTATCAGTCTCCACCACTATCGCTGGCAGCCCATTCTACGATTTCACCTCTCCCTGCGTAAAAAACCTACTCCTGACATCTCTGTACCTACTTCCAAGCACCTTAAAACTATGCCCTCTCATGCTAGCCATTTCAGCCCTGGGAAAAAGCCTCTGACTATCCACATGATCAACGCCTCTCATCATCTTATTCACCTCCAACAAGTCACCTCTCATCCTCCGTCGCTCCAAGGAGAAAAGGCCAAGTTCACTCAACCTTTTTTCATAAGGCATGCACCCCAATCCAGGCAACATCCTTGTAAATCTCCTTTGCACCCTTTCTATGGTTTCCACATTCTTCCTGTAGTGAGGCGACCAGAACTGAGCACAGTACTCCAAATGCGGTCTGACCAGGGTCCTATATAGCTGCAACATTACCTCTCGGCTCCTAAACTCAATCCCACAATTGATGAAGGCCAATGCACCATATGCCTTCTTAACCACAGAGTCAACCTGCACAGCTGCTTTTAGTGTCCTATGGACCCAGACCCCAAGATCCCTCTGATCCTGCCAAGAGTCTTACCGTTAATACTACAGTATATTCTGCCATCATATTTGACCTACCAAAATGAACCAGTTCACACTTACCTGGGTTGAACTCCATCTGCCACTTCTTAGCCCAGTTTTGTATCCTATCAATGTCCCACTGTAACCTCTGACAGCCCTCCACACAATCCACAACACCCCCAACCTTTGTGTCATCAGCAAACTTACTAACCCATCCCTCCACTTCCTCATCCAGATCATTTATAAAAATCATGAAGAGTAGAGGTCCCAGAACAGATCCCCGAAGCACGCCACTGGTCACCGACCTCCATGCAGAATATGACCCATCTACAACCACTCTTTGCCTTCTGTGGGCAAGCCAGTTCCGGATCCACAAAGCAAAGTCCCCTTGGATCCCATGTCTCCTTACTTTCTCAATAAGCCTTGCATGGGGTACCTTGTCAAATGCCTTGCTGAAATCCATATACACTACATCTACTGCTCTAACTTCATCAATGTGTTTAGTCACATCCTCAAAAAATTCAATCAGGCTTGTAAGGCATGACCTGCCTTTGACAAAGCCATGCTGACTATTCCTAATCATATTGTATCTCTCCAAATGTTCATAAATCCTGCCTCTCAGTCCTTTCAACATTTGGTAGGTTTCAATGAGATCCCCCTCCATTCTTCTAAATTCCACTGAGTACAGACCCCAGCTGCCAACCGCTCCTAATATGTTAACCCTTTCATTCCCAGAATCATCCTCATGAACCTCCTCTGGACTCTCTTTCAACTTGTCGAAGTCCTGCTGCAATCTCACTGCTTCCTCAGCACTACCTATCCCTCCACCTATCTTCATGTCATCCACAAACTTTGCCACGAAACCATTAATTCCATTATCTAAATCACTGACAAACAATGTGGAAAGCAGGGGTCCCAATACTGACCATGAAGAACACCACTAGTCACTGGCAGCCAACCAGAAAAGGCCCCCTTTTTCTCGTTGGCTTCCTCCTCTCTGTCAGCCATTCCTCTATCCATACCGGTATCTTTCCTGTAACACTATAGGATTTTATCTTGTTAAGCAGACTCTTGTGTGGTACTTTATTTCATTTTCTGAAGGCATTTGATAAGTAGTGCAAAGATAGAAATAAAAAATTAGTGAGGTAGTGTTTGTGGGTTCAATATTCATTCATAAATCGGATGGCAGAGGGGAAGAAGCTGTTCCTGAATCGTTGAGTGTGTGCCTTCAGGCTTCTGTACCTCCTTCCTGATGGTAGCAATGAGAACAAGGCATGACCTGGGTGATGTGGGCCCTTAGTGATGGATGCCACCTTCTTGAGGCATTGGTCCTCTAAAGGTTTATTTATTATCAAATTATACAACTCTGAAATTCTTCTTCTTCAGATAGCCACAAATCCAAGAAAGAAACGAATGGCAGAACAGCTCTAAAGATGTCCTGGATACTATGGAGGCTAGTGCCCATGATGGAGCTAACTCTGCAGTTTATTTTAATCCTGTGTAGTCGCACCCTCCCACCCAATACCAGATAGTGATGCAGACAGTTAAAATCCTCTCCACAGTACATCTGTAGAAATTTCTGAGTGTTTTTGGTGACATACCAAATCTTCTCAAATTCCAAATGGAATATAGCTTCTGTCGTGCCTGCTTTGTAGCTGCATCGATATGTTGGGTCCAGGATAGATCCTCAGAGATATTGACAACCAGGAACTTAAGATTTCTGATTCTTTCCACATCTGATCCCTCTGTAAAGACTGGTGTGTGTTCCCTCGCCCTACCCTTTCTGAAGTCCCCAATCAGTTCATTGGTCTGACTGATGCTGAACGCAAGGTTGTTGCTGCAATGCCACTCAACTAGCTGATCTATCTCGTTCCTGTATGTACTCTTGTCACCAGCTGAAACTCTGCCAACAATAGTTGTATTATCAGCAAATTTATAGATCACTTCTGAGCTGGGCCGAGCCACATAGCCATGGGTGCAGAGAGAGCGGAGCAGTGGACTAAGCACACATCCCTGAGCTGCACCAGTGTTGATTGTCAGTGAGGTTGAGATGTTATTTCTGATCTGTACAGACTGTGGTCTTCCAGTTAGGAAGTCAAGGATCCAGTTGCAGAGGGAGGTACAGAGACCTATGTTCTGGAGCTTTTGATCAGAACTCTAGGAATGAATGTGTTAAGTGCTGAGCTGTAGTCAATAAACAGCATCCTGACAGAGGTATTTGTATTGTCCAGGTGATCCAAGGCTGCATAAAGAGCCAATGAGATTGCATTTGCCATAGACCTATTGTGGCAATAGGCAAGTTGCAGTAGTTCCAGGTCCTTGCTGAGAAAGGAGTTCATTTTAGCCATAACCAACTTCTCAAAGCACTTCATCACCGTAGATGTGAGTGCTACTACACAATAGTCATTAAGGCAGCTCACCCTGCTCTTCTTGGACACTGGTATGATTGTTGCTCTTTTGAAGCAGGTGGGAACTTCTGACTGTAGAAATGAGAAATTGAAAATTCTTTGAGGTTTTTACACAAATCATCTGGACAGAATGAGTGAACAGCAAATGGCTGTCACCATCCCAAATTCAGCAATGGATAATCTGCAATTTAGCATTTAAACCTGAAATGTTAAATACATCTTGGTGGTCTTTGTATTTATTTTGTGACAATAAAATGTATTCTGAGTTTTCCGATATTTCCATTGTAAAGACTGAATTGTTAAGAGCTGTTATGAGTTGGTAGGGCTTGTAAGAAACTGCTGATTATAATCTCTGTGCACAGTCCATCGAATTATGCAGCAACTCAGCACAAAGTACTGAACCAAATGTGTGTAGAGAACCAATTAAATTCAAACATATCCTGCTGCAGCCTAATTTTAGCAGCTAGTTTGCTGTCATAAGGACAGAATTTTAAACTGATGAAGATTGTGTTTTTCTGCCAGGAGATATTATCTTTGACTGAACAAGTGCCTAAAGGTTGACATAGAGAAATTTCCTTGGGTAGTCTCTAAGTTCAAGAAGTTCAAAGTTCAAAGTAAAGTTTATTATCAGAGTACATACACGTCACCACATACAACCCTGAGAATCTTTTTCCTGGGGGCATACTCAGCACAGTAACTGGAAACAGGATCAATGGACAATAAACAAGTGAAAATATAAATAAATATCAATTTAAATAACAAGTTTGAAATAACAAGATAACAAGTCCTTAAAGTGAGAACACCAGAAATAGAACTAGTGTAGTTATCTCCTTTTGTTCAGGAGACTGATGGTTGAGGTGTAGTAACTGTTCTTGAACATGGTGGTGCGAATCCTGGGGCAACTTTACCTTCTACTTGATGGCAAGAGTAAGAGAAGAGAATGGCCTGGATGGTGAGGAACTTTGATTATGGATGCTGCTTTCCACTCAATTAGACTCGCTACTCAATTAGGAGATGCACTCTTTCCCAGTTAAAGATGTGTCTTATCATCCCGATCCAAAGATTTGAGGGCAGACTGGCTAATCGAGTTCTATGGTTATGACAAGCTGTTGAGGAAAATCTATCTGTGTGGAGAAACCACAATAAGAGTTGTACAGTACAGAAACAAACTTTTATACCCGTGGTGAACATGTCATCACGTGACCTCACATCGGCGGGAAAATAACATCATGTGACCTCCGCAAGACCATTACATCATCCTCATAAGACAGTCACAAGATATCCATGAGGTATGTAACAAATGTTAGAACCCCAAAGCCCCTCAGCTCCCCCTCCCACGCGTAAGCAGCAGCAAAGCAATGATCCCTCTCCCCCACCAGCAAAAAAAAGCATCAGCAACCCCATCGAGCACTCAGGCATGCAGCAAAGCATCAATAAAGACACAGCAACACACATCAAAGTTGCTGGTGAACGCAGCAGGCCAGGCAGCATCTCTAGGAAGAGGTACAGTCGACGTTTCGGGCCGAGACCCTTCGTCAGGACTAACTGAAGGAAGAAGCTAGTAAGAGATTTGAAAGTGGGAGGGGGAAGGGGAGATCCGAAATGATAGGAGAAGGCAGGAGGGGGAGGGATGGAGCCAAGAGCTGGACAGGTGATTGGCAAAAGGGATATGAGAGGATCATGGGACAGGAGGCCCAGGGAGAAGGAAAAGGGGAAGGGGGGGGAAACCCCAGAGGATGGGCAAGGGGTATAGTCAGAGGGACAGAGGGAGGAAAACGAGAGAGAGAGAAAGAATGTGTGTATATAAATAAGTAACGGATGGGGTACGAGGGGGAGGTGGGGCATTAGCAGAAGTTAGAGAAGTCAATATTCATGCCACCAGGTTGGAGGCTACCCAGACAGAATATAAGGTGTTGTTCCTCCAACCTGAGTGTGGCTTCATCTTTACAGTAGAGGAGGCCGTGGATAGACATATCAGAACGGGAATGGGATGTGGAATTAAAATGTGTGGCCACTGGGAGATCCTGCTTTCTCTGGCGGCAGAGCGTAGGTGTTTAGCGAAACGGTCTCTCAGCCTGCGTCGGGTCTCGCCAATATATAGAAGGCCACATCGGGAGCACCAGACGCAGTATATCACCCCAGCCAACTCACAGGTGAAGTGTTGCCTCACCTGGAAGGACTGTCTGGGGCCCTGAATGGTGGTAAGGGAGGAAGTGTAAGGGCATGTGTAGCACTTGTTCCGCTTACAAGTTACATGTTATACATGTTATAAGTGCCAGGAGGGAGATCAGTGGGGAGGGATGGGGGGAACAAATGGACAAGGGAGTCGCGTAGGGAGCAATCCCTGTGGAAAGCGGGGGGGGGGAAGGGAAAGATGTGCTTAGTCGTGGGATCCCGTTGGAGGTGGCGGAAGTTACAGAGAATAATATGTTGGACCAGACTTGCAGTACCCCAAAGACTACTCGTTCACCAGGCTCCCTCTCTCCCTAATAAGGGAAAAAAGAGGTATCCCCGTTTCACAGAGAGAGGGTTGACAAAACAAACAACTTGCTGACTTACCATGTTAAAAGTCTGCTGCGTCGCTTTTTCCGAGCTCTGTGGCCAAAGAACTCAGGTCTCCGGGCACACAGCCAGCAGCCAGCTCGCTGCTTTCGATCTTCCGTGTATTCCCGCTACACAACAGGCGGCGGCATCGACCTCGAGTCCGCCCACCTCCAGAGTCACAAAATCCCAAAACTCCAAAGGCGCTCAAGTCTTCTAGGCCGCAACCTTGGTACAGTATATCGAATAGCGGCCAGTCGTGAGACCCCGAGAGATGGTCCCATTCCGGCAAAGAACTGAAGTCAATGTGTAACTCCAGGTCAGGGTCTTCAAAAGAACCCTGAAAGGGAAAAAGAGATATTAAGAATAGAAATAGAGCTGTTTCCGAAGATGCAAGCGAAGGAGTTGCTGTTAAGGGGCCATCATCTCCTAAGCTCCACCCCTATCTTCTTCTATCAAGGTGCATGACCATACACTTCCTGGCACTGTATTCCATCTCCCACTTCTTTACCCATTCTCCTAATTTATCTACGTCCTGCTGTAGCCTCTCTACTTCCTCAAAACTACCTGCCCCTGCACCTATCTTCATAACGTCTGCAAAGTTTGCAACAAAGACATCAATTCCACCATCCAAAACTATTCCGAAATCTAATGATTCTTGAAGATCATTACTAATGCCCCCACAATCTTTTCAGCAACATCTTTCAGAACTCTGGGGTATAGACCATCTGGTCCAGGTGACTTATCTACCTTCACACCTTACAGTTTCCCAAGAATCTTCTCCCTAGTAACGACAACTTCACACACTTCTGCCTGCTGACGCTCTCAAACGTCTGGCATAGTACTAGTGATTTCCACAGTGAAGACTGATGCAAAATACTTTTTCAGTTCATCCATTTCTTCCCTCCTTGACTACCTCGCCAGCATCGTTTTCCAGCTTCCTGATATCCACTCTAGCCTCTTTTCCACTTTATGAATCTGAAGAAACTTTTGGTATCCTCTTCAACATTATTGGCTAGCTTACTTTTCTATTCCATCTTTAACTTTGTAATGACTTTTTAGTTTCCTTCTGTTGAATTTTAAAAGCTTCCCGATCCTCTAACTTCCCACTAATTTTTGCTCTATTATATGCCCTCTCTTTTGCTTTTATGTTTGCTTTTGACTTCTCTTGTCAGCTACAGTTGTATCATCTTTCCTTTGGAATACTACTTCACCTTCAGGATGTATATATCCTGTGCCTTCCGAATTGCTTCCAGAAATTCCAGCCATTGATGCTCTGCTTGTCATTCTTGTCAGTATTCTTTTCCTATCAATTCTGGCCAACTCCTCACTCATGTCTCTGTAATTCCATTCACTCCACTGTAATTCTGATCCATTTGAACTTGAGGGAGACAAATATTCTTGCGAGCAGGTTTGTTAGAGCTGTTAGGGAAGGTTTAAGCTAACTTGGCAAGGGGCTGGGAACCTGAGTTATGGGACTCAGGATAGGGGAGATGGTAAAAAAGTAAAGATAGCATGCAGTCAGGCTGTCAGGAAGGGCAGGAAGGCGATGGGACATAGTCACAGCCAACAGTACATTAGGGATGCAAAATCAAAAAGGGTAGTGAATATGGTACTCAAGGTGCTGTATCTCAATGCGTGGAGTGTAAGTAATAATGTGGATGATCTTGCTGTACTATTACAGTTTGCCAGGTATGATGTTGTGGCCATTACTGAATCAAGGTTGAAGGATGGTTGTAATTGGGAGCTGAATGTCCAAGGTTACACATTGTATCGGAGGGATAGGAAGGTAAGCAGAGGGGTCAGCTTGGCTCTGCTGGTAAAGAAAGGCATCAAATCAGTAGAGAGATGTGACATAGGATTGGAAGATGTTGAATCCTTGTGGGTTGAGTTAAGAAACTGCAAGGGTAAAAGTACCCTGATGGCAGTTATAAACAGGCCTCCCAACAGTGGTTAGGATATGGATCATAGACTACAACAGAAAATGGCATGTCAAAAGGGCAATGTCATGATAGTCATGGGAGATTTTAACATGCAGGTCGATTGGGAAAATCAGGTTGGTAATGGATCTCAGGAGAGTGAGTTTGTTGAATGCCTAAGAAATAGCTTTTTAGAGCAATCTATCGTTGAGCCTACTAGGGGATCAGCTATTCTGGATTGGGTGTTATGTAATGAACCAGAGGCGATTATGGAGCTTAAGGTAAAAGAATCCTTAGGAGCCAGTGATCACAATATGATTGAGTTCAACTTGAAATTTGATAGGGAAAAAGTAAAGTCTGATATAGCAGTATTTCTGTGGAGTAAAAGAAATTACAGTGGTATGAGAGAGGAGTTGGCTAAAGTAAATTGGAAGGAGGTGCTGGCAGGGATGTCAGGACGAAGGGTCTCGGCCTGAAACGTCGACTACACCTCTTCCTAGAGATGCTGCCTGGCCTGCTGCGTTCACCAGCAACTTTTATGTGGGTTGCTTGAATTTCCAGCATCTGCAGAATTCCTGTTGTTTGCGTTTAAATAATATCAAAGTATGAGGGGTGAATGATAAGTTCATGGCCTAAGGTAGAATGAGTCAATTTTAGAAAACCTAGCATATTTATTTTTCAACATAGTTCCCTCCTACATGTACACACCTAGTCCAGCAGTCGTGGAGTATACGGATCCCTTCTTTGTAGAAGTGGTCCACAGCAGGGGTGATTGATAAGTTCGTGGCCTAAGGTAGAAAGTGATGAATTAAACAGCTCTCGTTACATGCACATGCAGTTCAACTCTTTGAGTGAAAATGCAGAAAGTTTGAAGTTTCTCCTCATCTCCTTGCTGTGGACCACTTTGTGGAGGTCCAAGACGCTGACTTCTACAAAGAAGGAATCCGTATGCTCCACGACCGCTGGACTAAGTGTGTAAATGTTGGAAAAATAAATGTGCTAGGTTTTCTAAAATTGACTCCTTCTACCTTAGGCCACGAACTTATCAATCACCCCTCGTAGATAGTGAAAGCTTTTTCAAGTATGTAAAAAGTAAAAGAGAGATGAGAGTGGATATAGAACCACTAGAAAATGAGGCAGGATAATAACAGGAGCAAGGAGATGGCAGATGAACTAAATGAGTATTTTGCATCCGTCTTCACTGTGTGCCAGATGTTGGTGTGTGAAGGAAGAGAAGTGGGTGCAGTTGCTATTACGAGGAAGAAGCTGTTAAAAAGCTGAAAGATCTAAAGGTACATAAGTCACCCGGACCAGGTGAACTGCATCCCAGGGTTCTGAAAGAGGTAGTGTTAGAGATTGTGGTGGCACTAGAAATGATCTTTCAGACGAGGAACGTTTCATGGCTCTGGGGCTGTACTCTCTGGAATTTAGAAGGATGAGGGGGGATCTCATTGAAACCTTTCAAATGTTGAAAGGACTAGACAGAGTAGATGTGGAAAGGATGTTTCCCATGGTCAGAGAGTCTAGGACAAGAGGGCACAGCCTCAAGATAGAGGGGCGTCCATTCAAATCAGAGATGCTGAGAATTTTTTTTAGCCAGAGGGTAGTGAATTTGTTGCTGCATGCAGCTGTGGAGGCCAGGTCGTTGGCTGTATCTAAGGGAGAGATTGATAGCTTCTTGATTGGACATGTCATCAAAGGTTACAGGGAGAAGGCTGGGAAATGGGGTTGAGGAGGAGGAAAAAAAGAATCAGCCATGATTGAATGGTGGAGCAGACTCGATGGGCCAAATGGCCTAATTCTGCTCCTATATCTTATGGTCTTATGGAGTTTAGCTTCTCCTTCTCAAATTTCAGTGTGAATTTGATCATATTATGATTACTTTCCCCCAAGGGTTCTTTTTCCTTAAGTTCTCCAATCAATTCCAGTTCATTGCATAACCCTAGTGGGCTCAGCCAGCAGCTTCACAGGTACACAGCTGGGATTGGGGCACTACAGCAGGTTCAGAACCGTCAGCTCTGCATTCTGCGGTAGAGATACTACAGGAGGTAGAGGGAAGAAAGGAAAGAAAGAATATCATGGCAGAACTTCAAAAAGGTATTCCTGGGGGCAACTGGGGCTCAGATCAAGAAAAAGGAAGTGAGAAATCATATCATAAATTTGACTTGAGGTTTTTGAAGAGTGACCAAGAAAATTGATGGACACAGGACAGTAGACATATTTAACATGGATTTGGCAACACTGTTTAATGAGGTCCTGCATGGTAAGCTAGTCTGGAAGGTTAGACTGGTAAATGGTAACTGGTCTATTCATGTTACGTGTACTGAGGCACAATTATAAACCACAATGAGAAAATCTGCAGATGCTGGAAATCCAAGCAACACACACACAAAATGCTGAAGGAACTCAGCAGGCCACGCAGCATCTATGGAAAAGAGTATAGTTGACGTTTCCTCCACCATCAATGCTGCCCTCAACTGCACCTCTTCCATTTCATTTACGTCTGCCCTCAACCCATCCTCCCACCACCCCACCAGAGATAAGTCTCCTCTTTTCCTCACCTACACCCTACCGGGCTCAGCATCCAGCGTGTAATTCTCCATATCTTCCACCATCTCCAATGGGATCCCACCACCAAGCACACCTTCGGCCCCCCCACCACTTTTTGCTTTGCACAAGGTTTGCTCCCTATGCAACTTCCTTGTCCAGTCGTTCCTCCCCACTGATCTTCCTCCCGTCACTTATCCTCCTCCCGTCACTTATCCTTGCAAGCGGAACAAGTGTCAAACCTGCCCCTGCACCTCCTCCCTCACACCATTCAAGGCCCCAAACAGTCCTTCCAGGTGAGACGACACTTCCCCTGTGAGTCTGTTGGAGTCATTTACTATGTTCAGTGCTCTCAGTGTGGCCTCCTGTATACCAGTGAGACCTGGCGTAGACTGGGAGACCGCTTCGCTGAGCACTTACGCTTCCAGTGGCCTCCCATTTTCATTCCACTTCCCATTCCCATTCCAACATATCTGTCTGTGGCCTGCTCTACAGTTGCGATAAGGCCAAACTCAGGGTGGAGGAGCAACACTGTCTGGGTAGACTGCAAACTGATGGCATGAACATCTATTTCTTGAACTTCTGGTAATTGCACCCCACCCCCCATCACCATTCCTATTTCCCTTTTCCCTCTCTCAGCTTATCTCCTTACCTGTCCATCACCTCCCTCTGGTGCTCCTCCCCCTTCCCTATCTTCTATGGCCTTCTCGTATCAGATTTGAAGGGTCTCAGCCCAAAACTGTACTCTTTTTGATTGATGCTGCCTGGCCTGCTGAGTTCCTCTAGCATTTTGTGTGTGTTGCTACAATTATAAATGTTTGTTTTGGATGCTATTCATAGGAATTATGGATAATTCAAGGGGTAAAATAATATCAGAATGCAGAGTATTACAGTTGCAGAGGAAGTGCAGTGCAGGCAGACAAGACCATGATGAGATAGATTGTGAGATCAAGAGACCCATCTCATCATACCAGATCTCTAATAATCTTATAATATCAAACTATAGAAGCTGTCCTTGAGCCTGCTGGTATGTGCTTTCAGGGTTTTGTATCTTCCGCTTGACGTGGGCGGTAGAAAAGAGAATGTCTGGGGATGGGTGGGGGTCTTTGGTTATGTTGACTGCTTTACCTAGGCAGTGAGGGTGCTCTCAGAGTCCATGGAGGGAGGCCGGTTTCCGTGATGTGCTGAGCCATGTCCATAGGCCTCTGCAGTTTCCTGAGGTCTTGAGGAGCAGTGCCATACCAAACTGTATTGTATCAGGATAGGATGTTTTCTATGGGTACGTTTCTAAACACTGCTGAGGATTTTCTTTGGCTTCTGAGAAAGTAGAAACACTGGGGTGCTCTCTTGGCCAATGGCATCTACATGGTTGGACCAGGAAAGCTTATTGGTGATATTCATTCCTAACTAGGAGCTTCCAATCAGCACTGTTGATGTAGACAGGTGCTTGTGCTGCACCCCCTTTCGGAAATGAACGGCTGGCTCTTCTGTTTTGCTGACATTCAGGGTCACCAGGGTCTCTGTGTCCTTCGTGCACTCAGACTTGTTGTTATTTGAGATTCAGCCCACTACAGTGGTGTCATCTACAAGCTTGTAGTGGGGAGTTACAGAAGAATCTGACCACACGGTCATGTGTATATAGGAAGTGGAGTAGGGGCTGAGGACACAGCCCTGTGGGAAATTTGTGGAGGAGGTGTTACTACCTATGGTCTGTTTATCATGAAGTCAAGGATCCAGCTGTAAAAGGAGGTGTTGAGTACCAGGTCTAGGAGTTTGGAGATGAGTTTGCTTGGAATTATGGTATTGAAGGGGGAGCTGTCATCAATGAGGAGTCAAATGACGTGCCTTTGACGGTCCAGATATGGCTGTAGAGTCAGAGAGATGGCTATGGAGCAAAAAAAGGGTAGGTTGAGATTGTTTGGGAAGCTGTGTGCAAATAGACAAGGTGGTGAGGAAGGTGTTTGTCATGGTTTTGTTCAATGGTCAGTAAATTGAGTACAGGAGCTGGGGCATCATGTTACAGGTATGGAAGATGGTGTTTAGACAACACTCACAGAGTATTGTGAGAGTTTCTGGTTGTCCTGCGATAAGGACACCACATTTTTTACACAGAGGATGGTGGGTATATGGAATGAGCTGAACAACTACAAATTTAAAAATATATTTGAACTGTGACTTGAATAGGAAAACTTTTGAGGAACAGGCAAATGAGATGAGTTTAGGTCGACACTTCTGTCAGTATGGGTGTGAGTTGGGCCAAAAGGCCTGTTTCCACACTGTACACCTCTGTGACCCTCTAACTTCTACCAAGGCAGGGAGAAGCATTGGCCCCAACAGGTTTGAGGCGCCCCGTCAAAGCGGAACAGAGTGAAAACACAGGACCTGTGCTACACTTAAGACTAGCTGACGTTCCGAAACAGGATCAAGTCCTGCTCCACTGCTGAGCTGGGGACGGCATTGAAAGAGGGCCGATACTGAGGGAGCATTACACTGTGGGAAGGATAGTACTACGGGAGTGCCACAATGTGGGAGGAGTGGTACTAAGGGTCACATTGATGGAGGATCACACTGCAGGAAGGGTGGTAGTGAAGGAGGGTTACGCCGTGGCAGAGGTGGTTTTGAAGGAGAGTCACGCTGTGAAAAACGTCCGTCACCGTTCACGGGGTCACTATTCGGCGACACTCAGGGACCGGAAGTGCTGATTTTTGCGGATAGAGTTGTTCGCCGCACACGGAAGCGGAAATGGATGGTGGGAGCGAGGAGCGGCAGGAGGTGAGTAGTTTGGTGTGGAGAGGGTTGGGGTGCCGTGGTGAAGGGTCTGGGTGTGCATGATGGCTGGGGTAAGGGGAGAGAAAGAGAAGAAACTCTTTCTATCTCTGGGCTTCTCCTTGGCGCCGCCGCGGATCCACATCGGCCTCACTCAGCGTCTCGTTCACGGTTTTTCTGTGGCATTTGGTCGGGGATCGGAGCCCTCACGATTCTAATGTCGAGACTATGATCCGTTCCTTCAGAAACTCCTGTCAGTCCAAAATAAAGCCGTAAATTGTGGAAAATGACAGCAGATTAAGTTGCTTCTGTATTGAATGAAACTTCCGACATTTCAGTTTTGAGAACATTTACGTTTCTCTCTGCTTCAGTTGCCTCGTCGGAGTTCACGTTTCCATTGTTGACCCTCTCAGTTTACGGATGAACCCAGCAGGGTCTGCGCCTGTCTTTTGAGTCCTGCCACTTGCCTCCGCCCAGTTCTGGAAGAACAGCAACAATCCGGCTGCATCAGCCTGGACATAAGGGGGCCATTACTTTAACTTCTGATGTGTTTCAAAATACTGTAAAATTTCTCTGATCATAGTTGCTGCCTGACCTACTCCAGCATTTTGCGTGTTGCTCCAGCATAAGACATAAGCCATACGACCAAAATTAGGCCATTTGGCCCATCAAGTCTGCTCTGCCATTCCATCATAGTTGACTTATCTCCATGTCAACCCCATTCTCTGCCTTCTCTTCTTAACCTTTGATGCTATTTCTAATCAGGAATGGATTACTAAACTGTCAATCTGTGCTTTAAATACACACAATGACTTGGCCTCCACAGCCATCTGTGGCAATGAATTCCACAGATTCACCACTCTCTGGCTAAAAAATAAATGCCTCCTCATCTCCATTTTACATGGACATATCTCTATTCTGAGGCTGTTCCCTCTGGTCCGAGACTGCCCCACTATAGGAAACGTCCTCTCCAAATCCACTCTGTTAAGGCATCTGTGGTGCCTTGAGTTCCCTTTGTAAACTTTCAGTTACTTTCTGCCCTCAGAATGTGCAGTGAAGCAAAACTGGCTCCAGACTATGAGGAAATGTTTGCTCACCGGTTCACAGAGGCTGACACAGAGTACCAGGAAATGGTGAAGAGTGCGGCTGATCCACCACCCATTGTAGAGGACTGGATGAACCGGCCCGGTGGGAATCGCAGGTACTGAGATGGTGTGCTGACTGTTGTCAGAACAGTACCAGCAAGTAACAACTGTAGATTTATGTTCAGGCACTGGTAGATAGTTGGGTAATTACAAAGTGAATGCTAGAAGAAGACATAGATTTAACAGACCTAATACGGCATTTGGTCTTACAAATTTGGGCTGTCTTCTCAGGAGCGGCGGGGGCTAAAGGGAGAACTGCTAGAAGTTTATAAGATTGTGAGAGATATAGATCAGGTAGACAGCAGTATCTTTCTACCAGGGTTAATGAGAGGGTACAGTTCAAAGGAGATGTGGAAAGTAAGACAAGATTTTTGCGTTGTCATTAGCCATGGGTGGAGTAGCAGAGGATGGGATAGTTTTCAGAGAGCAGTAGGGATAAGCTAGAGGGCTTTGCAGTATTGGGGAGATTACAGAAGAGGATTTTAAGGGACATGAAGTCTGTTGAAAAGGAGGGATCAACATGGTTTTGTACAGGGAAATCCTGTCACAGATCCGATCATGTTTTTTGGAGGAGGGAAGTAAGCTGATGAATGCAGAGTGGTAGACATGGTTTACGTGGCTTCCAGCTTTTCACAAAGTCCTGCAATTTTGCTGGGAGACTACAGGGTGCACAATGGGCCGCGTACAGGTGGAGGGTGCACAGTGGGCCGTGTATGGGTAGAGTGTAAAAAATGTTACAATTGAACCCGCATCTACCACGTCCACTGGCAGCTCTTTCCACACTTGCAACATCCTCTGAGTGAAGAAGATGCCCCTCAGGTTCCTCTTAAATGTCATCTTTCACACTAGGTCACTCAGAACGTGCTTTCTTCTCACTTGCCATCAGGAAGAAGGTACAAGAGCCTCAGGACTTACACCACCAGGTTAAGAAACAATTATTACCCCACAACCATTAGGGTCTTGAACTAAAGGAGATATCGTCTTGGATCGTAAGACCCTGCAGCAGATAGGTCAGCTGAGAAGATCATCGGGGTCTCTCTTCCGGCTATTACAGACATTTACACCACACGTTGCACCTGCAAAGCTAACAGTATTGTGAAGAACCCCGTGCACCCCTCACACAAACTCTTCTCCCTCCTGCCATCTGGCAAAAGGTACCAAAGCATTCGGGCTGTCACGACCAGACTGTACAACAGTTCCTTCCCCCAAGCTATCAGACTCCTCAATACTTAAGAGTCTAGACTGACATCTACATCATTTGTTATTATATTGTAATTTGTCCTCTACTGTGCCTATTGTCTTGTTTAATAATTATTGTACTGCCCTACACTGTTTTGTGCACTTTACGTAGCCTTGTGCAGGTCTGTAGTCTAGTGCAGTTCTTATGTTTTACGTAGTCCAGTGTAGCCTTGTGCTGTCTCAGGTGTCTAGTGTAGTTTTGTGTTGTTTCATGTAACACCAGGGTCCTGGAGGAACGTTGTTTCATTTTTACTGTGTACTGTACCAGCAGCTTATGGTCGAAATGACAATAAACTTGACTTGATCTTGCCCCAACTTCATTTGCCCCATCATTGAAATGTTCCTACAACCATTGGACTCACTTTCAAGGACTCTTCATCTCATGTTCTCAATAAGATTTTTTTTTTCTTTTTGTATTTACACATTGTGATGTCTTCTGCATTCTGGTTAGGTAGTAGGTTAGAGGTAGGTAGTGCTGAGGAAGCAATGCGATTGCAGCAGGGCAGACAAATTGTAAGAATGGGCAAGAGTGGCCGATGGAATACCGTGTTGGGAAATATATGATAATGCATTTTGGTAAAAGGAACAATAGTGTGGACTGTTTTTTTAAATGGGGAGAAGATTCAAACATCAGAGATGCAGAGGGACTTAGGAGTCGTTGTGCAAGACTCCCAAAAGGTTAATTTACAGGTTGAGTCTGTGGTAAAGAAGGCAAATGCAATGTAGGCATTTATTTCAAGGGGAATAGAATATAAAAACAATGTGATAATGCTTAAGCTTTATAAGACATTAGTCAGGCTGCACTTGGAGTATTGTCAACAGTTTTGGGCCCCATATCTCAGAAAGGATGTGGTATCATTGGAGACAGTCCAGAGGAGGTTCACAAGGATGATTCTGGGAATGAAGAGGTTAACATATGAGGAGCGTTTGGCAGCTTTGGGCCTGTACTCACTGGAATTTAAAAGAATGTGGAGGGATCTCATTGAAACCTACGGAATGTTGAAAGGACTAGATAGGGTCGATGTGGAGAGGATGTTTCCTATGGTGGGGGGATCCAGAACTAGAGGGCACAGCCTCAAAATTGAGGGGCAACCTTTTAGAACAGAGGTAAGGAGAATTTTTTTTTAACAGAGTAGTGAATCTGTGGAACACACTGCCACAGATTGCGGTGGAGGCCAAGTTTGTGTGTATGTTTAAGGTGGAAGTTGATCGTTTCCTGATCGGTCAGGGCATCAAAGAATATGGTGAGAAGGCAGGTGTATGGGGTTGAGTGGGATCCGGGATCAGCCATGATGGAATGGTGGAGCAGACTCGTTGGGCATAATGGCCTAATTCTGCTTCTGTGTCTTATGGTGTTATAGTTGAACGCCTGAGTTGGTACAGTCTTTTATTAATTCTGTCATAGTTATTATTTTATAGATTTATTGAATATACCTGCAAGAAAATCAATCTCCAGTTGGTAATGGTGACATATATTTACCTTGAACCTATGACCTCTAGTTCTAATCTCATCCAACCTCAGTGGAAAAAGTCTGCATGCATTCATAAGAACATAAGAAATAGGAGCAGGAGTAGCCATCTGGCCCATCGAGCCTGCTCCGCCCTTCAATAAGATCATGGCTGATCTGGCCATGGACTCATTTCCACCTACCTGCCTTTTCCCCATAACCCTTAATTCCCCTACTATGCAAAAATCTATCCAACCTTGTCTTAAATATATTTACTGATGTAGCCTCCACTGCTTCATGGGGCAGAGAATTCCACAGATTCACCACTCTCTGGGAAAAGCAGTTCCTCCTCATCTCCATCCTAAATCTACTCCCCTGAATCTTGAGGCTAGTTCCTCTAGTTCTATTCTCACTTACCAGTGGAAACAACTTTACTGCCTCTATCTTATAATCTTATATATTTCTATAAGATCTCTCATTCTTCTGAATTCCAGCGAGTACATCCCAGGCAACTCAATCTCTCATAGTCTAACCTCTTCATTTCTGGAATCAACCTGGTGAACCTTCTCTGCACCACCTGCAAAGCTAGTATATCCTCCTTCAAGTAAGGAGACCAGAACTGCACACAGTACTCCAGGTGTGGCCTCACCGGCACCCTGTATAGTTGCAGCATAACCTCTCTGCTCTTAAATTCAATCCCTCTCGCAATGAAGGCCAACATTCCATTAGCACACAATACTCCAAATTCACCCTCACCAACATTTTTTACATCTTCAAAATAACATCCCAAGTCCTGTAATCAATACTTTGATTTATGAAGGCCAATGTGCCACTTTCAATGAATTATGGTTCTATATTCCCAGGTTCCTCTGTTCTACCGCACTCTTCAGTGCCTGATCACTCACTGTGTAGGTGCTATGCTGGTTTGTCCTCCCAAAGTGCAAATCCTCATATTTGTTTACATTAAATTCCATCTATCATTTTTCCAGCTGGTTCAGATCCCACTGCAAGCATTGATAGCCTTTCTTGCTGTCCACTCCACCCCCAACCTTGGTGTCATCCATACATTTGCTGATCCAGTTTACCACATCTCGTCTAACGTCGATGATAAACAGCAATGGACCAAGCAAGCAGGTTTGCCTGTGGCATACCTCTGGTCACATGCCTTTAGTCGGAGAGACAACCATCTGCTATCACTCTGTCTACTCCTACTGAGCCCATGCTGATTCCAATTTACTATTGTATCCTGAACGTCAAGTTAACCTTGTCCACCAGCCTCTCATGTGGGGCTTTATCAAAGGTCTTGCTAACTAATGTCCTTCATTAACCTTCCTCATAACCTCCTTAAGAAACTCTGTAAGATTGGTTAGACATGACTTACCATGCACAAAGCCATGTTAACAACCCTAATCAAGCCCTCCTCTTCGGTAATTCAGATATGATCCATGTCTACACTTACTTCTGTTCTTCAGACTGTCTGTCTCCCAGTAAATACAGATGCAACAAAAAAAAAACATTTAAGATCTCCCCAACTCCTTGAGATCCGTCCATAAATGACAACACCAATCTTCAAGAAGACCAGGTTTGTCCCTTGCTATCCTTTTGGTCTTCGTATATCTCTAGGAGTCCTTGGGATTCTTTTTCACCTTGTCTGCCAGAGAATCCTCAAGTCCTGATTTCTCTCCTGTCTTGCATTTCTTATATTCAAGTTCCTCATTTGCTCCATACTGCTTATACCTGACGTGTACCTCCTTCTGCTTAACCACAGCCTCAATATCTCCTGAAAACCAGGCATCCTCAAACCTGTTAGCCTTGCCTTTTGCTTTAACAGCAACATACGAATTTGGTGCTCTCAATAGTTCACTTTTGAAGGTCTTCCATTAACCCAGCACTGTTTAACTGGAAGCCTGTTCCGATCTATGTCTGCCAGATCCCTTCTGGTTCCATCAAAATTGGCCTTTCTGCAATTTAGAATATCAAGCCAAGGTTCAATTCTATCCTCCATAATTATTTTGAAACTACTGGAATTATAATCACTAGATTCAAAGTGTTCCTTTACACACACTCTGTCACCTGCCCTGTCTCATTCTCATTCTCTAAGTGGAGACCCAGGATATTGCTCTCTTTAGTTGGGACCTCTACATCTTGTAAGAAAATTTCCCTCAACACATTTGACAAACTATCCCATCAGGTCCTTTTACAGTATGGGAGTCTCAGTCAATCACCTACAATCAAACATTTTTTTTCTTACAACTGTCTGCTATCTCTCTACAAATTTGCTGCACTAAATCTCACTGACAATTGGGTGGTATATAATATAATCCCATTAATGTGATTATCCCTTTCTTACTCCTCATTCCACCCATACAATAAGCTCTCTGGTCTGAGCAACTGATATGACATTTTCCCTGACTAGTAGTAATGCCACCCCTCCCTCTTCAATCCCTCCCACTCTATCACGTCTAAAACAACACCAGAATCCCAGAATATTGAGCTGCCAATCCTGCACTCCTGCAACCAAGTCGTAGTAATGGCTGCAATATCACAATTCCATCTGCTGATCCATGCCCTGAGTTTATCTGTCCTTACTTACAACACTCTTTCCATTGAAATAGACTAAACTCAAAACATTATTCCCACCAAGCTCTACCTTTTGGTTCCTATTTTTGCATGTAGGCTTAACACCATCCTTCAAAGCTGATCTACCCCTCTGGTTCCCAACTCGGAGCAGAACTAACAAACTTTCTGCAAGGATATTGGTTTCGCTCCAGTTTAAGTGCAAGCCATCCAGTTTATACAGGTCCCTTCTTCCCTGGAAGAGAGCCCAATGATCCAGAGAGCTGAAGCCCTCCCTCCTGCACTTACTCAGTTCTGAAGTGCACTTTTTTTAAAGGATGGTGGATGTATGGAATGAACTGCCAGAGGAGGTGATAGAGGTAGATACAACGGCAATATTTAAAAGGCATTTGAACAGGTACACAGATAAGAAAGACGTAGAGTGGAGGTTCCCAATCTTTTTTCTGCCATGGATCAATACCATTAAGCAAGGAGTTGGTGGACTGCAGGTTGGGAATCCCTGGTGTAGCGGGATACAGATCTAAGAAGGCAAAAGGATTAGTTTACGTGTATCACAGTTGGCATGGATGAGTTGTGTTGAAGGGCCTTTTTCTGTGCTGCGTGACTGAATGCCACATTGAACACTGAATGCAGTACATGCGATAAAAGGCATGCAGTAAATCACTGCTTCACTTGGAAAGACAGTTTGGGTCACCAGGTGCTGGGAAGGGAAGAGGGGAAAGGATGAGTTTACCATCAATGCAGTTGTAAAGGAATGTCTGCAATTTACACCTCCAGGTGAGGGAAATCAGACACATTGCCTGAGGATTCTTTGCCTTAATTTTTAGGTCACAAGACTATAGATCCTACCGAGGACGCAGTGACAATCGCAGCTGGTCAGTTAATCAACCGTGGCAGGGCAGAAATCGCAGCTACAATCGATCTGGGTCTCATGAATCATACAGCCAAGGGACCAATTCACACTGGCAGTCAAATCACCATCGTTACTGACTTTGATTCATGACTGAATCTGCCATTGTAACTAACAACATGGATTGTAACAGCTTAATTTTACAAAATTCCTTTTCAGCTTTATCGCCATGTGTGGATGGCTATTTAGAGAAAGTTAACAGTTTGTGTGGGATAACATTGGTAATACTTTCTGGCATGGTCAAAAGTATGGTATTCCGTTCTGTAAAACATTGAATGCTTTTACTGGACAGATGTTGATTGCAGAATGAATCACTCCCTTCCCCAGCCACGAAACTTTGATCACAGAACAGCTTCCCCCACTTGCTCCCCTGCAGCCAGCATTCTGCTGGCCTCCTGTCTGAGGGCAATTATGCTGCAGGTCCTTGGGCAACAGCTTGACTTCTCTGCTTGGCTGCTTATTGGGGCAGCTCATCTGGATTTAGAATATAGTCAGTGGTGATTTCCACATCCCTCACTAGGGATCCAGGCAAAAGACTCTCAGCTCCCCGTGGACTATTGACAGCCTGAGATCCAATTATACAATAAAAGAGAAAATGAAGCAGAGTGTTAAATGACGCAAGAGCTGAGTCCTGCAGAGAATGTATGATGGAGTCTGATGCAGTCTGTAATGTGACTCAAGAATTATGGTTGACACCTAACAACTACAGGTTCCTTACTTACACAAAAAGATATTTAGTTGTTTTTAAATGCTTCTTCCCATTGGTTGTCAGTTTTGTTTAGATTATTGTTCGTTTTAGCACAGAGAGAGTGCAGGAGCTGGCAGTGCTGAGCTTTGCCCCTGGCTGGTGGCTCTGATCAAGAGTGCAAGTATACATCCAAATGATGCACCTGAAACAAATGGACAGCATGTCACAAGATATTCATCAAGGAGAGGAAGATTTTCACTTCCCATCTGAATGTTGGCAGTTTAACGTGGAATGAGTATTCTTCTTTGACTGTGAAGGCGGTAATCCATCAGGTGTTCATTACTAGAGAGCCCTCTACTTTAAGGTGTCTTCTGTTGGAATTACTATGAACCATTCTCCTTTGCATTTTCCTTGTCTCACCTAATGTTCAGAAGCTGGTATTGCCACTCTCCCAGCAACAGGGATTCGAAGAAGATGTAAATTGAAAAAATGTGTGCAATTTGTTAAATGTCTTTTAAAGTTATCTGTATGTTAGGTTAATGTTTGTTTTTCTATGTTTTTCTTCCTTGAGTTCAAAAGACTTCCCTGCCATTTTCTCCTGAGAACATAAGTTCTGTGATCACCAGGAATCAAATAGCAAACTGCTGGAGGAACTCAGCAGGTCGAACAGTGTCTGTGGAGAGGAATTGCCAACATCTTAGGTCCAGATCCTGATGTAAAATCTCACCCTGAATCATCTACCCACCCCCACAGATGCTGAGTCCCTGCAGTAGTTTACATCTGCAGTCTTTGGGTTCACCAGGTGTTATGAGGAAGCAGGTTCACAGGTTTGGTAAGTGAGACAAGATATTGATTACAAATAAGCATATTAACCATTTATTTACAGACAAACAGTAAAACATTCAACCAAACATCTAAACCACCTTAACTTACAAAAACTAGTTACTAAACATTCAGTAACACTTCAAACTCAACAGGTACCTCAGTAAGTCTCCCCAGGTTACACAAGTACAAGACTAAAGATTCGACAACAGATATTTAGCTAAGAATGTGCGTGGGCCCTCCTATATCTGCAGCATACTTTCCCAATGGTTCTTCAGCAGTGGTTGTGACCTCAGCCTGAAGAGGAGTCCCTGGAGACAAAGGAAAAGCCAGCAAGTCTCTCCCACGTGCTATTCTTACACCCCTGAGGCCCCTGGAACCGGACACCCGTGCCGTGGTGGGCAAGGTAACCAATGGGAAAGAGTTGCTGCATCCTTTGACTGCATCCATGGACAACCAAAATGGCAGAAGCAGCTTTTGACCAACAAGTAAAGTAACCAATCATATTACACTAGGGATGTTGTGAGTGAAGTTCAAAGGCTGCATTACCAATGTAACTTTTAGCTAATAAGTTTATGTTTTATGGTTAAATCACCTTTAGCATTGGCAAGTTCACCTGGACTGTCCCATTGTGAAGTAACATTGAACTTTATTTTGTATGGCTCCATGTTAACTGCCTTCCTTCCCCAGCTGTCCATTACTGATTCCTGGGTAAGCCCCATCTACAAACACAGTGGAGATAAACTTCAAACAGCCCACAGTCAGGCCATCCAGAGCTGAATGCTCAGTATCATCCCAGCTGGGGCAGTGATTGACATGGACACTGGAAAACTAGTTTACACTGAATATGGTTGTAATATCTTATTTTTGTACACTTCGATCTTTCAAATAACAAATAAAAGAAAACATTCCTGAAAGTACCTTTAATTCTTGATGCTGGCTGATAATATTCACTATGTGGCTACATAATTTAGAATAATCACGCTTTGTTAATGAAGCCAGGTTCACAATAATGAGTTCTGTGTAAATTGGAGAATATTTACCTGAGGAATGCTTCGAGCCTGAGAACAGTGGGTGAAAAATTCCTCAGTCAAAGAAAATAATATTCTGTACTTTACAACTGGTGAAGAATTCTTCATCTGTGGTTACTGTGATAGTTTGGAGAAAATACAGCCAAATTGCTATAATAAACTACCAGATATTCTCATTCCTTTAGCTTTCACAATGTCAGAATGTCAGTATACCACCTTTGACACTGTTCGATTGTAGATCACATTAGTGTGTTTAAGATTGGACTTTGAATTGCTTTAAGGTGAGATTGCTAACAGGTGAGTGAAATTTAAAATATTAAGCTTTACATCGTACCATCGGATCAAGCTTGTTTCAGATGGGAATGCTTTTGGTTTAAAACAGATACGGTGCCTATAAAAAGTACCCCCCCCCCCCGGAAGGTTTCATGTGTTATTTTACAGCATTGAATCACAGTGGATTTAATTTGGCTTTTTAAACACTGATCAACAGAAAAAGACTTTCATGTCAAAAAGAAACAAGATCTCTACAAAGTGATTTGAATTAATTATAAATATAAAACACAAAATAATTGATTGCATAAGTATTCACCCCCTTCAAGTCAGTATTTAGTAGATGCACTTTTGGCAGCAATTACGGCCTTGGGTCTGTGTGGATAGGTCTATCAGCTTTGTACATCTGGGCATTCCCCATTTTTCCCCATTTACAGAACTGCTCAAGCTCTGTCAGATTGCGTGAGGATCGTGAGTGAACAGCCCTTTTCTAGTCAGCTGCAAATTCTCAATTGGATTCCGGTCTGGACTCCAACTTGGCCACTGCAAGACATTAACTTTGTTGTTTTTAAGCCATTCATGTGTAGCTTTGGCTTTATGCTTGGGGTCATTGTTTTGCTGGAAAACAGATTTCTCCCAAGTCACAGTTCTCTTGCAGACTGCATCAGGTTTCCCTGCAGGATTTCCCTGTATTTTGCTGCATTCATTTTACCCTCTTTCTTCACAAGTCTTCCAGGGCCTGCTGCAGTGAAACATCCCTGTGGCATGATGCATACACCACCATGCTCCGTCGTCGGGATGGTGTATTTTCTGTGATGTACAGTGTTTGGCTTACGCTAAACATAGCATTTAGTCTGATTGCCAAAAGCTCAATTTTGGTTGCATCAGATCATAGAATGTTCCTTCAGTTGACTTCAGAGTCTCCCATATGCCTTCTAGCAAACTCTAGCCAAGATTTCATGTGAGTGTTTTTCAACAGTGGCTTTTTCTTTGCCACTCTCCTGTAAAGTTGTGTCTGGTGAAGCAACCAAGCAACTGTTACTGCCTGTGCAGTCTTTCCCATCTCAGCCACTGAAAGTTGTAACTCCTCCAGAATTGTCATAGGTCTCTTGGGAGCCTCCCTCACTGGTCCCCTTGCACGGTCACTCAGTTTTTGAGGATGGCCTGTCCTAGGCAGGTTTACAGCTGTGCTACATTCTTTCCATTTCTTGATGATTGACTTAACTGTACTCCAAGGGATATTCAGTGACTTGGAAGTTTTTTGTATCCATCTCCTGACTTGTGCTTTTCAATACCCTTTTCATGGAGTTGCTTAGAGTTCTTTTTCTTCACGGTGTAGTTTTTGCCAGGATACTGACTCACCAGCAGTTTGATCTTCCAGATACAGGTATATTTTTACAAAATTTAATTGAACACCTTGACTGCACACAGGTGATCTCTGTTGAACTAATTATGTGACTCCTAAAACTATTTGACTGCACAGTGATGATTTGGTGTGTCATATTAAAAGGGTGAATTCTTAAGGAACTTTTTTGTTTTTTATATTTGTAATAAATTTAGATCACTTTGTAGAGATCTGATTTCACTTTGACACAAAAGAGTCTCTTTCTGTTGATCAATGTCAAAAAAGCCAAATCCACTGTGATTCAATGTTGTAAAACAATAAAATAAAAACTTCCGGGAGAGAGTCAATACTTTTTATAGACACAGTACCTGCCTGACCTTCCAATACCATGTGTAACCTTGGATGTTAGGTTCCCAGCTATAATCATCCTTCAGCCTTGATTCAGTGATGCCTACAACATCATACATGCCAATCTGTAACTGCTACAAGTTCACCTACCTTATTTCTTATACCACGTGTATTTAAATATAACACCAGTCCTGTACTGTATTCACTCTTTTTGATTCTGTCTGCCTTTCCCATGCTACTCATTCTACTGACTGCAATTTGCAGGCAGCAATCATCACTTGCCGAATCATCACTTGCCGAATCATCACTTTCCTTGCTAGAAGTTTCACTACACATTATCTTTGTAAACCAACTAACTCATCCTCAGCATTGTCACTCTGGTTCCCATCCCCCCCGCCAAATTAGTTTAAACCCTCCCAAACCTGCCTGCAAGGATATCGGACCCCTCAGTTTTAGGTGTAACCTGTCCTTTTTGTACAAGTCATACCTTCTCCAGAAGAGATTCTAATGATCCATAAATCTGAATCCTACACCTTGCACCAGTTCCTCAGCTACACATTCACCTGCCAGATCCCCCTCTTCTTACCCTCACTGGCATCTGGCACAGGCAGCAATCCAGAGATTACTGCCCTGGATCCTGTTTTTCAGCTTTCTTTTTAGCTCCCCAAAACCTCTCTTCAGGACCTTACCTTGTCTACTTATGTCAGTGGTGCCAAAATGCAGCAAGACTTCTGGCTGTTCACCCTCAATCTTGAGAATTCCATGGACCCATCAGAGACATCCCTGACCCTGGCACCAGAGAAGCAACATGCCATCTGGGTGTCTTTATCATGCCCACAGAATCTTGTCTCTGCTCCTCTGACTATGGAATCTCCTATCAGCACTGCAGGTCTCTTCAGCTCTCTGCTCTTCTGAGCCACAGCACCAGACTCAATGGCAGAGATCCAGTCACTGTGGCTCCCAAGTAGGTTGTCCTTCTCAACAGTGTCTAAAGTTGTATACTTATTATTGAGGGGAAATGGACTGGTTGTGCATATGCGTTCCTTCTGATAGTCACCCAGTTATCTGTCTCCTGTGATGTTGGGGTGACTGCCTCCCTGTAACTCCTATCTATCATTCTTCCATATGAGTTGAAAGTCATCGAGCTGCAGTTCCAGTTTCTTATACGTTCTCACAGGAGCTGCTGCTTGGTGGACCTGGTGTAGATGTGTTTATCTGGTAAATAAGAACAGAAAGTTACCAGCCCAAGCCTGATGAGCCAAAGCCAGTCTAAACACTGGTACACTCAGAAAAATGGCTGCTCTGCTTGCATTTGCTGTATTCTTATCAACTTTTTCTAATTAATCTCTCTCGATTGGTTGCTGCCCAACTCAGTGAAACTGCTGCCAAGCTTTGCCTTTTAAATCTTGATTGCTTCTACAGTGTTCAGGCACATCTCCAGTCCAGGGGCAATGCCTTTGAAGATGAGTTATCTTTCCACGCTACTGCCTTTGTAGTGCAGACACACGAAGCTAAGCAGAGAGTTAAACACCTTCTCAAAAATCACCCGAGATGGAAGCTTCCCTCACGGTTTTTAATGAGATCTTACTCATGAAACTGCAGAAAGTTAAGTAAGATACATATTAAATTCAATGCAGAATTATCACCCGCCTGAATATGCTATTGATTATTCTTGGAATCTGTGTTAATGAAGCTAATACATGCAACACTCTATAACTATGATGTGTAAGTGGAGTACACTGTGGTACAACAATATCTTAATAACAATAAATGATAAACATAATATCCTTCAATATATATCTACTAAATGTTTACCAATATTATCAAAAACTGAAGACTTACAGATAATGCTGTTCATGGGCAAGTGAAGAGGATGGAGATGTCTTTCCACTGTGTGCTTTAAATCAAATCAAAAAATCTGCATGAAATGATATAAAAGCAGCTTGTATACAAAAATGAAAATTCATTCAAACAAACTCAATACAAAACAAACTGTGCCTCTAAGAGGTCAGAACATTGTTAGCACCACAATGTGTTCCAGGCACCTGCTACTCCATGTTAAAAAAAAATGCCTCACAAATCTTTAAATTTTCTCCCTGTCATCTTAAACTACAGTATTTGACATTTCTACCCTGATCAACTTTCTACGCTGTTTCTGCCTCCATTAATGGAACAATCAATGTTTTTCATCCTGAAACTGTGGAATGGTTAATGGCTCTGCAGAGATATTTACAAACATAATTCTTCCTGCCAAAATGAATAACTTTGTATTTCTCATTATTTGTTTCTTTACTAAATTTATTTTAAGTACATTGTCACAACACCTGAAACTCCATCTGTCAGTTGCTGAATGAATACAAGATTCATTCAGAGACAGCCAGCGCAGAAGTGAAGGGCCAATAGTCTGAGTAGGGCCTATTTGAAGCAGGGTGGTCTTCCTTTGCCCTGATCCCTGAAGATGAAAGGATTAATATCAGTTATAGCTGGTTCATTAACATCAAATAATGGCTGTATCTCCAGCCCAGCTATTGACTTCAGCAGAGAAAGCGCTCTTCCCATTCCTTCCATTCTCTAGGTTCTGCAAATGCTGTGGAGGGTGTCAATTCAGGGAGGTTCATGCAGTGGGGTGGGGGTTAGTTAGATGTTAATCACTGGCAAACCCAAATACTGTAAACTGAAAGGTTCTGGAGTCCCCTTGATACCAGAAAAAGAACTAAATATTACAGGGGAAAGAAAGAATTTTAAAAGCTACACCTTTTCAATTAGAGACGACCCCAGGACTTGGGAGACAATAGGGCCGCTGTTTCTATGTGTATCTCAGTGAACTGAAGCCAGGAATACTGAAGAACTGTGGCAACAAACCACAACACAGTTTTGCATTAATCAAAGTTATTCTTAATCAGCTTTGCTAAACTGAATTTAGCTGAGCCCTTTGATTGTATATGAATCCCAAAGCTCTTTAACTAAAGGGGAAACTATTTAACGTTCTATGAGTAACAATATGGAACCTGTATTGTACCAGAATGCTTTGTTACAACATTATGCCAATAGACCCTGAGTATATGACAAACTGCAGAAAGACAAGTGGATTTGGTTACTAGAAAAATGCCAAGTACATTAATTAAGCAGACAAACAGAATGCATCCTGTTCTTGAACTATGATCACACTTGTGTATAAAGGAGTGACTATGCTGTCTGTTTTTTGAAACTATCACAGGCTCTTGTGCAATGCTATTCTTCCCTTGCAGCAAATAAAATAAATATGCTTATTACTGATCCACTCTGAGTTAATTGTCGTTTGTAATGGGATGTAGCAAAAAGGTGTTCAACATTTGTAAACTGAACTTGGCTGAGCCCTTTGAGTGTATGTGAATCCCAAAGCTATTTAACTAAAGGGGAAACACTGTTTAATTTTCTATGATGCAATGAGCTAAAGACCAGAATAACTTTATCAGTTTCAAAGGCCATGTGTTGGCAGGCAGCATTGACAGTGAATGGCACTGGGTGACAGATTAATCATTAAATGGAGAGATCAGTGCATTGAATTGTTAACTAGTAATTAGTTGCTCAAGTCAGGTTGAATTTATTGTTATGTGCACAAGTATGGTGAGGTTACAGGTACAATGAAAATCATACTTGCAGCAGCATCACGAGCACAGACAACAAGCAATAAAAATTATACAAGGTAGTGAAGAGAGAGAGAGCAAAAAGACTGCATTAAAGTAAGGGCAAGTCAGAGACAAGTGAAAGTTCAAAGTAAATTTATTATCAAAGCACATATGCGTCACCATATACATTCATTTTCTTATGGGCATTCACATTAAGTACAAAAACAAAATAATAACAATAATATGTAATAAATAATATTGAGAACATGAGTGATAGAATCTTTGAAAGTGAGTCCATAGGTTGTGAAATCAGCTCAGTAGTGGGGAGAGTGAAGTTATCCCCTCTGGTTCAGGAGTCTAATGGTTGAGGGGTAATAACTGTTCCTGAACCTGGTAGTGAGGGTCCTAAGGTTCCTGCACCTTCTGAGAAGAGAGCATGGCCCAAATGGTGGAGGTTGTTGATGTTGGATGTTGCTTTCCCCAACGTTCCTTGCAGATGTGTTCAATGGTGGTGATGGACTGGGAAGTCCATGGTGTTCTATTGTTGAGTTATGGTTTATGTTTGGGTTTTGCATAGCTATTAAAAAAATCTAATGGTTGTAGGGAAATCTGGTGGTGTGGGACTTCAGGCTTCTGGCAGCAGCGAGAAGAGGGCATGATCCAAATTGTGGGAATCCTTTCTGATGGATACTACAGTCCCTTCTGTAGATGCTATCTGGTCCTATGATGGACTGAGCTGCGTTAACCACTCAAAGAATAGTTACTCAATTATTTAAAGTTTTAATGAAATTGCCAAACCTTTTCGTCTAAAATATGAGTTGTTGCAGTGGTTCACTCACTTCACTGATCCACTGTGGTCAGCTGCACTTCTTGCCGGGTGGAGCAGGCTTCAGTGACCTGCTCCTACTCCTGTGTCCTATGTTCTCACGCTCAGCTTGATCGGCTTCTCTTAGTGCCCTGGGCCACAGAAAGGGAAATGGCCAGGTTGTCAGTGAGTGGGGAGATGAGGAGAGGAGCACTGAATTAACTGTCTATAAATAAGTCCATATCTCTGTGTTACCCTCTATTTAGTCATTAATTATACACCATGTCACAATGTCCGAGCTGCCTGCCTTTTCATCTGACACGGAGTTATTCCAGTCCTTGGCTGGTAATTATTGTACATTCAACAATGAATAAACACAGCAGGTTTCACTGTGCAAAAGTGAGTCCTGTTGGGTTCTAAAGGAGTTCAAATAGCTTTTGTGCTAATTGGTTTCATGTTTTCAGGGACTGAAACAGATGTTATTGTCGACCTGTCTCTCAGTAGAGTTTTAAACATAACTCAGTCTTGAATACAATAAAGGTAGATGACATTATCAAGCCTTCTTGAAAAACTTACAGATTCTGATTCTCACACCTTCTTGAATAAAGAAAATCATTCGACATACTCACCTATTATCACGAACACCCAACTGTTACTTGTGACTAAGTGTCTGTTTTTGGCCCCCAGGGAAGGAAGCATTGCTGAGTCTGTCATGAGAACACACACAGCTTAGTGATCAGTGTCGATTAGTCATGAAGATGGTGACACTCACAACCACAGTGGGTAGCATGCTAGATGAGAAGGTTGAGGCAATTACAGATGTTAATGAGAGCAGTAAAAGAGTGAGCTGGAAGGACTCAGTGGGTTGAACAGTGTCTGTGACGGAAAGGAATTGTGACGCTTTGGATTGAAACCGTTCATTATGACTGAATGAGGAGGTAAGTGAAAGTCTGGTAATCTGTGGACAGAGAAACTGAGAAGTGGTTGAATTGAATTGACTTTATTTCTTACATCCTTTATATACATCAGTAAAAATCTTCACGCTACATCTTCGTCTAAATGTGCAATTTTATAGTAATTTATGATAAATAATATGTACAACAGGACAGTCAATTTAACATAGAAATACAATTGTATCAGCGTGAATTAATCAGTCTGATGGCCTGGTGGAAGAAATTGTCCTGGAGCCTATTGGTCCTGGCTTTTATGCTGCAATACCGTTTCCCGGATGGTAGCAGCTGGAACAGTTTGTGGTTGGGGTGGCTCCGGTCCCCAATGATCCTTCGGGCCCTTTTTACAAACTTGTCTTTGTAAATGTCCTGAACAGTGGGAAGATGACTGGCAGGTTGTGCCAGGTAGGAAGGAGGAGGGGAGTGAAGATGGGGGATGATGGCAGTTGAATGAGAAGTGGAAGCATACAGAAAGAGGGAAAAAAGAGAGGCAGATAGAGCAAAGTGGAAGGAAAGGGTGAAGGTTGAAGGTGGCTGCTGGACTCCAAGAAGTAAAGTTGAGAATGGGACAGGTGAAAAGCAGATGGAACTAGAACATGAGTGGGAAAGGGGGGAGGGAACCCTGTGTGTCGGGGGTGTGTAACACCTTAAGTGCCCAGCAGGTGGCGAACAATATTCCAACTGAGGCCTCACCAGTGCTTTATAATGCCTCGGAACATTACATCCTTGCTTTTATATTCTAGTCCTCTAGTTATCCTTGTAATATGCTAACATTCTATTTGCCTTCCTCACCACAGATTCAACCTGCAAATTTAACTTTAGGGAATCCTGCACAAGGACTCCCAAATCCCTTTGTGCCTCAGAGTTTTGAATTTTCTCTCCATTTAGAAATAGTCTACCCTTTTATTTCTTCTACCAAAGTGCATGACCATACATATTCTGACACTGTATTCCATCTGCCATTTCTTTACCCATTCTCCTAATCCAAGTCCTTCTGTAACCTCTGTACTTCCTTAAAACTACATGCCTTTCCAACTATCTTCGTATCATTCACAAGCTTTGCAACAAGATATAGTATAATCATTTGGCTCTAAGATTTCTTCTACGTTAAGCTCTCTTATTAATTCCAGTTCATCGCACAGCACCCAATCCAGAATAGTTGATCTCCTAGTGCTGCTCTAAAAAGCCATGTCATAGGCATTCTAGAAATTCCCTCTCTTGGGATCCAGCTCTAACCTGATTTTCCCAATCTACCTGCATATTGAAATCCCCCATGACTATTGTAACATTGCCCTTTTGGCATGCATTTTCTATCTCCTGTTCGGGGAGGGCTGTATATAACTCCCATCAGGGTCTTTTTACCCTTACAGTTCCTTAGCTCTACCCACAATGATTCAACCCTATTATACCTCTTTCTAATGCTTTGATTTCACCTTTTTTTTTACTGGTAAATGCAAGCAGGCTTTTTCCACTGAGATTGGGTGAGGCTAGAACCAGAGATCATTGGTAAGGGTAAAAGTTCAAGTTTATTATCATCTGACTTGGACATATGTATATACAACAAAACAACATTCTTCTGAACCAATGTGCACCCACAAAACATACATCACACACAGCATATAAAATAATAATTACCGTAGAAAAGTTAATAAAATATAATTCAAAAATGCATGTAGCATAAACAGTAAACTCCTAGTTGTTATGTTTTGGAGTTACAAAACATAGAAATTAATTAAAAGAAAACACAGAGCTGGGAGATAACTCTTTTTGCTTTAAGCGAGGAGTGCGCATATGACGTGACAGTGTGATGACTTATACCATTGAAGTACTGTTATATTTTACATATAACCTGTAATGAATTATATAAACAAAGAAAGAATGCTCAGTCAAACGGTATATTTATGTTACCCAAATATCACTGAAATACTGAATATACAACACTAGTGTCAAGATCTCGGTTGGGGCAGGGTATTCATTAGTCTTACAGCTCGAAGGAAGCTGTTATCCAGTCTGGCAGTTCTAGTCCTGATGCTCTTGTACCTCCTTCCTGACAGTAGTGAGTCAAAAAGATTGTGGGATGAGTGGTGGGGATCCTCAACAGCACTTTGGGCCCTTCATCAGCAATACTCCCAGTAAAAGTCACAAATGGCTGGGGTTGGGGGTGGGGGAAGACCCTGGTGATCCCTTCAACAATTTTTACTATTCTCTGTAGGGTCTTGTGGTCCAATGCCTTGCAGTTTCTATACCACACAATGATACAGCCAGACAGGACACTCTTGATGCTCCTGTAGAAAGTTGTTAGAATAGGTATGGGGAGCCCTGCATGTTTCAATCTCCTCATAATGTAGATGCTGCTATACCCACTTGATTAATGAGGAGGTGTTGTGGGCGCAGGTTAGATCATCCATTATGTCCACACCAAGGAACTCTGTGTTCTTCACTCTCTCCATGACAGAACCATTGATGCACAAAGGAGAGTGGTCGACCTGTGTCTTCCTGAAGTCCATAATCATCTCTTTAGTCTTGTCTATGTTGAGACTCAGGTTATTCTCACACCATTTGACAAGCCTCTCTACTTCCTCTCTATATGCCGACTACTGTTGAATCAGCAACAAATTTGATTCTGCTGTTTGAGCTGGATTTGGCAGTGCAGTTGTGAGTCAGCAGCAGGCTGAGCACACAACTCCGGGCTCAGCATGATGGAGTTTGAGAGATTGCTGCCAACTTAGACTAACCAGGGTCTTTCCACCAAGAACAAGATCCAGTTACAGAGAGGGGTGTTGAGTTCCAATGAGGACAGTTTACTCACCAGCCTCTGTGGGGTGACTGTGTTAACTGCCAAGCTGAAGTCGATGAACAACATCCTGGTGGGTAAGGACGAAGTGGAGGGCCAAATCTATGGCATCATCAGTGGACCAATTTGAGCGGAAGGTGAACTGGAAAGGATCCAACAGAGCTGGAAAGCAGGATTTTATACCTTTACCAGTTGCGCAAAGCACTTTGTGATTGTTGAAGTCAGTGCCATTGGGCTATAATCATTTAGGCCAGTTAATATCACATTAGGATGATGGTGGCTGCCTTGAAGGCTGCAGGGACAGTGGATTGTTTCAAAGAGATATTAAAAGTGCAATATTTAAGGGAAGCTGAGGGAAAGTTCTTCACTCAAGAGGGTGGTGACAGTGTGGAATGAGCTGCCAGCAGGAGTGATGGATGTGAGTTCGATTGCAACACTTAAGAGACGTTTGGATAGGCGGTGCTGGCTCGAAGGGTCAAATGGCCTGCTCCTGCATCTATTGTCTATTGTATATAGATAGGAGTGGTATAGAGAGCAATGGTTCAGGTGCAGGTCAATGGGACTAAGCAGAATAACAGTTCAGCATGGACTAGATGGGTTGAGCTGCCCGTTTCTGTGATATAGTGCTCCCTGACTCTGTCACATCCCCCCTACACTCCAAAACTCAGTGGTGAGTGTCACGTAGCCAGTGACGGGAATAAAGAACCAGCAGAAATAGAAAGCACTTTGGAGTCCAGTACTGCTATTAACTAATAATATTTATTAGTAACTATGCAATACAGTAATATAAATGTAAATAAATCAAACAGGTTAGCAATGATTTTATATATATAAGTAAGTAAATCAGTAAGTGTGGAAATATATGTATGAAAAACCAAGCTTCTTTATGTCTGGGGTAAAAAGATACAGTCTTATGATGATGAGTAAAGTTCAGTTCAGTTCAGTTCAGTTCATGGTATTGAGTTGAGTAGTGATGGAGAGAGAGGGAGGGAGAGATTTGAGCCTTCAGGTGAGCTGACGCCATCGATCTTCTTGTTGTCCTTTGAAATCCTTTAAAAGTCACCAACTGTGACTTTAGCAAAGGGGACCGGTTTTCTGTGGTGAAGCTATCCCCCAGGCGAGGATGGACACATGAACAACTCCCCACCAGTCAACCCTTTTCCTCCTTTCCACTGCAAGAGCGATGGATCGATCCGCCTGATCGATCTTCCAAAATGCACTTTTCCTGTGGGCACAACAATGCTCATTCAGTGTCCAGAACATGTGTCTGAGGTCTGAATCATCTGACCTCCTATTTTATCTTCCCATACTGAGCATCAACTGCAACTCAAATAACTCCTCCTTCCTTTGTGAAGAAATGCACAAGCAGGCGAACTGTCCTTGAACAAGTATCAACAACCTGCCTTCGGTCACCATAGCAACTTTCCAGCTGCTCAGTGCTGTCTCCAACTCCAAAGTCAGTAGAAATCCAAAGTTACTTCCAGTGCCTTAAAGTGACAGTCCAACCATTAATCTTCATCTCTCTCTCTCTCTCTTCTACAAACAAGCTGTTAAATAACTCTCTCTCTCTCTCTCTCTTTTCAAAAGCACAGTTAATAGGGGTACTTCAGGGTCCCCTCACAGTGAGCCAGTGAGATTGCATCCGCTGCAGACTTGTTGTGGCGATAGGTAAATTGCAGCGGTCCAGTTTCTTGCTCAGACAATGATTAGTTCTAGCTATGGCCATCTCACAAAGCATTTCATCACAGTAGATGTGAGTGCTACAGGATGAAAGTCATTGAGGCAGCTCACTCTGCTCTTCTTGGGCACTGGTAAGATTGTAATGTGATTATGGTCCTGTTGGAGCCAGTCATCTACTGTTCAATTGTGTGTGGTCAGGCTGATTGAGTGATTTGGTGCCTTGCTGTCTCCAAGTAGGTTCCGGGAGGCAAGTGGGCTCAAGGCCAAGAAGCTTCGAGATGGGCAGGAGCCCATGATCGACTCCATTTCTCATTCCTAAAGCTTTGAAGAAGATTGGAAATATTGAGGTGAGTGCAGAAGGCGAGCAAGTGTTCAGCGCTGTCTATCAACCTCTCGTTGCTGCCAGAGGAAGGTGTCTGTGTGTGAAGGTCTCTTTGTCCATGTTCAAATGCTCCCTCTCTCTCGATGCCATTGGAGAATGGTACCGAAGTTCTGGGTCTGCAGACTGTAGTTTGGACTGTAGTTCATCATTGCTCCTTTCTCTGTTGCTATTTTGGGCGACTTTGAATCAGAACAACCTGTACATTATGCACACTGAGCTGAACGGAATATGGACTCTTTTGTGTTTTATTGTTAGTACTTTCGCTCATTCTTTCTTGTCGCCATTTACGCAATTTGGTTTCACGGCTCTCTGTGGAGAAGACAAACCTCAGGGTTGTATAATGCAAGCATGCTCTGATAATAAATGTACTTAAAATCCTTTGAACTTGATCGTATTCAACAGCTACTGTGGGTATTCACACAGGGTTAGTTTTATTTACCCTTTCAACGCTTGCGTAAAAGGCACTGAACTCATCAGGGTGTGAAATATCGCTGCCATCTTGCCAGGATTCCAAATTAATCTAAATTATTAATGTAAATAATGAACAACAACCGATGCAGCACAGTTCTGGTCACAGGTCTTCAGTCTGAAGGGAACAACCCTCTACCACCACCCTCTGTATCTTACCACGAAGCCAATTAGATAGCTTGCCATGAATCCTTTGTGTTCCAAATTTGTCAACAAGCCTATTAAATGGTAACTAGAAAAAGACCTTGCTGAAATCTATGTAGAAAACATCTAATACTCTGCCCAAGAGGATTGATGAGGCCAGAATTTTTTTAAAAACTCAAGTTTGTCTGATGTAATTTGCTAGACAAAGCCATAATTATTATCCCTAATCCGTCCCACCTTTCCAAATGCAGGTAGATCGTGAGTCTCTGGAATTCCCCTCCAATATCTTCCCCACCACATACTGGTGCTTACTGATCTCACTGTGTTGAGGATTGCAGCAGTGAGAGGCTGAAGATGAACAACAGTCCAGCCAGTTGGTTGGCACAGGTTTTCAGCCTTCTGCCAGGGTCATTATCAGGCCTGATGTCTAGCGAGGCTTATGTAGCAATATAATGAGCAGTAAGAGTATATGGGGTGTCCAAGGAGGGGTAGCACTTTTGGTGAAGGGGCTTGTTGTGTTCATTCCAAGGTAGCACACTCACCTTTGGGCCCCACTGGACACTCAGCTCTCATCTGTGGCTCCAAGTAGCTGTTTGCATGCGATAGTGGCCACACCTTGGTACACCACTTCAGCAGGTGGGCTAAACCAGGTGAAGAAAGCTGGTGGACTTCATACCCTGGTGAGATAGGGACACACCTGTCCTAGCATGTGAAGTCAGCTCCAGCAGACAGGACGGATGAAATCAACAGTGAGATTCAACGGCAGGAAGGCGGCACTGCAATGAAGGGCATGACGAGGCATGGGAGTCATGGTCATCCACTGCGACCAAGAAAGACCCTAGTTTGTTATGTCTACTCATACCATTGGACACAGACTTCTGAGGTAGAGAGAGTTGAACTGCCCAGTGCCATGGCTTTTCCACTTTAAAAACTCTCCCGCACTACTTTATAAATCAATGGTTTGGCCACACCTGGAGTATCGCGTACAGTTCTGGTCGCCCACTATAGGAAGGATGTTGAGGCTTTGGGGAGGGTGCAGAAGAGGTTTACCAGGATGCTGACTGGTTTAGAGGACATGTGCTATCATGAGAGGCTGGACAAACTTTGGTTGTTTTCTCTGGAGCACCGGAGGCTGTGTGGAGATCTGGTAGAGGTTTATAAGATTATGAGAGGCAGAGAGAGAGTGGACAGAGTATCTGTTTCCCAGGGTTGAAATGTCTAACACCAGAGGTCATGCATTGACAGTGAGAGGGGTTAGGTCCAACGGGGATGTGGGGGTCGTGGATGTGCTGCCTGATATGGTGGAACAGGCAAATACATTAGAGGCTTTTAAGAGACGTTCGGATAGGCACTTGGATGAAAGGAAGATGGAGGGATATGGTCATGATGTAGGTGGGATTCGTGTTTGAATGTTTTTGATTTGCTTTTGAGTTGGTTCGGCACAACATTGTGGGTTGAATGGCTTGTTCCTGGGCTGTTCTATGTTGTGTCATTGTTGGATACAATAGACAACCAACCGGGCAAGTAAGGAAGATAATGATAAGTGAATGGAATGGATAGGCAACTGGCATGTAAAGTTTAATATTTATGATAAACTTTGGCAGAAAGGAGGAGGAGATACAATGGAACAGTTATGAACAGTATGTTGCAATATGAGGACCAGACTATACATGTGCATAGTCTTTGAAAGTGTTGAGAAAATAGTTCTAGCATCCGAGATCCTGGCCTCATAAATAGAAACAGTAGAAAAATAAACCATAAGACCATAAGACATTGGACACAGGAGCACAATTAGACCATTCAGCCCATCGAGTCTGCTGTGTCATTCCATCGTGGCTGATCCCGGATCCCACTCAACCCCATACTCCTGCCTTCTCACCATATCCTTTGATGCCCTGACTGAACAGGAAACTATTAACTTCTACCTTAAGTACACACACAGATTTGGCCTCTACCACAGTCTGCGGCAGAGCATTCCATAGACTTACTACTCTCTGGCTAAAAATATTCCTCCTTACCTCTATTCTAAAGGGTCACCTCTTAATTTTGAGGCTGTACCCTCTAGTTCTGGATACCCCCACCATAGGAAACATTCTCTCTACATCCACTTTATCTAGTCCTTTCGACATTCTGTAGGTTTCAACGAGATCCCCCTGCATTCTTTTAAATTCCAGTGAGTACAGGCCCAAAGCTGCCAAACGCTCCTCATATGTTAACCCCTTGGTTCCCAGAATCATCCTTGTGAACTTCCTCGGGACTCTCTCCAATGACAACACATCCTTTGTGAGATATGGGACCCAAAACTGTTGACAATACTCTTAAGTGCTGCCTGACTAATGTCTTATAAAGCCTCATATTATCTCCTTGCTTTTATATTCTACTTCCTTTGAAATAAATGCCTACGTTGCATTTGCCTTCTTTACCACAGACTCAACCTGTAAATTTACCTTCTGGGAGTCTTGCAAGAAGACTCCTAAGTCCTTCTGCACCTCTGATGTTTGAGCCTTCTCTCCATTTAGATAATATTCTGCATTATAGTTCTTTTTACTAAAATGCATCATCATACATTTCCTGACACTGTATTCCATCTGCCACTTTTTTGCCCATTCTTCCAATTTGTCTAAGTCCTGCTGCAATCACTGATTCCTCAGCAGTACCTATCCCTCCACCTGTCTTCATATCATCCACAAACTTTGCCACAAAGCCATCAATTCCATTATCTAAATCATTGACAAACGATATGAAAGGCAGCAGTCCCAATACTGACCCCTGAGGAACACCAATAGTCACTGACAGTCAACCAGAAATGGCCCCTTTTATTCACACTCACAGCCTTCTGCCTGTCAGCCATCCCGCTATCCATGCCAGTATCTTTTCTGAAACATCATTGAATTTTATCTTGTTAAGCAGTCTCATGTGTGACACCTTATCAAACGCCTTCTGAAAATCCAAGTAAATGACATCCACTGCCTCTCCTTCGTCCACTCTGCTTGCTGTTTCCTCGAAGAACTCTAACAGATTCGTCAGGCAAGATTTCCCTTCATAAACGTAAGAACATAAGAAATAGGAGCAGGAGTAGGCCATTGAGCCTGCCCTGCCATTCAATAAGATCATGGCTGATCTGTCCACAAACTCAGCTCCATCTACCTGCCTTTTCCCATAACCCTTGATTCCCTTACTATGTAAAAATCTATCTAACTGTATCTTAAATATATTTAGTGAAGAAGCCTCAACTGCTTCCCTGAGCAGAGAATTCCACAGATTCACCACTCTCTGGGAAAAACAGTTCTAGTCTCACTTACCAATGGAAACAACTTTCCTACTTCTATCTTACCTTTCCCTTTCAAAATTTTGTACGTTTCTATAAGATCCTCTCTCATGCTTCTGAACTCCAGAGAGTATAGTCCCAGGCAATTCAATCTTTCTTCATAGGTTAACCCCTTCATCCCTGGAATCAACCTGGTGAACCTCCTCTGCACTGCCTCCAAAGCCAGTATATCTTTCTTCAAGTATGGAGACCAGAACTGCACACAGTACTCCAGGTGCGGCCTCACCAGTACCCTGTATAGTTGCAGCATGACCTCCCTGCTCTTGAATTCAATCCCTCTAGCAATTATTTGCCTTCTTATTAACCTGTTGTACCTGCACACCAACTTTTTGCGATTCATGCACAAGCACTCCCAAGTCCCTCTGCACAACAGCATGCCACAATCTTTCACCATTTAAATAATAATCTGCTTTTCTATTATTCCTTCCAAAGTGGATGATCTCACATTTACCAACGTTGTATTCCATCTGCCAGACCTTGGCCCACTCACTTAACCTATCTATATCCCTCTGCAGACTCTCCACATACTCTATACAATTTGCTTTTCCACTCAGTTTAGTGTCATCAGCAAATTTTGCTACACTACACTCAGTCCCCTCTTCCAAATCATCAACGTAAATGGTAAACAGCTGCGGGCCCAGCACCAACCCCTCCGGCACCCCACTCGCCACTGACTGCCAACCGGAGAAACACCCATTTATACCAACTCTCTGCCTTCTATTGGTTAACCAATCCACTATCCATGCCAATACACTTCCTCCGACTCCATGCATCCGTATCTTATTTATAAGTCTCTTGTGCGGCACCTTATTGAAAGCCTTCTGGAAATCCACCTGTTATGCGACATCCACCTGTTCCCCTCTAACCACTGCACTCATTATGTCCTCAAAGAACTCCAGTAAGTTTGTCAAACAGGACCTGCCCTTTCTGAATCCATGCTGCGTCTGTCTAATGGAACCACTCCTTTCTAAATCTTTCCCTATTTCTTTCTTAATGACAGCTTCAAGCATTTTCCCAAATTCATAGAAACCATGTTGACTTTGACTTATTTATTATTAGTGTTATGTACCCCGTAACTGGGTTGCCAAACCAGCAGAAATGGATCACTCAGCTGGAGTCTGGATTACTAAAACTAAGAAAGTTTTATTAAAGAAACAAGCAACACAGTACTCTAATCAAAAGGATAATAAATGCAATAGTTCAGCAATGATAAACACACATGTACACAGAATTAGGATAACAGGATCAATCAAGCTCTATCGTCGTCTAGGGGTAACTGACCAGTTTCAAAGTGACGCAAAGTTCAGTTCAGTTGAGTTCAGTTCAGTTCACGGTGATCACTGCTATGGCAATGGACAGTGGGCAGGAAGGAGAGAGAGAGAGCAAAAACAAATGAATATTCAAAGGGCTTCCACACAGACCTTTGATATTCTTTGCAGTCAGCTTTTGGGCGAGCCCTTTGTGATGTCTTCTGAGGTCACCGACTGTGACCCCTCCGTTTCCAGATATGATCATTTCTCTGCGGTGAACCTGGCACCCAGGCAAGGGCGGACACACACCAGGTTCCCGCCGATCGTACCTTTCCACCCTGTTCGTCTATGGCTTGGTCCCGCGACCAGCCCTCCAAAACTCCCACCGACTTGTGGGAGGCGCACCGCTTCCAGGGTCTCGTTACCTCGTGGTGTCGTGTGTGTCCTGCCTTAGCGAACCTGTCCCCTTTTATCCCCCTGCTGGGGTATCGCCTGTCCATCACTTCAAACAGTTCAGGGTTCAAAGGGGAGCTGATCTTGACAGCTCTCCTTCCGTTAAACTCTCCCGTCCCTTCATTAACATCTCCAAATGCTGCTCCATTGTTTTCCTTATCTCTCTTTCTCCTGAAGACAGGTGGCAGACCAACTGCTGATCCCACTGGTGCCAGCACAGGACAGCTAACATCTTAATCTATGTGTACTCTCGTCACATTAGTCTCCAAGTACCTCGAAACCTCATCCTTAATAATAGACTCCAACACTTTCCCATCCACTGAGGTTACGCTAACTGGCCTATAATTTCTTTTGCCTTCCTCCCTTCTTAAAGAGCGGAGTGACATTTGAAATCTTTCAGTCCTCCTGAACCATGCCAAAATCAAATGATTTTTGAAAGATCATAACCAATGCATCTGTTATCTTTGCAGCAAATTCTCTCAGGACTCTGGGATGTAGTCCATCTGGTCCAGGTGACTTATCCACCTTAAGACCTTTCAGTTTGCCTAGCACTCCACCTAGCTTTGTATCATCGGCAAATTTAGCCACAAATCTATTAATACCATTTGACATACATCATAAAAAGCAGCGGTCCTAACGCCAACCCCTGCGGAACTCCACTGGTAACTGGCAGCCAGCCAGAATAGGATCCCTTTATTCCCACTCTCTGTTTTCTGCCAACCAGCCAATGCTAGTTACTTCCCTGTAATTCCATGGGCTCTTATCTTGCTAAGTAGCATCATGTGTGGCACCTTGTCAAAGGCCTTCTGAAAATCCGAGTACACCATGTCTACTGCATCTCCTTTGTCTACCCTGCTTGTAATTTCCTCAAAGAATTGCAGTAGGTTTGTCAGGCAGGATTTTCATTTCAGGAAACCATGCTGGCTTTGGCCTATATTGTCATGTGCCTCCTGTTACGCCCTAATCTCATCCCTAACAATCAATCCCAACAACTTCCCAACCACTGATGTCAGGTTAACAGGTCTATAGTTTCCTTTCTGCTGCCTCTCACCCTTCTTAAATAGCGGAGTAACATTTGCAATTTTCCAGTCATCCAGTACAATGCCAGAATCTATCAATTCTTGAAAGATCATTGTTAATGCCTCCACAATCTCTCCAGCTACTTCCTTCAGAACCCAACGGTGCATTCCATCAGGTCCAGGAAATTTATCTGCCCTCAGACCATTAAGCTTCCTGAGCACGTTCTCAGTCGTAATTTTCACTGCACAAACTTCATTTCTCTGACACTCTTGAATGTCCAGTATACTGTAGACATTTTTCACTGTGAAGACTGATGCAAAATACGCTTTCAGTTCCTCTGCCATCTCTGCACCTCTTATTACAATATCACCAGCGTCATTTTGTATTGGTCCTATATCTACCCTTGACTCTCTTTTACCCTTTATATACTTAAAAAAGCTTTTAGTATCTTCTTTCATATTAGTCGCCAGCTTCCTCTCATAATTCAACTTTCCTTCTGAATGAGCTTCTTAGTTTCCTTATGCAAGTTTTTAAAAGCTTCCCAATCCTCTATCTTCCCACTAGCTCTGGCTTCCTTGTATGGCCTCTCTTTTGCTTTTACTTTGGCTCTGACTTCACTTGTCAGCCTTGGTAGTGTCCTTCTTCCCTTTGAAAATTTCTTCTTATTTGCAATATATCTGTCTTGTACTTCCCTCATTTTTCGCAGAAACTCCAGCCATTACTGCCCTGCTGCATTCCTGCAAATGTCCCTTTCCAGTCAACTTTGCCAGTTCCCCTCTCATGCCATTGTAATTTTCTTTATTCCACTGAAATACCGACACAATGGATTTTATTTTTTCCCTCTCAGGTTTCAATGTGAACTCAAGCATATTGTGACCACTGTTCCCTATGGGTTCCTTAACATTAAGCTCTCTTATCACCTCCAGATCATTGCACAACACCCAATTCAGCTCAGCCGATCCCATAGTGGGCTCAACAACAACCTGTTCTAAAGAGCCATCCCTTAGACATTCTACAAGAGAAGTATTCATTGAGGACTTCGCTCACTTTCACAGCCTCCAGGCACATCTTCCCACCTTTATCTCTAATCGTTCCTACCTTCACTCCTGTCATCCTTTTTTTCTTCACATAATTGAAGAATGCCTTGGGGTTTTCCTTTACCCTACTCGCCAAGGCCTTCTCATGCCCCCTTCTTGCTCTTCTCAGACCCTTCTTAAGCTCCTTTCTTGCTTCCCTGTATTCCTCAATAGACCCATCTGATCCTTGCTTCCTAAACCTCATGTATGCTGCCTTCTTCCACCTGACTAGATTTTCCACCTCATTGGTCACCTATGGTTCCTTCACCCTACCATTCTTTATCTTCCTCACCAAGACAAATTTATCTCTAACATCCCGCAAGAGATCTCTAAACATCGACCACATGTCCATAGTACATTTCCCTGCAAAAACATCATCCCAATTCACACCCACAAGTTCTAGCCTTATAGTCTCATAATTTGCCTTTCCCCAATTAAAAATTTTCCTGTCCTCTCTGATTCTATCCTTTTCCATGATAATGCTAAAGGCCAGGGAGCGGTGGTCACTGTCCCCCAGATGCACACCCACTGAGAGATCTGTGACCCTATTTTTTTCACCAAGATCTTTTTCCGAACTGAATACTGAAGCGAAGTATTCGTTAAGCATCCCTACTATCTCCTCTGGTTCCATACACACTTTTCCACTGTCACACTTACCATAGAAGCCATAGAAACTACAGCACAGAAACAGGCCTTTTGGCCCATCTTGGCTTGATTGGTCCTATTCTCTCACATCTTATCCTCTTACTCTTCACATACCTGTAGAATGCCTTGGGGTTTTCCTTAATTCTGCTCGCCAAGACCCCTTCTGGCTCTCCTAATTTCATTCTTAAACTCCTTCCTGCTAGCCTTCTTGATCTCTATCATTACCTAGTTTTTTGAACCTTTTGTAAGCTTTTCTTTTCCTCTTGACTAGATTTTCTACAGCCTTTGTATAGCTCAGTTCCTGTACCCTCCCATCCTTTCCCTGTCTCACTGGAACGTATCTATGCAGAACTCCACGCAAATATCCCCTGCGCATTTGCCACATTTCTGCCATATATTTCCCTGAGAACATCTGTTCCCAATTTATGCTTCCAAGTTCCTGCCTGATAGCTTCAGATTTCCCCTTACTCCAATTAAACGCTTTCCTAACTTGTCTGTTCTTATCCCTCACCAATACTATGGTAAAGGAGATAGAATTGTGATCCCTATCTCCAAAATGTTCTCCCACTGAGAGACCTGACACCTGACCAGGTTCATTTCCCAATACCAGATCAAGTACAGCCTTCTCCTCTTGTAGGCTTATCTACATATTGTGTCAGGAAAACTTCCTGAACACACCTAACAAACTCCACCCTATCTAAATCCCTCGCTCTAGGGTGATGCCAATCAATATTTGGGAAATTAAAATCTCCCACCATGACAAACCTGTTATTATTACATCTTTCCAGAATCTGTCTCCCTGTCTGCTTCTCGATGCCCCTTTTACTATTGGGTGGTCTGTAAAAACACCCAGTAGAGTTATTGACCCCTTCCTGTTTCTAACTTACACCCACAGAGACTCAGTAGACAATCCCTGTCCTTTCTGAAACATCTAAAGCCTGACACTTTAGGTAACCATTCCTGCCTCTGAGCCATCCCAGTCTCTGTAATGGCCACAGCACCATAGCTCCAAGTATTGATCCACGCTCTAAGCTCATCCGCTTTGTTCTTCTTGGCAGTGGTATGATTGTTGCCCTTTTGAAGCAAGTGGGAACCTCTGACTGCAGCAATGAGAGATTGAAGATGTCCTTGAACACTCATCCCAGTTGGTCGGCATAGGTTTCCAGTGCCCTACCAGGTGCATCATCAGGGCTTGACACCATGCAAGGGTTCACCCTCATGAAAGAAGTTCTGACGTCGGCCTCTGAGACAGAGATCACAGGGTCACCAGATCCCTAATTTTGGACACCCTTACCCTGGGAAGAAGACTTGCTACTGTTCACCTTATCCTCTCATAATTTTAAACATTTCTATAAGATCACTCCTCATTCTCCTATGTATATTCCAAAGAATAAATTCCTATCCTGGCCAAACCCTCCCTATAATTTAGGCCCTCAAATCCTGGTAACATCATTGTAAATCTTTTCTGCACTCTTTCCAATTGTACTACATCATTCCTATTACAGGGTGACCAAAACTGTACGCAGTACTTCAAGTGCAGCCTCAACAACTACTTATATTGATACAACATAACATTTCAACATCTATACTCAGAGCCCTGACCGATGAAGGCCAGAGTGTGAAACACTTTTTTCACCATTCTGTTTGACACATTTCTTTCTATAAACTTTCTACTTGTACGCCCAAGTCCCTCTATTACAATACACTCCCTAGTACCCAACCATTCACTGTGTAAGTCCTACGCTGGTTGAATTTTCCAAAATGCATCACCTCCCACTTACCTGTATTGAAATGCATCTGGCTCTCGGCCCACTTCCCGAACTGATCAAGATCCCTTTGTGATCTACCGTAATCTTTTTCATTATCAACACCACCTACACATGGCATCTGCAAACTTACTGATCAACCTTGTGCATTTGCATCTAAATCTTTAGTGCATCACAAGAGTCCCAACACCGACCCCCCACCCCCAGCTGTGGTACACACTATTCTCTGCCCCCTATTCTGAGAAACAACCTTCAATCACCACCCTCTGCTCCCCAACTCTGAACCGATTTTGAATCCCCCTAACCCCTAGATTTCATGGGATCTAATCTTGCAGACGAGTCTACCATGCTATCAACATCAACCACCCTACCCACAATTACCTTTTTGGATACTTCTTCAAAAAAATTGAAAAGTTTCATCAAACACAACTTTCCACACAAAAAAAAACATGCTGCTCGGGTTGTTGGTGTCGGGCAGTGTCAGAATTCTTCAGTGAGCATGGCATCATATTTAGAATTTATTCAACAAAATGAAGAACGAGATGGCATTCAGTTCAGCTGGAATGTGTGGTCATCCAGTCGACTAGAGGCTACATGTATGGTGGTTCATTTAGACTGTCTGTTCACTCCTTTAAAAGAGCAACCAGATTTACCACCAATGCAGTATGAACCTGTGCTGTGCAGTAGGACTACCTGCAGGGCTACCCGCAGGGCTGTCCTTAATCCATTATGTCAAGTGGACTATTGAGCAAAACTTTGGGTGTGCAATTTTTGTTTCCAGAGGAACCAGTTCTCACCTTCTTACTTGGGCATTTATGAAGCAAATCAGCCAGCTGAATTGCTGCCACAGTTTTCAACTATTGAATATGTTGTTCAGCTGCTCCTCTCATCTTCTTGTGTGTGGTGGACACATGCTTGGAACAAGATGATCTTCAAGCCCTCAAAGAATCCCTGCAGATGTCCTTGAGTCTTCTCCCCTCAAATGCACTAGTGGGTCTGGTTACTTTCGGTCGAATGGTGCAGGTTTGTGAATTGAACTGTGAGGGGATTTCAAAAAGCTACATCTTCAGAGGCACGAAGAACCTGACAGCAAAACAAATCCAGGGTATGTTGGGTCTTGCAAAGCCACCAGCAGGAGTTCAAGGAAGGGCCCCTCAATCACATGAGCACCCTGGTTTATTGAGCAGATTCTTGCAGCCTGTTCATAAAATTGATATGAATTTGACTGATCTACTTGGAGAACTCTAAAGGGGTCCCCAGCCTGTACTTCAGGGCAAAAGACCTTTGCGTTCAACTGGTGTGGCTCTTTCCAGAGCTGTTGGTTTGCTTGAGGGTAGTTTTCCAAATACTAGAGCTAGAATAATGTTGTTTACTGGAGGACCACCAACCCAGGGACCAGGCATGGTGGTGGGCGATGAACTGAAAATCCCCATTTGTTCCTGGCATGATATAGAGAAGGACAATGCATGGTTCCTGAAGAAAGCAACCAAGTATTATGAGGCTCTGGTGAACCATGCAGCTGCAAATGGCCATTGCGTTGATATCTACACTTGCTCCCTGGATCAGACTGGACTTTTGGAGTTGAAATGCTGCTGCAACCTGACTGGAGGTTACATTGTGATGGCAGACTCTTTCAACAATTCTCTCTTCAAGCAAACATTCCAACGAGTTTTCAGTAAAGGTCTGCAGGGAGATTTCAGAATGGCACTTGGTGCCAGTTTGGAGGTTAAGACAACCAGAGAACTGAAAATTACTGGAGCAATAGGGACCTGTGTGTCACTGAACTCCAAAGGCCCTTCTGTGTCTGAGAATGAGTTGGGTCTAGGTGGTACATGCCGGTGGAAAATTTGTGGCTTGGATCCCAGCACAACTTTGGGTATCTACTTTGAAGTTGTTAATCAGCATAATGCACCAATCCCTCAGGGCGGATGAGGCGCTATTCAGTTTGTCACCCATTACCAGCATTCCAGCAGTCAAAGACGCATCCGAGTTACTAGAGTAGCCAGAAGCTGGGCAGATGCAGAGAGTCAACTCCAGCGCGTTGAAGCAGCATTTGACCAGGAAGCACCAGCTGCGCTGATGGCAAGACTGCAAGTTTTCAGGGCCGAGTTTGAGGAGGGACCAGATGTACTTCGTTGGTTGGACAGACAATTGATCCGACTGTGTCAGAAGTTCGGCCAGTTCCACAAAGATGATCCTAACTCTTTCAGGCTCTCTGAAACATTTTCCCTCTATCCACAGTTTATGTTCCATCTGAGAAGATCCTCTCCTATTCCTTCAAGTTTTCAACAACAGTCCTGATGAATCATCATACTACAGCCATCATTTCATGAGACAAGACCTGACTCAGTCGCTGATCATGATTCAGCCTGTTCTCTATTCTTATTCTTATTCTTTCTATGGACCTCCTGATCCAGTCCTATTAGACAGTGGCAGTATCTTGCCAGACCGAATATTCCTCATGGACACTTTCTTCCAGATTGTTATCTACCACGGAGAGACTATATCACAGTGGAGGAAGGCTGGTTACCAGGACATGCAAGAATATGAAAACTTCAAACAACTCCTGTAAGCTCCATTGGATGATGCACCGGAAATCCTTCGGACCCGGTTTCCAATGCCACGTTATATTGACACAGACTCGATTCCTTCTCTCAAAAGTGAACCCATCACAGACTCATAATAATTTGTATGCTTGGGGGCAGGAATCTGGTGCACCAACCCTGACTGATGATGTTAGTCTTCAAGTCTTTATGGACCATTTAAAAAAGCTAGCAGTATCTAGTGCATTAAGTGGACCTGTACAAGAGAGACGGGTTACACTTGAACTACAGGGGGACCAATATCCTTTCAGGGAGGTTTGTTAATGCTATTGGGGGGGCTTTAAACTAGATTTGCAGGGGGATGGGAACCACAGTACCAGAGCTGACAGTGTGGCTGGGGTGAAAATAAAATGATGTTAAAAGTTCAAGCAAATCCACTAATAGAAAGGTTGTGAGTGGTGGTAAAAATCTTCTGAGGTGTATATATTTCAATGCTAGGACTATTGCGGGGAAGGCGGATGAGTTGAGGGCGTGGATTGACACATGGAATAATGACATTGTAGCAATTACTGAAACTTGGCTACAGGAGGGGCAGGACTGGCAGTTTAATATTCCAGGGTTCCGATGTTTCAGATGTGATCGAGGCAGAGGAATGAAAGGTGGGGTAGTGGCATTGCTTGTTAGGGAAAATATTACAGCAGTGCTCAGGCAGGACAGATTAGAGCAGCGGTCCCCAACCACCGGGCCGCGAGGAAACGATATGATTTGGCGATAGGAATCAGCTGCACCTTTCCTCATTCCCTATCACGCCCACTGTTGAGCCATTACCCGCGCATCGTCCATGTCAGCGCGGGAAGGAGATCAACTCCTCGAGTTTGCAAATGACGGCGGGCTGAAAAGTATGTTTGACATAACATCTCTGCCGGCATTCTGGATCAAAGTCAAGGCTCAATATCCTGAGATAGCCACGGACGCACCGAAAATGTTGCTTCCATTTCCAACATATCTCTGCGATGAATGTAACAAAAACTAAATTGCGGATTAGACTGGACATAAAGGAACCCCCTTCGAGTATCGCTGTCTCCCATCACCTCTCGATAGGACCGTCTTGTTGCAGGAAAGCAAGCCCAGGGCTCCCACTGATTCAGCGATATTGGTGCGTTGCAATGATTTTATAAGTTCATTCGGGGAAAATATGCGCTGTTTAATATCCAAACGTTACTTAAAATGTTATGATGCTATTGACTTATATAACCATATAACAATTACAGCACGGAAATAGGCGATCTCTGCCCTTCTAGTCCGTGCCGAACACAACTCTCACCTCGTCCCACCGGCCTGCACTCAGCCCATAACCCTCCATTTACTTTCCTGTCCATATACCTATTCAATTTTTCTTTAAATGATAATATCGAACCTGTTTCTGACACTTCTACTGGAAGTTCGTTCAACACTTAGCTCCCCTGTCCTCCCCTGATAATTAATTTGTCGCTATATTCATGTGAGGAAAATGCGCCGTGTGTTTAATATTAAGCAACACACATCAAAGTCGCTGGTGAACGCAGCAGGCGAGGCATCATCTGTAGGAAGAGGTGCAGTCGACGTTTCAGGCCGAGACCCTTCGTCAGGACTAACTTAAGGAAGAGTGAGTAAGGGATTTGAAAGTTGGAGGGGGAGGGGGAGATCCAAAATGATAGGAGAAGACAGGAGGGCGGAGGGATAGAGCCAAGAGCTGGACAGGCGATAGGCAAAAGGGAATACGAGAGGATCATGGGACAGGAGGTCCGGGAAGAAAGACAAAGGGGGGGGGGGACCCAGAGGATGGGCAAGAGGTATATTCAGAGGGACAGAGGGAGAAAAAGGAGAGTGAGAGAAAGAATGTGTGCATAAAAATAAGTAACAGATGGGGTACGAGGGGGAGGTGGGGCCTTAACGGAAGTTAGAGAAGTCGATGTTCATGCCATCAGGTTGGAGGCTACCCAGACGGAATATAAGGTGTTGTTCCTCCAACTTGAGTGTGGCTTCATCTTTACAGTAGAGGAGGCCGTGGATAGACATGTCAGAATGGGAATGGGATGTGGAATTAAAATGTGTGGCCACTGGGAGATCCTGCTTTCTCTGGCGGACAGAGCGCAGATGTTCAGCAAAGCGGTCTCAGTCTGCATCGGGTCTCGCCAATATATAAAAGGCCACATCGGGAGCACCGGACGCAGTATATCACCCCAGTCGACTCACAGGTGAAGTGTTGCCTCACCTGGAAGGACTGTTTGGGGCCCTGAATGGTGGTAAGGGAGGAAGTGTAAGGGCATGTGTAGCACTTGTTCCGCTTACACGGATAAGTGCCAGGAGGGAGATCAGTGGGGAGGGATGGGGGCGACGAATGGACAAGGGAGTCGCGTAGGGAGCGATCCCTGCGGAATGCAGAGTGGGGGGGGGGGAGGGAAAGATGTGCTTAGTGGTGGGATCCCGTTGGAGGTGGCGGAAGTTACGGAGAATAATATGTTGGAGCCGGAGGCTGGTGGGGTGGTAGGTGAGGACCAGGGGAACCCTATTCCTAGTGGGGTGGCGGGAGGATGGAGTGAGAGCAGATGTACGTGAAATGGGGGAGATGCGTTTAAGAGCAGAGTTGATAGTGGAGGAAGGGAAGCCCCTTTCTTTAAAAAAGGAAGACATCTCCCTCGTCCTAGAATGAAAAGCCTCATCCTGAGAGCAGATGCGGCGGAGACGGAGGAATTGCGAGAAGGGGATGGCGTTTTTGCAAGAGACAGGGTGAGAAGAGGAATAGTCCAGATAGCTGTGAGAGTCAGTAGGCTTATAGTAGACATCAGTGGATAAGCTGTCTCCAGAGACAGAGACAGAAAGATCTAGAAAGGGGAGGGAGGTGTCGGAAATGGATCAGGTAAACTTGAGGGCAGGGTGAAAGTTGGAGGCAAAGTTAATAAAGTCAACGAGTTCTGCATGCGTTCAGGAAGCAGCGCCAATGCAGTCGTAGATGTAGCGAAGGAAAAGTGGGGGACAGATACCAGAATAGGCACGGAACATAGATTGTTCCACAAAGCCAACAAAAAGGCAGGCATAGCTAGGACCCATACGGGTGCCCATAGCTACACCTTTAGTTTGGAGGAAGTGGGAGGAGCCAAAGGATAAATTATTAAGAGTAAGGACTAATTCTGCTAGACGGAGCAGAGTGGTGGTAGAGGGGAACTGATTAGGTCTGGAATCCAAAAAGAAGCGGAGAGCTTTGAGCCTTGTTTGTGTTTAATATTAAATTCGTTAGATAAAGCCTTTTAGAAACGAAATTGAGTGAACGAAATTAGCCACTTATCACCGATATTCCGGTCGTGATTAACACCCCCCTCCGAACAGAATCGCCAAACACGATTTGTGGAAAAATTATCGGTGCCCGACAAGGCTTCATGGTCATTGTAGTCTTTCTCTGGGTAAACGCAACGTATTTGACTGCTACTCTTGTCCGTTGGCAACCATCCCCCCCCCCCCCCCGAGGGTGAGGTGGGGCATTAGCGGAAGTTAGAGAAGTCGATGTTCATGCCATCAGGTTGGAGGCTACCCAGACGGAATATAAGGTGTTGTTCCTCCAACTTGAGTGTGGCTTCATCTTTACAGTAGAGGAGGCCGTGGATAGACATGTCAGAATGGGAATGGGATGTGGAATTAAAATGTGTGGCCACTGGGAGATCCTGCTTTCTCTGGCGGACTGAGGACAAGTGACAGAAGTCTGTGTAGGGGAGCACTTTGGTTCCAGTGATCATAACACCATTTGTTTCAACTTGATCATGGACAAGGATAGATCTGGTCCTAGGGTTGAGGTTCTTAACTGGAAGAAGGCCAAATTTGAAGAAATGAGAAAGGATCTAAAAAGCGTGGATTGGGACAGGTTGTTCTCTGGCATGGATGTAATCGGTAGGTGGGAAGCCTTCAAAGCAGAAATTTTGAGAGTGCAGAATTTGTATGTTCCTGTCAGGATTAAAGGCAAGGTGAATAGGAATAAGGAACCTTGGTTCTCAACGGATACTGCAACTCTGATAAAGAAGAAGAGGGAGTTGTATGACGTGTATAGGAAGCAGGGAGTAAATAAGGTGCTTGAGGAGTATAAGAAGTGCAAGAAAATACTTAAGAAAGAAATCAGGAGGGCTAAAAGAAGACAGGAGGTTGCCTTGGCAGTCAAAGTGAAGGATAATCCAAAGAGCTTTTACAGGTATATTAAGAGCAAAAGGATTGTAAGGGATAAAATTGGTCCTCTTGAAGATCAGAGTGGTCGGCTATGTGTGGAACCAAAGGAAATGGGGGAGATCGTAAATAGGTTTTTTGCGTCTGTGTTTACTAAGGAAACTGGCATGAAGTCTATGGAATTAAGGGAAACAAGTAGTGAGATCATGGAAACTGTACAGATCGAAAAGGAGGAGGTCCTTGCTGTCTTGAGGAAAATTAAAGTGGATAAATCCCCGGGACCTGACAGGGTGTTCCCTCGGACCTTGAAGGAGACTAGTGTTGAAATTGCAGGGGCCCTGACTGAAATATTTAAAATGTCGCTGTCTACAGGTGAGGTGCCAGAGGATTGGAGAGTGGCTCATGTTGTTCTGTTGTTTAAAAAAGGATCGAAAAGTAATCCGGGAAATTATCGGCCAGTGAGTTTAACGTCGGTAGTAGGTAAGTTATTGGAGGGAGTACTAAGAGACAGAATCTACAAGCATTTGGATAGACAGGGACTTATTAGGGAGAGTCAACATGGCTTTGTGCGTGGTAGGTCATGTATGACCAATCTATTGGAGTTTTTCGAGGAGGTTACCAGGACAGTGGATGAAGGGAAGGCAGTGGATATTGTTTACATGGACTTCAGTAAGGCCTTTGACAAGGTCCCACATGGGAGGTTAGTTAGGAAAATTCAGTCGCTAGGTAAACATGGAGAGGTGGTAAATTGGATTAGACATTGGCTCGATGGAAGAAGCCAGAGAGTGGTGGTAGAGAATTGCTTCTCTGAGTGGAGGCCTGTGACTAGTGGTGTGCCACAGGGATCAGTGCTGGGTCCATTGTTATTTGTCATCTATATCAATGATCTGGATGATAATGTGGTAAATTGGATCAGCAAGTTTGCTGATGATACAAAGATTGGAGGTATAGTAGACAGTGAGGAAGATTTTCAGAGCCTGCAGAGGGACTTGGACCAGCTGGAAAAATGGGCTGAAAAATGGCAGATGGAGTTTAATACTGACAAGTGTGAGGTATTGCACGTTGGAAGGACAAACCAAGGTAGAACATACAGGGTTAATGGTAAGGCACTGAGGAGTGCAGTGGAACAGAGGGATCTGGGAATACAGATACAAAATTCCCTAAAAGTGTCGTCACAGGTAGATAGGGTTGTAAAGAGAGCTTTTGGTACATTGGCCTTTATTAATCAAAGTATTGAGTATAAGAGCGGGAATGTTATGATGAGGTAGTATAAGGCATTGGTGAGGCCGAATCTGGAGTATTGTGTTCAGTTTTGGTCACCAAATTACAGGAAGGATATAAATAAGGTTGAAAGAGTGCAGAGAAGGTTTACAAGGATGTTGCCAGGACTTGAGAAACTCAGTTACAGAGAAAGGTTGAATAGTTTGGGACTTTATTCCCTGGAGCGTAGAAGAATGAGGGGAGATTTGATAGAGGTATATAAAATTATGATGGGTATAGATAGAGTGAATGCAAGCAGGCTTTTTCCACTGAGGCAAGGGGAGAAAAAAAACCAGAGGACATGGGTTTAGGGTGAGGGGGGAAAAGTTTAAAGGGAACATTGGGGGGGCTTCTTCACACAGAGAGTGGTGGGAGTATGGAATGAGCTGCCAGACAAGGTGGTAAATGCAGGTTCTTTTTTAACATTTAAGAATAAATTGGACAGATACATGGATGGGAGGTGTATGGAGGGATATGGTCCGTGTGCAGGTCAGTGGGACTAGGCAGAAAATGGTTCAGCACAGCCAAGAAGGGCCAAAAGGCCTGTTTCTGTGCTGTAGTTTCTATGGTTTCTATAGATCAACCTGACGTAGAAGAGCACAAGAAAATACTGGAAAATAGATTTTGCTTAGATTCTTTATTTTGAATTATGACTGTCTTGCATTAATATTGCACCTTGCCTATATGTTGACATCCTGATTTGATTTTGTTTAATTTTTAGGTATTACTTATTTATAAACCTGCTACATTCCTATTAAAGAAAAATTGTTTATTTCTGACAATCTGTTAATCTTTAATTTATCAATTAATGTCTTTTATATACAAGTTCAATAGCTAATAATAAATAAACTTAAATACAAAAAAAGGAAAAAAAACCATGCTGACTCCTAGTCAGACTCTGTGTATCCAAATGCTGATAGATCCTGTCTCTCAGAATCCCCCCCAGTAACTTCCCCACTAACGACGTCAGGCTGACCAGCCTGTAGTTCTTTGGCTTGTCCTTGCTACCCTTTTTAAACAATGGAACAGCATTAGGGAGTTTCCAAACTTTGAGTACTTCAGCGGTGGCCAACAATAAAGCAACTATATCCACAAGGGTATCTGCAATTTCCTCTCTAGCCTCCCACTTATTCAGTTCTGGAGATTTATCCACCTTAATGCTCTGTAAGGCCGCAGATCCTTCCTCCCTAATGATTCAAAACATCTCCCTTGGTTCCCTTATCTACTGATCAACTAGTCCTGCATTACTCTTGGTGTTTCTGTTATGATTATAACATCCCAGTTTCCAATCTACACTCTTTTGAGTTTGTCTGCCTCAGTTGAACTGAGTGTGCTTCTTTCCATGCCTTGGCTATACTGATTACAAGGCTGCCTTGCATTGGCTACTGCTTTATCCCATCACTTGCTCCGGCTCAGAGTCCCATCTTCTTGTCAATCTAGTTTAAACCCTTTTGTGCTGAAATAGCACATTTTTCTGCAAGGATATTAAGATCATAAGACATAAAAGCAGGATTAGGCCATTCAGCCCACGCAGTCTGCTCTGCCGTTCCATCATGGCTGATAAATTATTCCTCTAAATCTCATTCTTCTGCCTTCTCCTTGTATTATTTGATGCCTTGACTAATCAAGAATCTATCAACCTCCACTTTAAATATACCCATTGACTTGGCCTCCACAGTCATCTGTGGCAATGAGTTCCGCAGATTCACCACTCTCTCGCTGAAGAAATTCCTCCTCATATCTGTTAATGATGTCCCACTATTCTGAGGCTGTGCCCTCTGGTCCTAGACTCTCCCACTATAGCAGAAGTTCCCAACCTGGGGTCCATGGACCCCTTGGTTAATGATGGGGGCCATGGCATAAAAAAGGTTGGAAACCCCTACACCATAGGAAACATTCTCCTCACATCCATTCTATCTAGGCTATTCAATATTCACTTGGTTTCAATGATACCCCCCCCCCTTATTCTTCTAAACTCCAGTAAGTACAAGTTCAGAGACATCAAACATGTGTTTGGAGTCATTGTCCTGCTGCAGAATGAAGTTGGGACCTATCAGATACCTCCCTAATGATATAGCGTGATAGATGAGAATCTGCTTGTACTCTCAGCATTGAGGATTCCTTTAATTCTGACCAGATTACCAACCCCAGTTGCAAAAATGCAGCTCCCAAACCTGTAGGGAACCTCTGTCATGCTTCACTGTTGGCTGCAGACACTCATCCACGAAGCACACTCCATAGAACCATAGAAACTACAGCACAGAAACAGGCCCTTTGGCCCTTCTTGGCTGTGCCAAACCATTTTCTGCCTAGTCCCACTGACCTGCACACGGACCATATCCCTCCATACACCTCCCATCCATGTATCTGTCCAATTTATTCTTAAATGTTAAAAAAGAACCCGCATTTACCACCTCGTCTGGCAGCTCATTCCATACTCACACCACTCTCTGTGTGAAGAAGCCCCCCCTAATGTTCCCTTTAAACTTTCCCCCCCTCACCCTTAACCCATGTCCTCTGGTTTTTTTCTCCCCTTGCCTCAGTGGAAAAAGCCTGCTTGCATTCACTCTATCTATACCCATCATAATTTTATATACCTCCATCAAATCTCCCCTCATTCTTCTACACTCTAGGGAATAAAGTCCTAACCTATTCAACCTTTCTCTGTAACTGAGTTTCTCAAGTCCCGGCAACATCCTCGTAAACCTTCTCTGCACTCTTTCAACCTTATTTATATCCTTCCTGTAACTTGGTGACCAAAACTGAACACAATACTCCAGATTCGGCCTCACCAATGCCTTATACTACCTCATCATAACATTCCAGCTCTTATACTCAATACTTCGATTAATAAAGGCCAATGTACCAAAAGCTCTCTTTACAACGCTATCTACCTGTGACGACACTTTTAGGGAATTTTGTATCTGTATTCCCAGATCCCTCTGTTCCACTGCACTCCTCAGTGCCTTACCATTAACCCTGTATGTTCTACCTTGGTTTGTCCTTCCAACGTGCAATACCTCACACTTGTCAGTATTAAACTCCATCTGCCATTTTTCAGCCCATTTTTCCAGCTGGTCCAAGTCCCTCTGCAGGCTCTGAAAATCTTCCTCACTGTCTACTACACTTCCAATATTTGTATCATCAGCAAACTTGCTGATCCAATTTACCACATTATCATCCAGATCATTGATATAGAAGACAAATAACAATGGACCCAGCACTGATCCCTGTGGCACACCACTAGTCACAGGCCTCCACTCAGAGAAGCAATTCTCTACCACCACTCTCTGGCTTCTTCCATCGAGCCAATGTCTAATCCAATTTACCACCTCTCCATGTATACCTAGTGACTGAATTTTCCTAACTAACCTCCCATGCAGGACTTCGTCAAAGGCCTTACTGAAGTCCATGTAGACAATATCCACTGCCTTCCCTTCATCCACTTTCCTGGTAACCTCCTCGAAAAACTCCAACAGATTGGTCAAACATGACCTACCACGCACAAAGCCATGTTGACTCTCCCTAATAAGCCCCTGTCTATCCAAATGCTTGTAGATTCTGTCTCTTAGTACTCTCTCCAATAACTTACCTACTACTGACGTTAACCTCACCGGCTTATAATTTCCCGGATTACTTTTCGATCCTTTTTTAAACAACGGAACAACATGAGCCATTCTCCAATCCTCCGGCACTTCACCCGTAGACAGCGACATTTTAAATATTTCAGCCAGGGCCCCCGCAATTTCAACACTAGTCCCCTTCAAGGTCCGAGGGAACACTCTGTCAGGTCCCGGGGATTTATCCACTTTAATTTTCCTCAAGGCAGCAAGCACCTCCTCCTTTTCAATCTGTACAGTTTCCATGGTCTCACTACTTGATTCCCTCAATTCCACAGATTTCATGCCAGCTTCCTTAGTAAACACAGACGCAAAGAACCTATTTACCATCTCCCCCATTTCCTTTGGTTCCGCACAAAGCTGACCACTCTGATCTTCAAGAGGACCAATTTTATCCCTTACAATCCTTTTGCTCTTAATATACTTGTGAAAGCTCTTTGGATTATCCTTCACTTTGACTGCCAAGGCAACCTCATGTCTTCTTTTTGCCCTCCTGATTTCTTTCTTAAGTATTTTCTTGCACTTCTTATACTCCTCAAGCACCTGATTTACCCCCTGTTTCCTATACATTTCATACAACTCCCTCTTCTTCTTTATCAGAGTTGCAATATCCCTTGAGAACCAAGGTTCCTTATTCCTATTCAATTTGCCTTTAATCCTGACAGGAACATACAAACTCTGCACTCTCAAAATTTCCCCTTTGAAGGCTTCCCACCTACCAATCACATCTTTGCCAGAGAACAACCTGTCCCAATCCACGCTTTTTAGATCCTTTCTCATTTCTTCAAATTTGGCCTTCTTCCAGTTCAGAACCTCAACCCTAGGACCAGATCTATCCTTGTCCATGATCAAATTGAAACTAATGGTGTTATGATCACTGGAACCAAAGTGCTCCCCTACACAGACTTCTGTCACTTGCCCTAATTTGTTTCCTAACAGGAGATCCAATATTGCATCCCCTCTAGTTGGTCCCTCTATATACTGATTTAGAAAACTTTCCTGAACACATTTTACACACTCCTGCTCTTCCACGGACAAGCTGCCTCCTGCTTGAGCCAAAAATTTCAAATTTTGACTCGTCAGTCCAGAGCACTTGTTGCCACTGTTCAGTAGCCCGGTCCTTGTGTTTTTATGCATAGCTGAGTCTCTTGGCTTTGTTTGCACTTCAGAGGAATAGCTTTTTGGCAGCACCTCTTCCATGGCGACAGCAGTTTAATGGATCTCTTATCTGCTGCACTCGGTTTCCGTGGCCGACCACTGCATTTCTGGTCCTCAACCTTGCCTATTGCATTGTCTTTCTTCAGTAGAGCTTGGACAGCAGATTTTGAAACTGCTGTCTGCCATGAAATTTCTGCTTCGGAGAGAACTTGCTGATACAGGATGTCCAACTTGTGTCTTGTTGCTATGCTTACTCTCGCCATGGCATAAGAATTAATGATTTGAAGGTTAAACTGTCTTATCTTTTAGTTTGGTTGAACTTGCCCAGTTTAATTCCTTCTACACCTGTTTCCGTTTCCATTAATCAGTTTAGTTCATTTAACTCGCTGTCATTGATCATTAGCAATTGTTTATTATCTTTGTTTAAACATGCACTAGACTATATAGCAACAAAGTAATCAAGTTTTTATTTGAAAAATGGTCCTTTACTTAATATGTAATTTTCTTTAACAAAATATAAAAAATTCTCTGTAACATTTAAATTTTTGGAAAATGAATGTCAGTAAATCTAAAATTTGCTATTTTCTACTGACCCACTCATGCAGAAGTAAAAAAAAATCTAGAACAAAATTCATATATAAAAATACTAGAGTGCCTGAGACTTTTACACAGTGCTGTACATTAACTCTTTCCTTCCCAGAATCATTCTTGTGAATCTCCGCTGGACTCTCTTAAATGCAGGACACCTTTCCTTAATTAAAGGCCCAAAACTGCTCAAAACACTCTAAGTGTGGTCTGATAAGGCTTATAAAGTCTCAGCATTACATCCTTGCTTTTATATTCTAGTCTTCTCAAAATGAATGCTAACATTGCATATGCCTTCCTTACCACTGACTCAACCTACAAGTTAACCTGAGGGAATCCTGCACAAGGAGTTCCAAGTCCATTTGGACCTCTGATTTTTCTCCCTGTTTAGAAAATAGTCTATGCCACCATTCCTTCCACCAAAGTGCATGACCATAAACTTCCCAACACTAGATTCCATCTGATACTTTTTTGCCCATTCTTCCAATCTGTCCAAGTTCTTCTGCAGACCCCCTGCTGAGTCAATGCTGCCTGCCCCTCCACCTATCTTTGTGTCATCTGCAAACTTGGCCACAAAGCCATCAATTCAGTCACCCAACTCATTGATATATAACATGAAAAGAAGCAATCCCAACACTGACCCCTACGGAAAACCACTAGACACTGCCAGCCAACCAGAATAGGCCTCCTTTGTTCCCACCGTTGCCTCCTGTCAGTCAGCCAGTCTTCTATCCTTGTTAGTATCTTTTCTGTAATACGATGAGCTCTTATCTTGTTTTTGCAGCCTTATGTACAGCACATTGTCAAAGGCCTTACGAAAATCCAAGTAAACAACACACACTACTCTCCTTTGTCTATCCTGCTTGATATTTCTTCAAAGAAATTACAATAGATTTGTTAAGCAAGATTTCCTCTTAAGGAAACCATGCCGATTTTGGCCTATTCTATCATGTGCTTCTAAGTGCCCCAAAACCTCATAATTAATTATAATAATAATAAATACTGACGCCAGGCTAATTAGCCTATTATTCCCTTTCTTCTGCCTCTCTCCCTTCTTGAATTTCCACTAGAATCATTCCAGAATCCAGTGATTTTTGAAAGATCATTGCTAATGCCTCCACAATCTCTTCAGTTACCTCTTTTAGAACCCTGGGATGTAGTCCAGGAGACCTAACTACCTTCAGATCTTTCAGCTTTCCAAGCACCTTCTAATAATAGCAATAACACTCACCTGCACCCGACACACTCAAATTTCTGGCATACTGCTAGCATCTTCCACAGTGAAGACTGGCACAAAATACTTCTTAAGTTCATTCACCATATCTTTGCCCTCCATTACTACTTGTGTCTATTTGTCTACATCAAACATTCCAAGTCAGCTATCATCCTATTGTCAGGAATCAGGCACTGCAAAAGGCAACAACCTCTGAAACACCAACATAAACTTGGTCCGTGCCTCCTAAGCAGAGGCATTGTTCAACTTTTATTGCTGAGAACTAGTCAGTTAAATATCTGTTTACCTAGGGCTTCTGTCCTTCGGTGAGTTAGATCATAATATAAAGGTCAGCCTTCAAATGAGATTGTGCAACAATGTTTTTACATAAAAGTCATAAACGATTAACTCAGCACCTCAATTCATAGATTTTTCCTCAGTTTGGAGAGCAGTAAAAGTGGGCATGGCTTGAGTTGGCGACTGAGGTTGCATCAAAATGTTCCCCTCATCCTGTCTGGAACATAAAAAATAGAACAGTACAGCACAGGAACAGACCTTTTGGCCCATGATGTCTATGCTGAACATGATGCCAAGTTATTCTTTTCTGTCATATTTAACATTCAAAATCGTAGGAGTATTCACTTGCTGTTAAAAGGGTGTGTTTTGCAATATTCCATTTACTGTAGGTAACACACACAAAATGCCAGAGGAACTCAGCAGGCCAGGCAGCATCTATGGACAAGAATAAACAATTCAATGTTTCAGGCCAAGGCCCTTCATCAGGACTGGAAAGGAAGGGGTCAGAAGCGAGAATAAGAAGGTTGGGAAGAGGAAGGAGTACAAGCTGCCAGATGATAGGTGAGACGAGATTTGGGGGAAGCTAGGTGGATGAGGGAGGAAGGATGAAGTGAGAAACAGTGAGGTGATTGGTGAAAAAGGTAAATAGATGGAGAAGGAGGAATCTGATCGGAGAGAATAGTGCTCCATGGGAGAAAGGGAAGGAAGATGAGGAGAAGGGGTAAGTCGGCAGTCAGAATGGGGAATAGAAAGAGAGAAGTTGGAGGAGGAAGAAATGACCGGAAGTTAGAGAAATCCATGTTCATGCCATCAGGTTGGCAGCTACCCAGTCAGAATATGAGGAGTTGCAACTCCAACCTGAGAGTGGCCTCATCGTAGAGGAGGCAATAGACCAACACAAGACCGTAAGACATAGGAGCAGAAATAGGTCATTTGGCCCATCGAATCTGCTCCGCCATTTAATCATGGCTTATCCTTTCTTCCCTATCGAGCTCCATCTTAAGTACACCCAACAACCTGGACTCCACAACTTCCTGTGGCAATAAATTCCACAAATTCACCACTCTGGCTAAAGAAATTTCTCTGCAACTATATTTTAAATGGATGCCCCCCTTTCCTGAGGCTGTGCCCTCTTGTCCTAGATTCACCCACCATGAGAAGCATTCTTTCCACATCTACTCTGTCTAGGCCTATCAACATTTGAAAGGTTTCAATGAGATCCCCCCTCATCCATCTAAATTCCAGCAAGTACAGGCCCACAGCTATCAAACGTTCCTTGTATGATAACCCTTTCATTCCCAGGATCATCCTTGTGAAACTCTTCTGAACCCTCTCCAATGCCAGCACATCTTTTCTTAGGAACCCAAAACTGTTCATAATACTCAAGGTGAGGCCTCATCAATGCCTTTTAAAGTCTCAGCATCATATCCCTGCTCTTGTATTCTAGACCTCTTGAAATGTATGTTAACATTGCATTTGCCTTCCTCGCCACTGACTCAAGCTGCAAGTTAATCTTTAGGGTGTTCTGCACAAGGGCTCCCAAGTCCTTTTGCCTCTCAGATTTTTAGATTTTCTCCCCTTTAGAAAATAGTCTGCACATTTATTTCTACTACCAAAGTTCATGACCATGCATTTTCCAACATTGTATTTCATTTGCCACTCTCTTGCCCATTCTCCTAATCTAACTCCTTCTGCAGCCTTCCTGTTTCCTCAATACTACCTGCCCCTCCACCAATCTATGTATCATCTGTAAACTTGGCAACAAAGCCGTTGATATACAGCATAAAAAGCAGTTCTGACACTGACCCCTGCGGAACACCATTAGTCACTGGCAGCCAATCAGAAAAGGATAATTTTATTCCCACTCGCTGCCTCCTACCATCAGCCAATGTTCTAACATACTAGTACCTCTTAGCTTGTTAAGCAGCCTCATGTGTGGCACCTTGACAAAGGCCTTCTGAATGTCCAAATACAGAACATCTACTGCATCCCCTTTATCTATCCTACTTATAATCCCCTCAAAGAATTCCAACAGGTTCGTCAGGCAAGATTTTCCCTTAAAGAAACCACACTGACTTTGTCCTATCTTCTCCTGTGTCACCAAGTACTCCATAACCTCAGCTTTAACGATTGACTCCAATATCTTCCCAACCACTGAGGTCAGGCTAACTGGTCTATAATTTACTTTTTGCCCCCTTCCTCCTTTGTTAAAGGGTGGAGTGACATTTGCAATTTTCTAGTCCTCTGGCACCATGCCAGAGCCTAATGATTCTTGAAAGATCATTACTAATCCTCCACATGTCAGAATGGGATTGGGGAGAGGAATTAAAATGAGTGGCCACCATGAAATCCCACCTGTTGTGGTGAATGGAGCAAAGGAGCTTGATACGTGATTCCTCAATTTGCACCAGATCTCACAACCACCTCTGGTATGCATTCCAGGCATCCACCAATGTCTATCTGCTATTTCTCTACTCATATCTGTAATTGATCTATATCCTGTTGTATCCTTGACAACCTTTCCCACTGTCCACAAATCCAGCATCTTTTGTGTTGGCTGCAAACTTAACACTCAGCCAATCTACATCACAAACAAATGAGGTCTCAACACTGATCCCTGGGTTACACCACTGGTCACAAGCCTCTGATCCGAACACGAACCCTACACTACCACTGCCTGAACTTTTTACCAAATTAATTTTGTATCCATTTGGATCCCATGTGATCTCATCTACTATGTGAGACCTTGTCAAGAGTCTAAATGAATTCTATACCTACCACTCTGCCCTCATCCATACTCATGGTCATTTCTTCAAAAAACTCAATCACAATCAGGAGACATGATCTCCCATGCACAAAGTCATGCTAATTATTCCTAATCAGCTAGTTCTGCTTTGTGCACCCATCTGGATCTCAATTTTAACAACTTTGTTACCAACTATTGCTCTGCTCTCAGATTCACTTGGCTGATCTCTGACACCTCTCTCTTCTTTCTTGACCTCTCTGTCTCCATCTCACTGACATCAACTACAAACTCACTGACTCCCACAGCTATCTTGACCACACCTCCTTCTACTATCACTTGCAAGGATGCCATTCCCTTTTCTCAGTTCTTCCATCTATGCTACACTTGTTCTTGTGATAATTTCTTCAACTCTCAGACATCCAAGACGTCCTCCTTTTTCAGGAAATAGGATTCCCACCATCGTTATTGATGGAGCCTCACACACATCTCTTGTTTCCTGCACTACTGCCCTCACCCCACCTCCTCCCCAGGCTCAACAGGAATAGAGTTAGTCTCCACCTACCACCATATGCATCCAACATAACATTCTTCACAACTTCTGCAATTATGATGGAATCCAACCATCATGAACATCTTTCCCTCCCATCCCTGTTCTCTGGAGGAATCACCCTCTGTGTGACATCCTCATTGACTCACGTCCATCCCCACTCCCACAGTTACTCACCCACATAACCACAAACCGCGTTACACCCGTCCCTACAATTACTCTCTAACCCTAACACTAATGGACTCCCTTCTAGTGAGGCAGTCTTTCAAATGTGTATCAACCAGTGTCATTTATTGTATCCAGTGCTACTGGTGTGCCCTCCTCTGTATCGGTGAGACTGAACAGATTGGATGACGGCCGTCATCATGCACTTCGTTCTGTCTTCCACGCTAGCCAGGATCTCCCTGTGGCCACCCATTTTAATTCCACTTCTTATTCTCAAACCACCATGCCAAGTTGAGGCTAAATACATAGTGGTGAAACAGACCCTCATATTCCACCTGGGCAGTCTCTAACTTGGTGGTATGAACACAGAGTTCTCAAACTTCTGTCCTTTCCCCTCCCCGTCTCATTTTCTCCTCTCCTCCTCTCCCCTCCTGATCTAACTGTTCCCTGTTAATGTTCTTTCCTGTCCCCCATCAACTCCATTTTTCCACCCACACACCCTCCCACTATTTCCCCTCTCCACCTCCCTCCCTTTATTCCACGATTGCCTTCCTCTTCTATCAGATTCTATCATCCTCATCCCTTTATCAGTTCCATCCATCACTTCCTTGCTTCGGACATCATTCCCACTCTCTCTGCTCCCTCATTCACCTATCACCCACCAACTCTTGCTCTACCTTTTCCTACTGGCTACCCCTCCTCTTTCTGCCTTGACCCCAGAATGTTGCCTCCCCATTTCCCTCCACAGATGCTGCCTGACTTGGGAGACACTCCAGAACTTGTTCCACATTCCAGTCTCAAATAAAGGCACAATGTTAGATATCCTCTAGTTTTCTGGTACCTCACCTGCAGCTAAGGAGGATACAAAAACCACTGTCAGGGGTTCTCTAACAGCAATTTCCTCCAGGCTTCCCACAACATCTTCAGATGCATTTGATCAGATCTTGGATACTTATACATTTTTTGCACCTCAAGAATGGCAAAATCTCCTCTTTCATAACAATGATAAGCTTCACAACAACACTTTTCCCTAAATTTCCCAGCTCCAGTGAGCTTCTCCACAGTAAATATTGGCAATTAATCATGTCAGACCCCACCCATCTCTTGGGGATCCACATGAACAATTGCACAGATCCTTAACCTGACCAATTATCTACCTAGTTACCAAAATTCTCTACCTAGTTATCCCTTTGTTCTTAACAGAATTACAACAACTATATACAAGAGTAATACCATATAGGTAGCTTTAGTAAACACATATTACTGATTAGTGGAGAAATCAAATGATGGATAATTTCTAGAAACAAAATAGTTCCCTAAGCCAGGGACTGCTGCTGTATGCGTCTGCAGCAGCACAAAGCTCCTTCTCAAGTCTGTATGCTGTCACATTCTGCTTCTGCATCAGACTTGAAAGGTTTGATGTGATTCTGGCCCCCCCTACAGCCACTGCAGCTAAACAAAGCCAAGCACCCCATCAGCCCAGGCTTGAGAATGAGGTTCTGACAATCTGCAGCATGAATATTCATCAGACTATAAACCACCTCAATACTGCACAGTGCTCACGCCCAAAAATCAGAATCAGAATCAGGTTTATTATCACCGCATGTGACGTGAAATTTGTTAACTTAGCAGCAGCAGTTCAATGCAATAAATAGTCTAGCAAAGAGAGAAAAAAAATAAAATACAACATAATAATAAACAAGTAAATCAATTAAGTGTATTGAATAGATTTTTAAAAAATGTGCACAAAAAGAAATACTGTATATTAAAAAAGTGAGGTAGTGTCCAAAGCTTCAATGTCCATTTAGGAATCAGATGGCAGAAGATTACAGAAAGTGGTAGACACAGCCCAGTATATCTCAGGCAAAGTCCTCCCGACCATTGTGCACATCTACAAGGAACACTGCCACAATAAAGTAGCATCCATCATTAAGGACCACCATCCAGGCCATGTCCTCTTCTCATTGCTGCCATCAGGAAGGAGGTACAGGAGCCTTAGGTCCCACACCATTAGGTTCAGGAACAGTTATTACTCTTCAACCATCAGGCTCCTGAACCAGCGTGGATAACTTCACTCACCCGAGACCTGAGCTGATTCCACAATATACAAACTCACTTTCAAGGACTCTGTAACTAATCTTATCAGTATTATCTACTTATTTCTTCATTTTATTTGCAGTTTGCTTTCTTTTGCAATTTAATTGTTTGTTAGTCTTTTGTGTGTAGTTGCACATTGATTCTATTTTATTTGTTTTCCTGTAAATGCCTGCAAGAAAACGAAATCTCAAAGTCGTATATGGAGACAAATAGGTACTTTGATAATAAATGTACTTTGAACTTTGAAAAAAAAACTTGTTTTGTCCAGACACAAAACAAGTAGCACCCTCTATATATTGACTCAGGAAACTTTCCTGGACATAGTTCACAAATTTCACCCCATCTAGACCCTATCTTCTGCCTGTAATACACCCTCAACACATGACAACATATCTTTCTTACATAGTTTCATTTGAGGAGCTTTTTATTCTTCCTCAATAATGAAGTGTTATATTCCTTAACTAACAGTGCAATACTATCTCCTCTATCTTGCTTAAAAATTCTGTACTCTCGGATAATGCATTACTAGTCCTGCCTAGCTTTAAACCATGTGTCAGTGATGGGAACAATGTCGTAGCCCTATGTATTAATTAAAGCTTTTGTTAATCTATCCTGCTGGTTGAAATCCTTGCATTAAAATAGCTGCAATTATCTTTGTATATCCCTCATGTGCAATTACCTTTTCTCCTCTAGGTGACTATACCAACCCATCTGAACTTCTACTTCGAGCGTCATTCCTACAGACATTTATAATACAGGCATCATCAGTCTCCTTGGTTACCTTCTCATAAAAGTCAATCAGATTGTGAAACAATTTCCCATGTGCAATGCATGGTGATACTCCTTAATCAGAGCCTGTCTTTCCAAGTAATCATAAGTCCTATCCCTAAGAATTTTTTCTAATAGCTTCTCTACCACTGACGTAAGGCTCTCAGGCCTGCGGATTACTCGCTTATCCCTACAGCCCCTATTGACTATGAGAACATCATTAGCTCCACTCCAGTCTTCCTGTACCTCACCCATTGCGGAAAATGATAAAAAAAAAAAAAAAATCTCTCAGAGCTTCAGCATTCTCCTTTTTTGCTTCCCATTATAACCTGGAAAAGAATTCATTAGACCCTGGGGAGTCATCTAACCTAATGTCCATAAATATCTCTAACACCACCTCTTTAAAACATTTGAGACACTGCTCTTTAAATAGGTAGCTTGTTCCTCAAACCATATGCCTTCCCTACCTGTGTTGATTCAATGCACCTGGTTTGCTGCCTTGGGCGGACTGCTCTTAGGTGATAGTCCTGTAAATTTATTCTGTCTAACCATTAAGCATATTCCCAAATCCATGACATCAGTACTACAGAGAAATATTTGCATTTTTTAATATATTATCACATTTAAATACCACAACAAATAAATCGGTGTAATGACCTGTTCTGGTGCAGTAACCGCAGTATTCTATCTCAGCCATCTTCCATAAATATCAATGAGATCATCAAAACTGTGTTTTGTTAATTGAGGAAAAAACACTTCCAAGAAATGTCTCTGATGTTCTTAAACCATAGATATTCTTCAATTCCACCAATGCCACAGGGTCAAGCAGTTCAGACTCCGATTAACATTTCATCCACTGTTGACATTACAAAACAGTTTTTCAAATGATGTCATCCAGATGGAATTGAGTTTGGACTGGATTAATTTTCCCATCCTGAGCAATGCAACAATTAGTCTACTCAGTAGCACTTTCCAATCCTGACATTTTAAAAATAAGAACAAAATCATCTGTCTAGAGTTGAACAATGTATACTCAGCTTAGTGGTCAGTATGCCTGTTATCTAAAATCCTTACAATAAGTAAATTGCTGAGGCAGATTATTAGGTGATCTTCTCTACACTGAAGATTTCATTCAATGTTGTGTTGCTCAGGTCCTCAGTGTATCCCATTCATCCCAAAGCCATACTTCTGCATTAGCTTGAGGCAGCTGCATTTCTGAGCCTTTTGTACACCTCTTCTGGGCTCAGCAAAGTTAGAATCTTCACCATCTTCTTATGTGATGCGGAACCCTTTAGAGGTCAGGAGATTAGTAAGAAACCAATAGAACATTAAATACCAGTTGATTACAAAACAATTACAATGAAACTAAAAAGCCCAACTAGAGAAAAAATAACTAATTGAATTGCAAGATTTAATTATACACTCACATCCAATGATCTAATCAAGTGGAAAAAGTAGTTGGTTCACTTATTTGCACAGTTATAATTACCACTTCTGCATCCTGCTCCTAAACTAACCAGTGCTTTGCGTTTTCATCATCCTACTCATGTCTTGAGCTCACAATCCTCATTCCTTGTTTTATCACAAAGATGGGGAAATACTTTTCAAGCTAAGCCCAGTTGTCTTTCCAGAGAAGAAGTTAGGTAAATGAGAATTAGCAATCATGAAGCACCCTGACATCATAACTCCCTTTCATTTCTTTTTGAGCTTTGCACTGCTAACACCTAGGTACCAAGTCCAGTCACACACATCACTGGGCAAAACGCTCTGATTCATGCTCAAGGGGAGGTTGGGGTCAACACTGAAGACTGTGTGCGAGGCCAAAATTGATCTACAGAGAGCATTTGAAATGATATTTAGTACTTTTCCAAATTTATTTTTGATACTACTTGCAATAAATATATTAATTTGCTACTTTGTTAATCTGTGAGCATTAATTAAGGGCTGGATGAAAACCGGAGGAGAGAGGTACAGGATCTGCTGATGAGGGGGGTAGAGGTTGGAGGGAGGTGAATGAAACCTGTCACATAGAGGAGCTGACTGGCTGGCTTCTTCGCTGCACACTGTAATCATCATCTTCACTAATCCCATCGTCAATATCTTCACTAATCCCATCATCCTGAGTCAAAGGAGAGTGTGCTAGTAGAGAGGGGCATCTCTTTTCACTTCCTCAGGTTTTCATTTGAGTTCAGGTAATGCTACAGGAAACATAGAAACATAGAAAATAGGTGCAGGAGTAGGCCATTCGGCCCTTCAAGCCTGCACTGCCATTTATTATGATCATGGCTGATCATCCAACTCAGAACACCGCCCCAGCCTTCCCTCCATACCCCTTGACCCCCGTAGCCACAAGGGCCATATCTAACTCCCTCTTAAATATAGCCAATGAACTGGCCTCAACTGTTTCCTGTGGCAGAGAATTCCACAGATTCACCACTCTCTGTGTGAAGAAGTTTTTCCTAATCTCGGTCCTAAAAGGCTTCCCCTCTATCCTCAAACTGTAACCCCTCGTTCTGGACTTCCCCAACATCGGGAACAATCTTCCTGCATCTAGCCTGTCCAATCCCTTTAGGATCTTATACGTTTCAATCAGATCCCCCCTCAATCTTCTAAATTCCAAGGAGTACAAGCCCAGTTCATATGACCCCTGAATGGAATTCAGAGTGGACCTGCCGGGATGTTCAAACATTACAGTACTTGTGAAAACAAAGCAGTAGTTTAATGTACGAGAAGCTTTTGTGAAGATCTTCCCTCTTGAACTTGTCACATCAATTTGCCAGAAAGGCCAAGGGTGTTAATCCAAACTTAAACGGGAATGGTACCGGAGGATTGGAGGGAGGCGAATGTTGTTCCCTTGTTCAAAAAAGGTAGTAGGGATAGTCTGGGTAATTATAGACCAGTGAGCTTTACGTCTGTGGTGGGAAAGCTGTTGGAAAAGATTCTTAGAGATAGTATCTATAGGCATTTAGAGAATCATGGTCTGATCATGGACAGTCAGCATGGCTTTGTGAAGGGCAGATCGTGTCTAACAAGCCTGATAGAGTTCTTTGAGGAGGTGACCAGGCGTATAGATGAGGGTAGTGCAGTGGATGTGATCTATATGGATTTTAGTAAGGCATTTGACAAGGTTCCACACGGTAGGCTTATTCAGAAAGTTAGAAGGCATGGGATCCAGGGAAGTTTGGCCAGGTGGATTCAGAATTGGCTTGCCTGCAGAAGACAGAGGGTGGTGGTGGAGAGAGTACATTCAGATTGGAAGATTGTGACTAGTGGTGTCCCACAAGGATCTGTTCTGGGACCTCTACTTTTCGTGATTTTTATTAACGACCTGGATGTGGGGGTAGAAGGGTGGGTTGGCAAGTTTGCAGACGACACAAAGGTTGGTGGTGTTGTAGATAGTGTAGAGGATTGTCAAAGATTGCAGAGAGACATTGATAGGATGCAGAAGTGGGCTGAGAAGCAGCAGATGGAGTTCAACCCGGAGAAGTGTGAGGTGGTACACTTTGGAAGGACAAACTCCAAGGCAGAGTGCAAAGTAACTGGCAGGATACTTGGTAGTGTGGAGGAGCAGAGGGATCTCGGGGTACATGTCCACAGATTCCTGAAAGTTGCCTCACAGGTGGATAGGGTAGTTAAGAAAGCTTATGGGGTGTTAGCTTTCATAAGTCGAGGGATAGAGTTTAAGAGTCGCAATGTAATGATGCAGCTCTATAAAACTCTGGTTAGGCCACATTTGGAGTATTGTGTCCAGTTCTGGTCACCTCACTATAGGAAGGATGTGGGAGCAATGGAAAGGGTACAGAGGAGATTTACCAGGATGCTGACTGGTTTAGAAAGTATGCATTATGATCAGGGATTAAGGGAGCTAGGGCTTTACTCTTTGGAGAGAAAGAGGATGAGAGGAGACATGATAGAGGTGTACAAGATAATAAGAGGAATAGATAGAGTGGATAGCCAGCGCCTCTTCCCCAGGGCACCACTGCTCGATACAAGAGGACATGGCTTTAAGGTAAGGGGTGGGAAGTTCAAGGGGGATATTAGAGGAAGGTTTTTTTACTCAGAGTGGTTGGTGCGTGGAATGCACTGCCTGAGTCAGTGGTGGAGGCAGATACACTAGTGAAGTTTAAGAGACTACTAGACAGGTATATGGAGGAATCTAAGGTGGGAGCTTATATGGGAGGCAGGGTTTGAGGGTCGGCACAACATTGTGGGCCGAAGGGCCTGTACTGTGCTGTACTATTCTATGTTCTAAATCAGAAAAGTGAACCACAAAATGCACGAATATTGAGATGACTTTGCCTCAATATCCTCCTCCTTTCTGGCTGAGCAGCCAATGGCTGATGCCCATTTCGTCTTTTTTGAGCAGTAAGTAAGATGTTAAGAGGTCACCAATATTTTCTGTAGTGGTTTCTGTGTGTGTGTGTGTGTGTGTGTGTGTGTGTGTGTGTGTGTGAGAGAGAGAGAGAGATGTCATTATAAATTAGTATTTCTTGAATGTATTTACCATGGAAAGTTAATAGTGATGTCTTGGAGAGAGTCCACAATACAGAAAAGGAGGTGCTGGAGGTCTTAAAACAAGAGCGACCCAGGTTCAATTCTTGATGCTGTCTGTGTGGGATCTGTATATTCTCACCATGACCGTGTGATTTCATCACACATTCCAGTGGAGTATAGGTTAGGAGGTTGATTGGTTATATGCGTGGAACTTGGCGGCATGGACTCATTGGGGTAGAAGGGCCTGTTATTGTATTGTTTCTTTAAATTTAATAAATATACGTTAGATAAATCCCTGGGACTTGGTCAAGTGTATCCCAGGACATTGTGAGAAGCTAGGGAAGAACTGAAGGACTCTTAGGAGAGATATTTGTATCATTGTTAGCCACAGGTAGGTTCCAGAAGAATAGAAGGTGGCTATTGTTATGCTTAAGAACGGGTGTAAGGAAAAGCCTGGGAAATACAGACTGGTGAGCAAATTATTGGAGGGGATTCAAAGACAGAATCTACGTACATACAGAAAGTCGAGGACTAAGTAAGGAGAGTTAATGTGGGAAATTGTGTCTCCTGAATCTGATTAAAAATTTTGAGGGGATGAACCAGAAAATATGAGGGCATTGTGGTAATTGAGTTTAATTGAGATAAATGTGAGGCGTTGCATTTTGTTAAGTCATATGTTAGGGCCTTGGGATGTGTTACAGAACAGAGAAACCTAACGATATAGGTACACTGAAAGTGGCATCTCAAGAGACAGGATGGTGAAGATGATGTTTGTTATGCTGGTCTTCATCAGTCAGGATACTGAGTACAGGAGCTGGAATGTCAGGTTGCAGCTATAGAAAATGCCTGTAAGACCAAATATGGAATATTGGGTATAGTTTTGGTTGTCCTGCTATAAAGGGGATGTCTCTAAATTCGACAGGGTGCAGAATAGATTTACAAAAATGTTGCTGGAACTGGAGGGTTTCAGTAGTAAAGTGAGGCTGGGTAGTCTTACACATTTTCTTCTGTAGAATTAGGGTGACACTATAGAAGTTTATAAAACCATAAGGGGTATAGAAAAGGTGAATAGCCACCATCTTTTTTCCCAGGGTAGTGGGACTCCAAAACTTGTGGGTGTAGGTTTAAAGAGAAAGGGGAAGGATTTAAAGGGACCCAAGAGGAAACTTCTTCACAGAAGGTGGTGTACTAAGAGTGGACAGCCATGGAATGAGCTGCCAGAGAACGTGGTAGAGGCAGGTACAATAACAGCATTTAAAAGAAATTTGGATCGGTACAAAACAGAAAAGATTTAAATGGATATTGCCCAAATTCTGACAATTTGAACTAGCTCAGTTTGTCAATTTGGTCAACAGGAAGGAGTTGAGCTGAAGAGCCTGTTTTCCTGCTGTATAACTCTATGACACAGCAAAGCCGTTCACTGTTCTTGTTAACAGTGACACAGACCTGAAGCAATTCAAAGTTCTGAGTTTGCAAGAAACAAATCAATAAGCAGCTGGCAGTGATTGGTTATCTTAGCTGGATCCTTCCATACCAATATTAAGAATATATCAAAATTTCCATTTGCTTAAATCTTGCTGATGGCATTGGAACAGCTGAAAGGTATGTTGTTGCTATTGAACACAGAATAGCACAACAGGCCTTTCGGCCCACAATATGTGCCAACCATGACACCAAACAAAATGACACAGTTTCCTGCAAAGGTCCATATCCCTTCATCCCCTACTTATTGCTTCTCATATTGCTACCTTTCTGCTTCCATCACCTCCCCAGAAGCACATCCCAGACACCTAACACACTAAATAGACAACAATTGTCTTGTAAATTTTCTTTAAATGTTTATTCTCTCACCATACATTTTCTTCATCACCCTATCTACATGTGTTGCCACTTTCAGGGAACTATGTACTTGTACCCTAAGGTCTCTCAGTTCTACAACACTCCCCAGAACCCTGCCATTTACTGTATGTCTGTGCCTGATGTGTCTTCCCAAAACACATCACTTTGTACTTACCTGAGTTAAATTCTATCTGCCAATCTCTTGCCCATAATCTACCTAATTTTGTAAACCTAGATAACCTTGTTCACTGTGCAGAATACTACTGATTTGGTGTCATTCAAAAACTTACTAATCATGCCACCACTATTCTCATCCAACACATTAGTACACAGTATGTGACAAACAGGGAACCCAGCACTGATCCCTGTGGCGTGATGCATGTAGGTACCAATGAAATAGGAAAAAAGTGACAGGCGGTCCTATAACGCAAACACGAGGAAATCTGCAGGTGCTGGAAATTCAAGCAACACACATAAAAAATGCTGGTGAACGCAGCAGATCAGGCAGCATCTATAGGAAGAGGTACAGTCGACGTTTCGGGCTGAGACGCTTCGTTAGGACTAACTGAAAGAGGAGATAGAAAGTGATTTGAAAGTGGGAGGGCGAGGGGGAGATCCGAAATGATAGGAGAAGACAGGAGGGGGAGGGATGGAGCCAAGAGCTGGACAGTTGATTGGCAAAAGGGATACGAGGCTGGAGAAGGGAGAGGATCATGGGACGGGAGGCCTAGGGAGAAAGAAAGGGGGAGGGGAGGCCAGAGGATGGGCAAGGAGTATAGTGAGAGGGACAGAGGGAGAAAAAGAGAGAGGAAAATAAATAAATAGATAGATAGATAGATAGATAGATACATAAATAAAAAAATAAATAAGGGATGAGGTACGAAGGGGAGGTGGGGCATTAACGGAAGTTAGAGAAGTCAATATTCATGTCATCAGGTTGGAGGCTACCCAGACGGAATATAAGGTGTTGTTCCTCCAACCTGAGTGTGGCTTCATTTTTACAGTAGAGGAGGCCGTGGATAGACATATCAGAATGGGAATGGGACGTGGAATTAAAATGTGTGGCCACTGGGAGATCCTGCTTTCTCTGGCAGACAGAGCTTAGATGTTCAGCAAAACGATCTCCCAGTCTGCATCAGGTCTTGCCAATATATAGAAGGCCACATTGGGAGCACCGGACGCAGTATATCACCCCAGCCGACTCACAGGTGAAGTGTCGCCTCACCTGGAAGGACTCTGGGGCCCTGAATGGTAGTGAGGGAGGAAGTGTAAGGGCATGTGTAGCACTTGTTCTGCTTACAAGGACAAGTGCCAGGAGGGAGATCAGTGGGAAGGGATGGGAGGGGGACGAATGGAAAAGGAAGTCATGTAGGGAGCGATCCCTGCGGAAAGCAGAAGGGGGGGGAGGGAAAGATGTGCTTAGTGGTGGGATCCCGTTGGAGGTGGCAGAAGTTACAGAGAATTATATGTTGGACCCGGAGGCTGGTGTGGTGGTAGGTGAGGACAAGGGGAACCCTATTCCTGGTGGGGTGGCGGGAGGATGGGGTGAGAGCAGATGTGCGTGAAATGGGAGAGATGCGTTTGAGAGCAGAGTTGATGGTGGAGGAAGGGAAGCCCCTTTCTCTAAAAAAGGACATCTCCTTCGTTCTGGAATGAAAAGCCTCATCCTGAGAGCAGATGCGGCGGAGACGGAGGAATTGCGAGAAGGGGATGGCATTTTTGCAAGAGACAGGGTGGGAAGAGGAATAGTCCAGGTAGCTGTGAGAGTCTGTAGGCTTATAGTAGACATTGGTAGATAAGCTGTCCCCAGAGATAGAGACAGAAAGATCAAGGAAGGGGAGGGAGGTGTCAGAAATGGACCAGGTAAACTTGATGGCAGGGTGAAAGTTGGAGGCAAAGTTAATGAAGTCAACGAGCTCAGCATGTGTGCAGGAAGCAGTGCCAACGCAGTCATCAGTGTAGCGAAGGAAACGTGGGGGACAGATACCAGTATAGGCTTGGAACATGGACTGTTCCACATAGCCAACAAAAAGGCAGGCATAGCTGGGACCCATACGGGTGCCCATGGCTACGCCTTTAGTTTGGAGGAAGTGAGAGGAGGCAAAGGTGAAATTATTAAGAGTAAGGACTAATTCCGCTAGACGGAGGAGAGTGGTGGTAGAGGGGAACTGGTTAGGTCTGGAATCCAAAAAGAAGCAGACAGCTTTGAGACCTTCCTGGTGGGGGATGGAGGTATATAGGGACTGGACATCCATGGTGAAAATAAAGTGGTGGGGGCCAGGGAACCTAAAATCATTGAAAAAATTCAGAGCATGAGAAATGTCATGAACATAGGTGGGAAGGGATTGAACAAGGTTGGATAAAACAGTGTCGAGGTATGCAAAAATGAGTTCGGTGGGGCAAGAGCAAGCTGAGACAATGGGTCTACCAGGACAGGCAGGTTTGTCGATCGTGGGTAGGAGGTAGAAACGGGAAGTGCGGGGTGTGGGAACCAAAAGGTTGGTAGCACTGGATGGGAAATCCCCTGAGTTGATAAAGTTAGTGATGGTGTGGGAGACAATGGCCTGGTGCTCCTTAGTGGGGTCATGATCGAGGGGTAAATAAGAGGAGGTATCCGCGAGTTGCGCTGTGCCTCGGCAAGCTAGAGATCGGTATGCCAGACTACAACAGCACCCCCCTTATCGGTCCTATAAGCCAATTTTAGGGAGCCATGAGATAAATTAAAATGTAAAGCTTCAAAAGTGATAATCTCAGGAAAGGATTAGGCAAGTATGGAATGGGACAGGCTGATTTCTGGCAAAGGTGTACTTGGTAAGTGGGAGGCCTTCAAAAGTGAAAGTTTGAGAGTACAAAGGTTGTATGTGCCTGTCAGAATAAAAAAGGTAAAACTAACAGGTGTAGGAACCTGAGTTTTCAAGACATACTGAAGCCCTGGTTAAGAAAAAAAATAAAGAGGTGGAGTACAGGTATAGACAAGTAGGAACAAATGAGGTGTTTATGGAATATAAGAAATGCAAGAAACACTTAAGAAAGAAATCAGTAGAGCTAAAAGAAGGCATGTGGTTGCCTTAGCAGACAAGGTGAAGGAGAATCCTAAAGGATTCTACAGATATATTAAGAACAAAAGGACTGCAAGGGACAAAATTGGCCCTTTGGAGGATTAAAATAGCCAGGGCTGTAGCAGAGATATTTAAATCATCCTTAGCAACAGGTGAGGTAACAGAGGATTAGAGGATAGCCAATGTTGTTCTGTTCTGTTAGCCAATGTTATGTTAGAAAAGCTCTAACATAAACCAGGAAATTATAGGCTGGTGAGCCTGACATCAGTAGTGGGAAAGTTATTGCAAGGTATTCTATGGGACCAGATATATAAGTATTTGGATAGATGTGGACTGAGTAAGGATAGTCAGCATGGCTTTGTGTGTGGTAGGTCATGTATAACCAACCCTTAAGTTTTTTAAGGAAGTTATCAGAAAAGTTGATAAAGGCAAGGCAGTGGATGTTGTCTACATGGATTTTAGCAAGGCATTTGGCATGTCTACATGGGAGGTTGGTCAAGAAGGTTCAGTCGCTTGGCATTCTAGATGAGGTAGTAAACTGGATTGGACATTGGCTTTGTGAGAGAAGCCAGAGAGCGGTAGTAGACAGTTGTGCCTCCGACTGGAGGCCTGTGACAAGTGGAGTACCACATGGATCATTGCTGGGTCTATTGTTGTTTGTCATCTATATTAAAGATCCGGATGATAATGTGGTTAAGTGAATCAGCAAAATTGCGGTTGACACCAAAACTGGGGGTGTAGTAGACAGTGAGGAAGACTATCAAAGCTTGTAGTTGGATCTGGACCACTGGAAAAATGGGCTGAAAAAATAGCAGATGGAATTTAATGCAGATAAGTGAGAGGTATCGCACTTTGGTAGGACCAACCAGGGTAGGTCTTACGCAGTGAATGGTAGGGCACTGAGGAATGCAGTAGAATAAAGGGGTCTGGCAATACTAGTACAGGTCGACCTTCACTAATCTGGCACCATTGGAACCTGAGAAGTGCCGGATTAGTGAAAATGCTGAATTACAGAAGGATCACAATAAACATAATCAGTGCAGGATTATCGAAGGAACCGGATTACAGGTAGTCGGATATAGTGATGGTCGACCTATACATAATTCATTGAAAGTGGTATCACTGGTTGATAGTGTTGTAAAGAAAGCTTTTGGCACATTGGTCTTCATAAATCAAAGTATTTACAGGAGATGGGATGTTATCTTGAAGTTATATAAGACGTCAGTGAGGCCTAATTTGGAGTGTTCACCAGCAACTTTGATGTGCGTTGCTTGAATTTCCAGCATCTGTAGAATTCCTGTTGTTTGGAGTATTGTGTGCAGTTTTGATCACCTACCTACAGGAAAGATGTAAGTAATGTTGAAAGAGTACTCAGAAAATTTACAAGAATTTTGCAAGGTTTGGAGGACCTGGGTTATATGGAAAGATTGAATAGGTTAGGACTTATACATAGAACATATGTTTAAGAAAACTATATTTTAAAAACTTTTTTTTCTACCAGTTATATGGAAAGATTGAATAGATTAGGACTTTATTTCTTGGAATGTAGAAGACTGAGAGGAGATTTGATAGAGGTATACAAAATTATGAGGGGTATAGAAAGGCTAAATGCAAGCAGGCTTCTTCCACTGAGGTTGGATGGGACTACAACCAGAGGCTAAGGGTGAAAGGTGAAAAATTTAAGGGGAACACGAAGGGAAACTTCTTCACTCAGAGGGTCATGAGAGTGTGAAACAAGATGCCAGCTCAAGTGGTGCATGTGAGCCCGATTTCAATGCTTAAGAGAATTTTGGATAGGTATATAGATGGTAGGATAGGGGTATGGAGGGTTATAATCCCGCTTGCAGGTCGATGGGAGTAGGCAGTCTAAATGGCTTGGCATGTACTGAATGAGCCAAAGGGCCTGTTTCTGTATTGTACTTCTCTATGACTCTATGAATCAGGATTGCTACCTGTGCCACCTAGTAGCCAGAGTAGTAAGAACAGCAGATTTAGAATGAATATGTGGATTAAATCGTGATGTAGGAAGGAGAACTTTAAATTCCTGAGGCATTGGAAGCAGTTCTGGGGGAGATGGACCAGTACAAACCGGGCAGTCTATATCTGGGTAGGACTGGGATCAATGTCCCAGGGGCATTGTTTGCTAATATTGTTGGAAAGGGCTTAAACTGATATAGAGGTGGGATGGGATTCCAGGGAGAAAGACAAGAGGGAAGCAATGCAGAGACCAAAACAAAAGTTAAGAAAAATATCAGAGTGGAGTACAGAAAAGTCATATGCAAAGGACACAAATAATACTCTTCTCTAACAGGATAACGAGTGTAAGGATACGTTACCTGATTGCCCATTGATTTCGAAACAAGGTCAATGAACCTGTGGCACAAAGGGGTATGATTTAGTGGCCATTACAGAAACATGATTGCAGGACAGAATTGATTGAGAATTATATATCCAAGGATATCAGGTAACACATTAGGATAGGCAGGAAGATAAGGGAGGTGGGTAGCAATCTTCCTTAAGGATGAGATCACAGTGATAGTGGGAGATAATATAAAATCTGAGCAGGATGTTCAGTCCAATTGGGTAGAGTTTAGGAATAGTAAAGGGGAAAAAAATCCTGATGAAGGATGTCAGCCTTAAGTATCAATTTATTTCCATAGATGTTGCCTGACCTGTTGAATTCCTCCAGCATTTTGTGTGTGTTTCACTGGTGGGAGCTGTCTATAGGCCACCAAATAATAACATTAGTGGCACAGGCAATAAGCAAGAAATATCTGAAACAAGAACGGAATGGCAATTGTCATGGGAACATTAACTTGCACATAAATTGGGCAAATCAATTTAGCTCAGGCAGTCTTAAGGAGGATATTAAAGAATGCATCCATGATAGGTTACTTAAACAATGTGTTAATTAACCTACAAGGGAAAATGCTATGTTAGATTTGGTCCTGTGCAATGAGACAGGTAAAATTAATAATCTTGTAGTTAGGGATCCAATAGCAGATATCTGCTCACAAGATGGTAAATAATCTATTTGTCCTTTTACTTATAATAAAAATCAGGAAAGCAGGTCTGACACTCAGTTGCCCATTCCAAACGGGTTTATGATAGAGCGACACCATCAGACAAGAAAATAAAGTGCATGTGCATTGGAAAAACAATAGCTATACTTTATTTTAAAGTATATGTAATCTCCCACATCACATCAGGTTGATTTGCAATGCTGTGGGACACAAAATGCAACAATAGTATCTCCTGACCATCATTGAGCACAGAGACCACACTCTCACAGTGGAGGTAAATGGAGCCTGTGCCTCTCATGTCGAAGGGGATAACTTACACAGTCTGCATGCAAGATGTTTCTGAATCAAAACTGACCTTGTACAGAACAACTTCACTTTTCCTTAACTGTAACAGCTTGGCAAGGTAGCTAATTAGCTCTGCGTTGGCCTCTCCATCAGACGCTGGAGCTGCAATAGCCACACCAACTGTTTCTTCTGACACATCTGTGGAATACAGGGTGCATTCTGATCACCATTAGCAAGCATTTCCTGTGTCAGCAGGCTACACACTGGGAAACGGCTTTTCGTCTTAAGATGGAAAGGTCTACAAATTACATTAACTAATCAGAACAAAACCAAATGTCAAGATTATTTTACAGAGCTTAAATATGAAGTGCAGAAGTTAGCACCTACTCAGTAGAATTTAAAATGAACCAGTTACTTCCATGCCTATAAATAATCAGAATGTTGCAAAACTTGCCGACTGAAAAATGAAGCCACAGCAGTGCATTCCCTTCGACAGCTTGCCAGAAACACACATGGTGACCAAAAGTTTTAAAACAGAAATAGATTCAGGCCTCATGTCGCTAGAGATCTGTCCTTGGCATCTTCCTTATTCTTGGTTTCACATGCTTTCCCTCCTCACTTATTCTTCCTGAAACTTTTTGCAGCTGTGATGGGAAAGTGTCATGTGCATATTAGAAGTTAGTTATTTAACATAGCTCACCTGTTATAGCACTTATTTTGGCTCCAGGTTTAGCATGAATGGCCACCAGAACAGAACAGCTCTTATCAACCTTCACTGGACCATGAGGTACTGATATTCTGGAGACTTCAGCTTTCTCTTCGTTCTAAGGAATATAATGTGATTTTTATTATTCTACCTTTCAAGATTTGAAATATTTCCAACACAATTCTGTGAATCTGAGATATCTGTATTAATGCCACTATGTAGAACATGAAGGTTTTCTCTGAGGTTTGCTGTTGTGTATTTTGATGAAAATTTTCCACAATGGAATCTCAGTGATGAAGCCATTAGAATAACTGGCACACGACTCTAGGGACTTGTGTTCAATATTGACTTTGGATGTTACCTGTGATGAGTTTGTACACACTCCCTGTAACTGTGTTCAGTGCCTGGATGGGCCCCAGTTCGCCCTCCCATTCCAAAGTGTCAGTAAGTTAAATGGCAACACTAAATTAACCCTTAGTGTAGGTAAGTGGCAAGAATCAAAGGGAAGCTGAGAGGGTTGAATTGCAGAATTATTGTGAATAAGGAGCTGCAGGATGTGATTGATCTACTTTGACCTTTAACATAGTAAATATTAGGAGTTGTAGGATAGGTGACAAAACACTTAATTAAGCTTTAAGATGCCTTAAAGGAAAAAGGTGGGGTAAGGCTTTGTGCCTCCAAGAATCTGTCCCTGTCTTCTTATTTCTCATCTACTGAAGGTATTATCTGTTTCCACTGTACGATACAAGGTCTGCCCCATCACTGTATTTACATTGTCAACAACTCAGAAACTACTGGAAACCCAAATCTTTTGCCCCACTAAAAGTTATGTTCCTGGTGGTTAACCTTTAGGGTATCCTGCATGAGGACCCCCAGGTCCCTTTGCACTTCCGATTTTCGAATCTTCTCCCCATCTAAATAATAATCTACCCGATAATTTCTTCTTCCAAAATGTACAACCATACATTTCTCAACATTGTATTGCATCTGTCATTTCTTTGCCCACTCTCCTAAACTGACCAAGTCTCTCTGCAACCTTTCCGTTTCTTCAACACTTCCTGCTCCTCCCTTATCTTGGTGTCATCCGCAAACTTAGCCACAAAACCATTTAATCCATAATCTAAGTCATCGATATACATTGTAAAAAGAAGCGGCCCCAACGCTGACCCCTGCAGAACACCACTAGTAACCGGCAACCAATCAGAATAGGATCCCTCTATTCCCACCCTTTGCTTTCTGCCTATCAGCCAATGCTCCACCCATTTCAATATCTTTCCTGTAATTCCATGGGCTTCTACCTTACTAAGCAGCCTCTTATGCGGCACCTTATCGAAGGCCTTTTGAAAATCCAAATACACAACATTCACAGCCTCTCCCTTGTCAATCTTATTCGAGATTATCTCAAAAAATTCCAATAGGTTGGTGAGGCAGGATCTTCCCTTCATGAAACCATGCTAGCTTGGGCCTACCTTGTCATGCACCTCGAGGAATTTCATAACTCGTCCTTGAGGATCGACTCCAATAACTTTCCAACTACTGATGTCAGACTAATAGGTCTGTAATTTTCTTTTTGCTGCCTCCCTCCTTTCTTAAACAGTGGAACAACATTTGCGACCTTCCAGTCCTCTGGAACCATGCCAGAGTCTATTGATTCCTGGAAGATCATTTCCAATGCCTCCACAATCTCCAAAGCCACCCCCTCAGAACCCGTGGGTGCACCTCATCCGGTCCGGAAGACCTATGTATTCTTAGTCCATTTAGCTTCCCAAGCACTTTCTCTCTAGTAATCTTGACTGTACCTAATTCTATTCCCTGAGACCTCTGGCTATCAGGCATGTTGCTAATGTCTTCCACTGTGAAGACCGATGCAAAATACTCATTCATTTCCTCTGCCATCTCTTTGCTACCCATTATAATTTCTCCAGCATTATTTTCAATCAGTCCTATATCTACCCGTGTCACTCTTTTACTCTTAATATATTTAAAAAAACCTTTAGTATCCTTTTTTGTTAATTGCCAACTTCCTTTCATAATTCATCTTTTCTTTCCTTTTTTTGGTGTGTGCCTGCGAGCGTGAGTCTGTGCGTGTGCGTCTGCGTGTTCGTGATGATGTCTTTTTCATGGCTTTTACAAGGCGCAGAGCGAGAAAGAGACTGTGTGGCGCGCCACTCCTCATACAGATATTTTCGCAGTATTTTTCCCTTTATTTTACGAGGTCAAGTTGCGATCTCGACACTCAATACTGCACGGATGGAAAGCGTACTCGGGAGCGGACCCGACTGGTTTCCAACCCAGGAACCTCCACTCCCGGGTCCGGCGCCAATGTCATTGCGCCACCAGCCAGCCCCATCTTTTCTTTCCTAATGACTTTCTTAGTTTCCTTCTATAAGTTTTTAAAAGTCGCCCAGTCCTCAGTTTTCCCACTACTTTTTGCTTCCTTGTACATCGTCTCTTTTGCTTTTATTTTAGCCTTAACCTCTCTCGTTAGCCACATTTGTGCCGTTTTTCCATTCATAATTTTCTTTTTATCTTGGAATATATTTTTCCTGCACTTTCCTTATTTCTTGTAGGAATTTCATCCAATTCTGCTCTACTGTCCCTCCACCGAGCTTACTTGGGCCAGTTCCTCTCTCATACCACTGTAATTTCCTTTGTTCCACTGAAATATCGACCTGATATCAGCTTCTCTTTTTCAAATTTGAAATTGAACTCTATCATATTATGATCACTACTTCCAAGGGGTTCCATTACCTCCAGCTTCCTGATCGCCTCAGGTTCATTACACAGCACCCAATCCAAAACAGTTCTTGAGCTGGGTGGGTAGGACCCTTCATGATGTTACTGGCCATTTTCTGTTCAGAATAAACTGAGTACGGAAGGAACAGTCACAAAGAAGAGATTCATTTCAGTAAATTAACTTCAGTGTTATAGTGGAGGCTCCACCACATCCTGAGCAACTTGCAAGGGAACTGTACAGGCCAGAGCCATTTAGTCTGTTTGAAAACCAGGGCAATTTGTGGCCCGAACCAAAGGCAGAGCTAGAACTATGGGGAATAACTTGCAGTTATTACTAAATTGTTAAAAGCTGTGAAAGATTGCTAGGGTATTATATTTTGCAGCATTACTTATTTTATTGAGATACAGTGCAGAATTGACACTTCTAGCCCTTCGAGCTGTGCTGCCCAGCAACCCCTGATTTAACCCTAGCCTATTCATGGGACAATCTACAATGATCAATTAACCGACCAACCGTTTTGAATTTTTTTTATTTTAAATTTATTTAAATCTTGCATCCATCCACAATATGAGGGAGTAAAAATCACTGTGTAAAAACCAGTACGTCTTTGGACTGTGGATGGAAACTCCAGCACCCAAAGGAAACCCATGGGTCATGGGGAAAGCATACAAAATTCCTTATGCATCCTATGATAATCCAATATCATAATCCTTTTGTAAGTTTTTTGCAATATATTATGTTTGTAGCGTAGGATTTTGTGAATAAAATAAGCAAGTCAGTTTACATGTTTAAAAAAACCCATTGCCCTTTACTTCCAATACGAATAAGCCAAAAGCAGTTGCCTTACATTGACATCATTACGTCAGGCACAATAAAGTGGATACAGTAACTCAATGATGGTGTTTGTAAATGATGTAGACCAGTTTCCATTATGAACAATACATGTCAACTGTCACCCATTCCTTGACCCTACAGTACTACTTCATATAATAGTTGCACTGCTTTATATAATAGTTATAGTAGTTTATAGCCTCTGACTATCCACACGATCAATGCCTCTCATCATCTTATACACCTCTATCAGGTCACCTCTCATCCTCTGTCGCTCCAAGGAAAAAAGTTCACTCAACCTATTCTCATAAGGCATGCTCCCCAGTCCAGGCAACATCCTTGTAAATCTCCTCTGCACCTTTTCTATGGTTTCCACATTCTTCCTATAGTGAGGCGACCAGAACTAAGCACAGTACTCCAAGTGGGGTCTGACCAGGGTCCTATATAGCTGCAACATTACCTCTCGGATCTGAAACTCAGTCCCACAATTGATGAAAGCCAATGCACCGTACGCTTTCTTAACCAGAGTCAACCTGCGCAGCAGCCTTGAGTGTCCGATGGACTTGGACCCCAAGATCCCTCTGATCCTCCACAATGCCAAGAGTCTTACCATTAATACTATATTCTGCCATCATATTTGACGTACCAAAATGAACCACCTCACACTTATCTGGGTTGAACTCCATCTGCCACTTCTCAGCCCAGTTTTGCATCCTATCAATGTCCCTCTGTAACCTGTGACAGCCCTCCACACTATCCACAATACCTCCAATCTTTGTGTCATCAGCAAATTTACTAACCTTTCCCTCCACTTCCTCTTCCAGGTCATTTATAAAATTCACAAAGAGTAGGGGTCCCAGAACAGATCCCTGATCACCACTGGTCACTGGCTTCCATGCAGATTATGACCTGTTTACAACTACTCTTTGCCTTCTGTGGATAAGCCAGTTCCAGATCCACGAGGCAATGTCCCCTTGGATCCCATGCCTCCTTACTTTCTCAATAAGCCTTGCATGGAGTACCTTATCAAATGCCTTGCTAAAATCCACATACACTACATCTACGGCTCTACCTTCATCAATGTGTTTAGTCACATCCTCAAAATTTCAATCAGGCTCGTAAGGCACGACCTGCCTTTGACAAAGCCACGCTAACTATTCGTAATCATATTATGCCTCTCCAAATGTTCATAAATCTTGCCTCTCAGGATCTTCTCCATCAACTTACCAACCACTGAAGTATGAGTCTTTGGTCTATAATTTCCTGGGTTATCTCTACTCCCTTTCCTGAATAATGAAACAACATCTGCAACCCTCTAATCCTCCGGAACCTCTCCCGTCCCCATTGATGTGGCAAAGATCATCGCCAGAGGCTCAGCAATCTCCTCCCTCACCTCCCACAGTATCCTGGGGTACATCTTGTCCGGTCCCAGTGACTTATCCAACTTGATGCTTTCCAAAAGCTCCAGCACATCCTCTTTCTTAATATTTACATGCTCAAGCTTTTCAGTCCGCTGTAAGTCATCCCTACAATCGCCAAGATCCTTTTCTGTAGTGAATACTGAAGCAAAGTACTCATTAAATATCCCTGCTATCTCCTCCGGTTCCATACACACATTTCCACTGTCACACTTGATTGGTCCTATTCTCTCACGACTTATCCTCTTGCTCTTCACATACCTGTAGAATGCCTTGGGGTTTTCCTTAATCCTGTCCGCCAAGGCCTTCTCATGGCCCCTTCTGGCTCTCCGAATTCCTTTCTTAAGCTCCTTCCTGCTAGTCTTATAATCTTCGAGCTCTCTATCATTACCTAGCTTTTTGAACCTTTCGTAAGCTTTTCTTTTCCTCTTGACTAGATTTACAACAGCCTTTGTACACCATGGTTCCTGTACCCTACCATCCTTTCCCTGTCTCATTGGAACTTACCAATGCAGAACTCCACGCAAATATCCCCTGAACATTTGCCACATTTCTTCCGTACATTTCCCTGAAAACATCTGTTTCCAATTTATGCTTCTAAGTTCCTGCCTGATAGCCTCATATTTCCCCTTACTCCAATTAAACGCTTTCCTAATATGTCTATTCCTAACCCTCTCCAATGCTATGGTAAAGGAGATAGAGTTGTGATCACTATCTCCAAAATGCTCTCCCACTGAGAGATCAGACACCTGACCAGGTTCATTTCCCAATACCAGATCAAGTACAGCCTCTCCTCTTGTAAGCTTATCTACATATTGTGTCAAGAAACCTTCTTGAACACACCTAACAAACTCCACCCCATCCAAACCCCTCGCTCTAGGGACAAGCCAATCGATATTTGGGAAATTAAAATCTCCCACCGTGACAACCCTGTTGTTATTACACCTTTCCAGAATCTGTCTCCCTGTCTACTCCTCCATGTCCCTGTTACTATTGGGTGGTCCATAAAAAACACCCAGTAGAGTTAGTATCCTTTTCCTGTTCCTAACTTCCACCCACAGAGACCCAGCGGACAATCCCTCCATGTCTTCCTCCTTTTCTACAGCCGTGACACTATCTCTGATCAACAGTGTCACACCCCCACCTCTTCTGCCTCCCTCCCTGTCCTTTCTGAAACATCTAAAGCCTGGCACTCGATGTAACCATACCTGCCCCTGAGCCATCCAAGTCTCTGTAATGGCCAAAACATCATAGCTCCAAGTACTGATCCACGCTCTAAGCTCCTCCGCTTTGTTCATAGTACTCCTTGCATTAAAATAGACTTCAACAAAAATCCTTGGCTCTTGTACTGAATACATTGTTTATGAAGACCAATGTGCCGAAAGCTTTCTTCACGACCCTATCTTTTAATTTCCAATTGTAACTTAAAGTAGCTTTTTTTTGTTTACAGCTACAAAAAAAAACAAATTTCACGCCTTATGTCAGTGATAATAAACCAGATCCTGGGTCAGACATGAGCACCACAGCTCGAGGCCTCACTCCCGCACGCCCTCATATTACAGAATTTCCCCATAGGCAACACTTTATCCGAAAACGGGGACTAACCCATCCAGCAATTCCATCCCGGAACCCCACCCACCATACGCCTTTGCCCGGACCGCGGCATCGCCCTATCACCCAGCTCAGCACGGAGACCCCGAAGCGCGAGGCGCCACCACTGCAGCATCGGCCAGACGCCGGCTCGCGCGTGCACATTGCCGGTGGCGGGCCGGGCCCTGGCTCGCGCGTGCGCAGTGCCGAGCAGCGTCTGTCGTCCTCCTTTCTCCAGCAACCCCGGGTTAATCTAGCACTTGGTGTGTCTTTTTACTCGAGATCCTCTGCAGCCTTTTCTGTCTTCATTCTTTGTATTCAGATTATTTTGAAATTCAGGCCAACATTCTGTTTACCTTCTTAATTTCAAAGCTACACCTGCCTGTTAAATATCCGGTAAAGTATTTCGAAGTTTACTCAAGTTACTCTGACCATTAACGGCATTCAAACGGTCACTATTTAAAAATACTTAAGCATTCCATTTTATCATCAGCAAAATCTCTCCACCAAAAATTTATGGATCATTGAGATCTCTTCCGGGGAAGGTACAGTATGCCCTTACAAGAGGGATCGGTTACACATGAACCCAAGGGGGTCCAATATCCTTGCAGACAGGTTGACTGGAATTGTTTGGGAAAGTTTAAAATAATTTGGCAGGGGGAATGGGAAACGGAGTGATAGTGCTGAGGATGAGGTAGTGATTTACAAACAGGCAATGTGTAGCTATACTCTGAGCAAGAAGTTGCTGATGATAGGGCAAAATTACAGTCAGCAGGATGAGTTGCAATGTAAAAGGCGAACAATTTTGAATAGGGTGAAGGTGTTATATTTAAATGTGCACAGTATGCAGTATAAGGTGATGAACTTGTAGCACAGTTACAGATGGACATGTATGATGTTGTGGGCATCACTGAATTACGGCTGAAAGAAGATTATAGCTGGAGACTTAGTGTCCAAGGATACATTGTATTGAAAGGGCAAGCAGGAAGGCAAGAGGGTGTGGCATTGTTCTGTTGGTAAAAAATGAAATTAAATCATTAGAAAGATGGAACATCGGGTCAGAAGATGTTGAGTTATTGTGGATAGAGCAAAGGAACTGCAAGAGTAAAAATATCCTGATGGGAGTTATATACAAACCCCCAAATAGCAGTAAGGATGTGCTCTACAAATTATAACGGGAGATAGAAAATGCATGCCAAAAGGGCAATGTTACAATAGTCATGAGGGATTACAATATGAAGGTGTATTGGGAAAATCAGGTTGGTGCTGGATCCCAAGAGGGGGAATTTCTAGAATGCCTATGAGATGGCTTTTTTAGAGCAGCTCATGGTTGAGCCCACTAGGGGATCAGCTATTCTGGATTAGGTGTTGTGCGATGAACCAGAATTTATTACATGATCAAATTCCCCTGAAATTTGAGAAGATAAAATCAGATGTATTAGCATTACAGTGGTGTAAAGGGAATTACAGAGGCATGAGAGAAGAGTTGGCCAGAACTGTCTGGAAAAGTACACTGGCAGGGATGATGGCAAAGCAGCAATGGCTAGAATTTCTGGAAACAAATTGGAAGGCACAGGATATATACATTCCAAAGAAGAAGTGGTATTCTAAAGGCCAGATGACACAACTGTAGCTAACAAGAGAAGTCAAGGCCAACATACAAGCCAAAGAGAGGGCATATAATAAAGCAAAAATTAGTGGGAAGTTAGAGGATCGGGGAGCTATTAAAAACATGTCATTAAGAAGCTAAAGTTGAAATACACAAGTAAGCTAGCCAATAATATTAAAGAGAATACCAAAAGTTTCTTCAGATACATAAGGTGTGAAAGAGTGGAAATCAGACCACTGGAAAATGATGCTGGAGAGGTACTAATGGGAGATAAGGAAATGACGGACGAACTGAATAAGTATTTTGCATCAGTTTTCACTGTGGAAGACTAGCAGTATGCCGGAAGTATGAGAGTGTCAGCGGACAGAAGTGTGTGAAGTTGTCATTACTAGGGAGAAGGTTCTTGGGAAACTGGTAAGTCTGAAAGCAGATAAGCAAGAAAGTTTATTTGTATAGCACTTTTCAAACACAGTGCAGTTCAAAGTGCTTTAAATAGAACAAGATATAAAAATCAAACATCAAATTTCAGACAATATATAAGAATATGCAATCATACAAAAAATAGGAATATCCCCTTGGAGGCATGGGATCCTGGGGGACATTGCTTTGTGGATCCAGAACTGGCTTGCCCACAGAAGGCAAAGAGTGGTTGTAGACGGGTCATATTCTGCAAGGAGGTCAGTGACCAGTGGTGTGCCTGAGGGATCTGTTCTGGGATGCCTTTTCTTCGTGATTTTTATAAATGACCTGGATGAGGAAGTGGAGGGATGGGTTCGTAAATTTGCTGATAACACAAAGGTTAGGGTGTTGTGGATAGTGTGGAGGGCTGTCAGAGGTTACAGCGGGACATCAATAGGATGCAAAACTGAGCTGAGAAGTGGCAGATGGAGTTCAACCCAGGTAAGTGTGAGGTGGTTCATTTTTGTAAGTCATGTATGATGGCAGAATATAGTATTAGGGTTAGGGTTAGGCGAATATAGTGTTAAAGTATTGGCAGTGTGGAGGATCAGAGGGATCTTGGAGTCCGAATCCATAGGACACTCAAAGCTGCTGCGCAGTTTGACTCTGTAGTTAAGAGTCTTCATCAATCATGGGATTGGGTTTAGGAGCCGAGAGGTAATGTTACAGCTATATAGGACTCTGGTCAGACACTACTTGGAGTACTGTGCTCAGTTCTGGTTGCCTCACTACAGGAAGGATGTGGAAACCATCAAAAGGGTGCAGAGGAGATTTACAAAGATGTTGCCTGAATTGGGGAGCATGCCTTATGAGAATAGGTTGAGTAAACTCGGCCTTTTCTCCTTGGAGCAGCGGAAGATGAGAGGTGACGTGATAGAAGTGTATAAGATGATGAAAGGTATTGATCATGTGGATAATCAGAGGCTTTTACCCAGGGCTGAAATGGCTAGCACAAGAGGGCACAGTTTTAAGGTATTTAGAAGTAAGTACAGAGGAGATGTCAGGGGTAAGTTTTTTTACACAGAGAGTGGTGAGTGCATGGAATGGCCTGCCAGTGACAGTGGTGGAGGCGGATACGATAGGGTCTTTTAAGGGACTCCTGGATAGGTACATGGAGCTTAGAAAAATAGAGGGCTATGGGTAACCCTAGGTAATTTCTAAGGTAAGTACATGTTCAGCACAGTTTTGTGGGCCGAAGAACCTGTATTGTGGTATAGGTTTTCTATGTTTCTAGAAATGATAAATGTAAGTTACAGTGTAGGAGAGTCTAATTAAAAGCTACAGCAAAAATAAAAGTTTTAAGCCTCGATTTAAAAGAGCTTTAAAAGTCACCTGGACCAGATAGTGTACATCCCAAGGTTCTGAAATATGTAGCTAAAGAGATTTTGTAGGCATTTGTAATGATGTTTCAAGAATCACTGGATTCTGGAATGGTTCCAGACGACACAAAAATTGCAAATGTCCCTCCAGAAGGGTGAGAGGCAGAAGAAGGAAAGTGTAAGCCTCAGTGGTTGGGAAGATGTTGGACTCAATTGTTAAGGATGTGGTTTTGGAATACTTGGAGGCACACAATAAAATCTGCCATGGTCGGTTTGGCTTCCTCAGTGGAAAATCTTACCTGATAAATCTGTTGGAATTCTTTGAAGAAATAACAAGCAGGATACACAAAGGAGAATCAGTTTATGTTGTGTACTTGGACTTTCAGAAGACCTTTGACAAAGTGCCACACATGAGGCTGCTTAACAAGCTAAAAGCCCATGGTATTACATGAAAGATTCTAGCATGGATAAAGCAGTGGCTGATTGGCAGGAAGCAGTGAGCGGGAATAAAAGGAGCCTTTTCTGGTTGTCTGCTGGTGACTAGTAGTGTTTCCCAAGAGTCTGCGTTGAGACTGATTCTTTTTATATTATATGTCAATGATTTGGATGATGGAATTAATGGCTTTGTTGTAAAGTTTGCAGATGATACGAAGATAGGAGAAGGGGCAGGTAGTTTTGAGGAAGTAGAGAAGCTATGCAAGGACTTAGACAGATTAGGAGAATGGGCAAAGGAGCGGCAGACGGAATATAGTGTCAGTAAGTATATGGTCATGCACTTTTGTGGAAGGTTTCTAAATGGTGAGAAAATGCAAAATACTGAGATGCAAAGGGACTTGGAAGTCCTTGTACAGGATTCCCTAAAAGTTAACTTTCAGGCTGAGTTTGTGATGAGGACTGGAAAAGCAAGGAAATAGGTTCAAAGGAGGTTCACAAAAATGGTTCCAGGATTGAATGCCTTGTCATATGAAGCCCACTTGGTTGCTCTGGGACTGTATTCACTGGAATTCTGAAGAATGAGGGGTGACCTAATTGAAATGTATCAAATAGTGACAGGCCTTGATAGATTGGAAGTGGAGAGGATATTTCCGATGGTGAGAGAGTTTAAGACCAGAGGACACAGCCTCAGAATAGAGGAGCAACCTATTAGAAAGGAGATGAGAGGAATTTCTTTAGCCAGAGAGTGGTGAATCTGTGGAATTCATTGCCACAAGCAGCTGTGGATGCCAAGAGCGTAGGTGTTCAGTGAAACGATCTCCCAGTCAGTGATATACTGTGTCTGGTGCTCCCGATGTGGCCTTCTATACCTGTATATTGGCGAGACCCGATGCAGACTGGGAGATCGTTTCGCTGAACACCTACGCTCTGTCCACCAGAGAAAGCAGGATCTCCCAGTGGCCACACATTTTAATTCCACGTCCCATTCCCATTCTGATATGTCTATCCACGGCCTCCTCTACTGTAAAGATGAAGCCACACTCAGGTTGGAGGAACAACACCTTATATTCCGTCTGGGTAACCTCCAACCCGATGGCATGAATATTGACTTCTCTAACTTCTGCTAATGCCCCACCTCCCCCTCGTACCCCATCCGTTATTTATTTATATACACACATTCTTTCTATCTCTCTCTCTCCTTTTTCCCCCTCTGTCCCTTTCACTATACCCCTTGCCCATCCTCTGGGTTTTTTCCTGCCTCCCCCTTTTCTTTCTCCCTGGGCCGCCTGTCCCATGATCCTCTCGTATCCCTTTTGCCTATCACCTGTCCAGCTCTTGGCTCCATCCCTCCCCCTCCTGTCTTCTCCTATCATTTTGGATCTCCCTCTCCCCCTCCCACTCTCAAATCTCTTACTAGCTCCTCTTTCAGTTAGTCCTGATGAAGGGTCTCGGCCCAAAACATCGACTGTACCTCTTCCTAGAGATGCTGCCTGGCCTGCTGCGTTCACCAGCAACTTTGGTGTGTGTTGAGTGGAAGTAGATGGTTGCTTCTCTGAATGAAAGCCTGACTAGTGGAGTGCCACGGGGTTCAGTGCTGGGTCTGTTGTTGTTTGTCATCTATATTAACAATCTGGATGATAATGTGGTTAACTGAATCAGCAAAATTGTAGATGACACCAAGATTTGGGGGTGTAGTGGACAGCAAGGAAGACTATCATGGCTTGGAGTAGGATCTGGTCCAGCTAGAAAAATGGGCTGAAAAATAGCAGATGGAATTTAATGCAAACAAGTGCTAGGTAATGCACTTTGGGAGAACCAACCAGGGTAGGTCTTACACAGTGAATGGTTGGGCACTGAGGATTGCAGTAGAACAAAAGGATCTGGGAATACAATTCATTGAAAGTGGTGTCACAGATAGATAGGGTCATAAAGAAAGCTTTTGGCACATTGGCCTTCATATATCAATGTAATGAGTACAGGCATTGGGACGTTGTGTTGAAATTGTATAAGAAGTTGGTGAGGCCTAATTTGGAGTATTGTGTACAGTTTTGGTCACCTACCAACAAGAGAGATGTAGATAAAATTGAAAGAGTACAAAGAAAATTTACAAGGATGTTGCCAGGAATGGAGGAGCTGAGTTATAATGAAAAATTGAATAGATTAGAACTTTATTACCTAGAACATAGAAGATTGAGGGGAGATTTGATTGAGGTATACAAAATTATGAAGAGTGTAGATAGGGTAAATGCAAGCTGGCTTTTTCCACTGAGGGTGAGTGAGACTACAAATGGAGGTCACAGGTTAAGGGTAAAAGGTGAAATGTTTAAGGGGAACATGAGGAGCAACTTCTTCACTCAGAAGGTTGTGAGAGTGTGGAATGAGCTGCCAGCACAAGTGGTGGATATAATTTTCATTTCAATGTTTCAGATAAGTTTGGATAGGTACATGGAGGTCTATGGTCCGGATGCAGGTCGATGGGACTAGGCATTTTAAATGATTCGACATGGACTAATTAGACCGAAGGACCTGATTCTGTGGTTCAATAGGTACATTTAATGTCAGAGAAATGTATACAATATACAGCCTGAAATTCTTTTTCTTCGCAAACATCCATGAAATCAGAAGAATGCCCCAAAGAATGAATGACAGTTAAATGATAGAATCCCAAAGCCCCCCAGCTCCCCCTCCCACACATAAGCAGTAGCAAAGCAATGACCCCACTCCCCCACCAGCAAAAAAGCATCAGCACCCCTCACTGAGCAGTCAAGTGTGCAGCAAGCATCAATAGAGACAGAGACTTGCAGTACCCCAAAGATTACTTGTTCACCCGATAATTTGACATGCACAGGCTCTCTCTCTCCCTAATAAGGGAAAAGGAGGTGTCCCTGTTTCACAGCAAGAGGGGAGCCAAAACAAAACAACTCACTGATTTATGATTTTAAAACTCTGTTGCGTCCCTTTTCCGAGCTCTGTGCCCAGAGTGTCAGACCCAGGGTGCAGCTCTCCACACACACAACCCATGGCAGCTAACCTGCTGCTCCTGACGTTACGTGTTCTCTTGCGACACTTCATTCAGGGGCACCGGTCTAGAATCAGCACATCTTCAGAACCACAAAAATCTGCCACCCTGGAGACACGCTACTCATCCAAGTCACGTCCTTGGGATAGCAGCCGGTCATGAGGCCTGACAGCGGGTCCCAATCCCGCAAAGAACAGGTCAGAATATAACTCCAAGTAAGGGTCATCAAAAGAACCTTGAAAAGGAAAAAAAAAATCAAAGATAGAAATAAAGCTGTTTCTGAAGATGCAAGCAAAGGAGTCGCTGCTTAGCGCCATCATAACTTCGCTGTGCCTCTGTAGTTTTCTATGACTCTTGAACCAGTGGGGATAACTTCACTCGCTCCATCACAGAACTATCCCCACAACCTATGGACTCACTCTCAATGATTCTTCATCTCATGTCCTCAATCTTAATTGTTTATTTATAATAATCATTTTTTTTGTATTTGTAAAATTTGTTGTCTTTTTCACATTGGTTGTTTGTCCGTCCTGTTGGGTGTGGTCCTTCATAGATTCTATTACGTTTCTTGGATTTACGAAAATGAATCTCAGGGTTGTGGATGAATCTCCAATCAAACTGTAGTTGTCACAGCCAATAATGCCCCCACAATGTCGGTCCTCCTGTATTTACCACTTACAAGCTCAATGTGGCTTGTTGGCTGTTGTATTTCAGTTATGAGTGTCATACATGCTGGAGTTTTCTTTTCTCCAGTATAATTTCTTAGTTAAATAACTGCACACTTCAGTTTGGTATATTTGAAATGCCGTTCAAACTCATTCTGTGGAATGACTGCAACAGCTGAACCAATGTCCAATTCTATTTTAATTAATTTGCCATTCACTTCTGGTTTAAGCTACATTGCTTGTCTATTATTAATTTGCACACTTTCAAGGTCGCACAGTCCTGTGTCTCGCATCGTTATCAGCTTTTTCATCAACAGCTTGCAGATTAGTGCTCTTTTTGAAACTGCAAATTAGATTTTTATCTTTTTCTCTCTTCTGTGCGGTCTATTTATTTTTGACTGTTTCACATGCTCTGTGTGTGTGTCCTACTTTGTTGCAGTCTCTGTCAGTTTCTCCTTTAATTCTGCATTTGTTTGGTGTATGTGAGCCCCTGCCACAATGGTAACACAATTTATTTGGCCAGACAGGTTTCTGTTTAGATGATGGAATTTTGTTTATACTCACTTTCATTCCTGACTGCAACTCAATTGCGTCTCTCTCTCTCTCTGTGCTTTCCATTGAAATATGATTTCCATTGCTCTTTTAAATATAAGCTGTGCCTTCAATATATGAAGCCCCCTCACTGGGCTCATATGGAATCTTGGCTCGTTGCCAGCCCTGCTAACAGCTGTGAGAAGGCCACCTTTCATAGACAATAGGCATCTAGGGTCGGTATGATTTGGGGTTCAACCAAACAGGAACGTCGTGATGTTCCAATAAAAGAAACCTCAATTTGAGCAAATGCTGCGTAAGTACTGTCCATACACAATTGTCGGTTGGCAAGAAATAACAAATCATACACTGCATAAAGTTATAAAGAAAGTATATTTACAAATTTCATCTTTATCAAGCTGTTAATAGGAAAAAGTTAACCTGTTAACCTAGTCCAAATGTGCACATAAAGTTGGAGCTCATCTTGATATTATCTTTTTACTCATGTGCTGTACCCATGGTCAGTGTGAAAACATACATTGCATTCCGAATGTCACTCGAAATCCATCTTGAACAAAGGGGTGCTCTCATTGGGAGTTTTGTCTCTTCCTCCTTGGAACCATTCATCTGTACAAAGCATTTTGTGCAACAGGGACGCTCCTTCTCATGGCATCCTCAACCATCTTTCCTCCTGTCCTCTCCGCAGCTCCCGCCAAAAAAAACCTGCAAACCATACTGTCCGTTACAAATCACTCTCTCTGTACTTTTTCTTAATTCCACCATCCTGATTGGCAAACATAACGTTCCTAATTTGAACATCATAGCCCTTTATCTTTAACCGGAACCAAAACATTCTAACAGCAGAACACAAAACTGCTGAAGTGAAATACTGACAGCATAGCAGTAAACACCTACACCAGAGCATTATTGTACATATACATAAAGACCTGTCCTCCACAGCTGTCTGTGGCAACAAATTCCACAAATTCACGAATGGCTACAGAAATGCCTCCTCATCACTGTTCTAAAAGGACGCCCCTCTATTCTAAGGCTGTGTCCCCTGGTCTTAGACTCCCACCACAGGGAACATCCTCTCCACATCCACTCTATCAAAGTTTTTACCATTTGATAGGTTTCAATCACCTCACCCCTCATTCTTCTGGATTCTAGTGAATACAGGCCCAGAGCCATCAAACACACTTCATATGGCAAGCTGTTCAATCCTGGAATCATTTTTGTGAACCTTCTTGAATCCTCTCTAGTTTCAGCACATTCTTTCTAAGATAAGGGGCCCAAAAACATAAGAAATATGAGCAGGAGTCGGCCATCTGGCCTGTCGAGCCTGTTCTGCCATTCAATAAAATCATGACTGATCTGGCCATGGACTCATCTCCACCTACCTGCCTTTTCGCCAAAACCCTCAATACCCCTACTATGCAAACATCTATCCAACCTTGTCTTAAATATATTTACTGCGGTAGCCTCCACTGCCTCATTGGGCAGAGAATTCCACAGATTCACCACTCTCTGGGAAAAACAGTTCCTCCTCATCTCCGTCCTAGATCTACTCCGCTGAATCTTGAAGCTATATCCCCTCACCTATCTGTGGAAACAACTTTCCTGCCTCTATCTTATCTATCCCTTTCATAATTTTATATGTTCTATAAGTTCTCCTCATTCTTCCGAATTACAGTGAGTGCAGTCCCAGACAACGCAATCTCTCCTCAAAGTCTATCCCCCTCATCTCTGGAATCAACGTGGTGAACCTCTTCTGCACCACCTCAAAGTCAGCATATCCTTCCTCAAGTAAGAAGACCAGAACTGCATGCAGTACTCCAGGTGCGGCCTCACCAGTACCCTGTACAGTTGCAGCATAACCTACCTGCTCTTAAAATTCAATCCCTCTTGCAATGAAGGTCGACATCTCATTTGCCTTCTTGATAGCCTGCTGCACTTGCAAATTAACCTTTTGTGATTCATGCACAAGTACTCCCAGGTCCCTCTGCACGGCAGCATGCTGCAAATTTTTACCATTTAAATAATAATCTTTTGGATCTATTTGGATCTGGGCCATACCCTCCGAATATGTCTCTCGATTTTTTTGCACTACCTTACTTTCCCTTTTCTATTTTCTATTTATGATTTATAATTTAAAATTTTAATATTTACTATTGATTTGTACTCCAGGGAGCACCAAGAGCAGAATCAAATATCGCTGTGATGATTGTATGCTCTAGTATCAATTGTTTGGCAACAATAAAATGTAAAGTATAATCTGCTCTTCCATTTTTCCTTCCAAAGTGGATGACCTTGCATTTACCAATATTGTACTCCATTTGCCAGACCCTTGCCCACTCACTTAACCTATCTATATCTCCCTGCAGACTCTCCGTATCTTCTACACAATTTGCTTTTCCACTCAAATTAGTTATCATCAGCAAACTTAAGATACATTACACTTGGTCCCCTCTTCCAGACATTAATGTATATCGTGAACAGTTGCGGGCCCAGGACTAACCCCTGCGGCACACTGCTCACCACTGATTGCCAACCAGAGTGACACCAATGAATCCCAAATCTCTGCTATCTATTAGTTAACCAATCCTCTATCCATGCTAATACATCACCCCCAACTCTATGCATCCTTATCTTATGGATAAGTCTTTTATGTGGCACCTTCTCTGGGTGTCCTTGTTCATTAGTCTCTGAAAGTAAACATACAGGTACAGCAGGCAGTGAAGAAAGCTAATGGCATGTTGGCCTTCATAACAACGAGAGTTGAGTATAGGAGCAAGGGGGTCCTTCTGCAGTTGTACAAGGCCCTGGTGAGACCACACCTGGAGTATTGTGTGCAGTTTTGGTCTCCAAATTTGAGGAAGGGCATTCTTGCTATGGAGAGAGTGCAGCGTAGGTTCACTGGGTTAATTCCAGGGATGGCGGGAATGTCATATGTTGAAAGATTGGAGTGACTGGGCTTGTATACACTGGAATTTAGAAGGATGAGAGGGGATCTGATTGAAACATATAAGATTATTAGGGGATTGGACACGTTAGAGGCAGGAAACATGTTCCCGATGTTGGGGGAGTCCAGAACCAGAGGCCACAGTTTAAGAATAAGGGGTAGACTATTTAGAACAGAGTTGAGGAAAAACTTTTTCACACAGAGGGTTGTGGATCTGTGGAATGCTCTGCCTAAGAAGGCAGTGGAGGCCAATTCGCTGGATTCTTTCAAGAAAGAGTTAGATAGAGCTCTTAAAGATAGCAGAGTCAAGGGATATGGAGAGAAGGCAGGAACAGGGTGCTGATTGTAGATGATCAGCCATGATCACAGCGAATGGCGGTGCTGGCTTGAAGGGCCGAATGGCCTACTCCTGCACCTATTGTCTATTGTCTATTAACAAAAGCCTTCTGGAAATCCAAGTAAATAACGTCCATCTGTTCCCCTCTATGCACTGCGCTTGTATATCCTCAAAGAACTCCAGTAAATTTGTCAAACAGAACCTGCCTTTGCTGAATCCATGCTGCCCAATAGGTCCATTTCTTTCGAGATGCCTCACTATTTCTTCTTTAATGATAGCTTCAAGCATTTTCCCAATTACAGATGTTAAACTAACTGGCCTATAGTTGCCTGCCTTTTGACTATATCCTGTTTTGAACAGTGGCGTGACATTCATCGTCTTCCAATTCACCGGGACCTGCCCAGACATGCTGAAACTGGGTCGAGGTTAGGTCTTCAGAGATGTTGACACCCAGGAACTTGAAATTGCTCACCCTCTCCACCTCCGATTCCTTTATGAGGACTGTTGTGTGTTCCCTCATCTTACCCTTTCTGAAGTCCACAATTAATTCTTTGGTCTTACTTATGAGTGCAAGGTTGCTTAATTGCTGCAACACCTCTCAAGTTGCTGGTATATCTCACTCCCATATGCCCACTCGTCACTATCTGTGATTCTGTCAACAATGGCTGTATTGTCAACATTTATATATGGTGACATATATGTACTTTGATTATAAATTTACTTTGTTCTTTTAAATCTCATCTCTTTCCTTCCCTCCCACAACAGTCTAGGATATATCCCATCAGGTTCCTAGAGATTCATCAAGCTCTATGTTAAATGAGTGAATCCTTTTGAGGAAGGCCTGTCTGCCATTTATTCTGCTGTTTTGTTTAAATTGTTAAGTACACATAAATGGTATATTGTATACATTTTGTTACTGACAACTGAATCATAAATTAAAGCAATATTTCTATACTTGAGATATTTGTGTTGATATTTTTAAATTGTTCTTGTGTTTTATAACACAAGGCTTTATAAGGTAATGGTGAGGCCTCACCTTGAGTATTGTGAATAGTTTTGGGCCCCTCATCCTAGAAAAGATGTGTTGGTATTGGAGAGGGTTCAAAGGATGATTCCAGGAATGAAAGGGTATTATACAAGGAATGTTTGATAGCTCTGGGTCTGTACTTGCTAGAATTTAGAAGGATGACAGGAATCTCACTGAAATCTTTTGAATGTTGAAAGGCCTAGACAGAGTAGATGTAGAAAACATGTGGGAGACTCTAGGAGAAGAGGGCACAGCCTCAGGATAGAGGGGTGTCCATTTAAAACAGATGCGGAGAAATTTCTTTAGCCAGGGGATGGTGAATTTGTGGAATTTATTACTATAGGCAGCTGTGGAGGTCAGGTCCTTGGGTGAATTTAAGGCTGAGCTTTGATTGGACACAGCATCAAAGGTTACGGGGAGAAGGCTGGGGAGTGGGGCTGAGGAAGCAGAAAAAGGATCAGCCATGATTGAATGGCGGAGCAGACTCGATAGGCCGAATGGCCTAATTCTGCTCCTATATCTTATGGTCTTAAACTCAAAATATTCTGCAGATGCTGGTCTTAGGCTGGGATTCATGACATTTGGGACACAACCAGTTTTGATATTTAAACCAATGAGAAAGTCCTTGTGAGCCTGTTCACATCCACCTTCCTGCTCAATTTTTAAACAGCATATTTTTTTCCAAACTCTGTGCTTTCCCTCTTTATCCATGGGGAAACAGAACAAACATTTCCCGTTTAGGCTCAGGGTTTGAGTGCCGCCTCACCCCGGAGAAAGCTATCCACAGTACCTACACTGGGGTAGAACACATGACGGGTTTGAAGCCTATATGTGCTGTCAATAAAAATAAATGATTTGAGCAACAATCACAGCAGCATTACCGATTGTCAAGCCCAAGCGCCGGGTCCCGCCCCGACACTCATCAGGGCAGTATCGGAAGGCAGTGGACTCCACCTCGACAGGGCTACTGGTCCTGATGCCGTTTACATAACGTGGCTGACAGCGAGCCCAAAGCGGAGGCGCTGAGCCCAGCGGTCCTTCACCATGAATATGAAAACAGTGCGCTCCCGTCTACAGTTACAGTGTGGCGGCATCGAGGTCTTGCTGAGCCCAGGCCTTCAATGCCACGTTACTGACAGTCAATCAAGAATCCTCCCAGACCTCTAAATAAAAAATTTAAAAACCGCACCAAAGCCACTAGATTCACATGGAACGAAAAAAAAATCTATGGATGTTGGAAATCCAAGCAACACACACACAAAATGCTGGAGTAACTCAGCAGGCCAGGCAGCATCTATGCAAAAAAGTACAGTCGATGTTTCAGGCCGAAACCCTTCGGCAGAACTGGAGAGAAAATTCTGAGGAGTAGATCTTGGCCCGAAACGTCGACAGTACTCTTTTTGATAGATGCTGCTTGGCCTGCTGAGATTCGCACGGAACCCCGCGCTCTCTCCCGGAGTTTGCTCTAATGTTCTTAATGTCGTCATCGTCGTGGCTGTCCCTTGAGGTTGAGGATGATGGTCTTCGTTCTAAAGAAGTGGCCCACAGAGTGAAGGCACCTGTGCGTGTATTTGTTTAACATGTACATGATGTTGCACTCCAAGAAGCACACAGTACTTCACAAATCAACCAACTGATTCCAATGGCATGGAAACCACGACGATTGGAGCTAATGGATTTGTTGCAGCCTTCATCCGCCTTCACAGCCATTGAGTTCGAAGTAACTCAATGTAAAGGTATGACTATGAACAAAACAATAAATACTGACTTTCTTCATTAAAAGATAGTGAGGAAAAATTGTACTGTGCAAAAGAGTGGTCGTAATGTTGTAAAAAGCCTGCTCAATCTTGAATTAAATCCAATAAAATATAAAATAAATAATTGTTTTATGAACATTTTGTAGGGAAGATAAGGGATTAGGAATATGGTGAGCCACACAAACAAAAGACTTCTGAGGTTCCACAATATATATTTTAGCCCTCTAGATTTAAAAAAAACACTTGAAAACTCTAGGACAGTTTCTATCCATCTGTTATATAGTCCTAAAAGGACCTCTTGTATGAAAAAGATTAAGTTTTCATTTCTTAATCACCTTATAATGGCCCTTGCTCTTTATTTCTCCACCTCCACTGCCCTTTCTCTGTAAAGGTAATTATTTTTTTGTTATTGTCCATTGTGTTGTATTTTGCTATGGTATTATGTATTTTGTTATTGTCTTTCCCTTTGGATTACCTGGATGTATTCATGTTTTGTAATAATCTGTATGGATGGCTGCAAAGCAAATTTTTTCGCTATGTCTCGGTACATATGATAATAATAAACCAATTACCATTAAGATGAATGAAGGCCTCCTCTTTCAGTGAGTGTCAATTTCACCTCCAACTCTACTGTCATTCTAGAAACTTGTGCACTAAAAAATCTGAGCATAACCAGCAGGTGTTTTGAGGGTTTTATACTGTTAGACGTGGTGTATTTCTGAAAAGTTGTGAAATTTTGCAACTTGGCAGCTTGGATCAAGACCAATCATAAAACAAAATACAGGGAAGAAATAGCAAATATTGTGTCATAATGTCAGAACAACAACCTTAATCTCAGCAAAATGAAAGAACTGGATGCAAGCCTGGTGGGGGGGGGGGGGGGGAGGAGAGGGTTGAACACAACTCTGTCCTCATCAACGAAGCTGCTGTAGAGATGGTCGACAGCTTTAAGTTCCTTGCCATTCATATTGTCAGCATCCTCACCTGGTCACTCCATGATGATGTGGTAATCAAGAAAGCACATCAATCTATATATTATCTACTTCTGAATCCAGGTAGATGGAACTATTGAATTGACTTTATTACTTACATCCTTCATATACATGAGGAGTAAAAATATTTACATTACGTCTCCATCTAAATGTGCGATGTGCAATTTATAGTATTTTGTAATAAATAGTATGTACAACAGGACAGTCAATATAGTATAGAAATACAATTGTATCAACGTGAGTTAATCAGTCTGATGGCCTGGTGGAAGAAGCTGTCCCAGAGCCTGTTGGTCCTGGCTTTTATACTGCGGTACCGTTTCCTGGATGGAAGCAGCTGGAACAGATGGTGGTTGGGGTGACTTAGGTCCCCAATGATCCTTCAGGCCCTTTTTGCACACCTGTCTTTGTAAATGTCCTGAGTAGTGGGCTGTCTGCACCACTCTCTGCAGAGTCCTGTGATTAAGGGAGGTACAGTTCCCATACCAAGCAGTGATGCAGCCAGTCAGGATGCTCTCAATTGTGACCCCATAGAAAGTTCTTAGGATTTGGGGGCCCATACCAAACTTCTTCAACTGTCTGAGGTGAAAGAGGCGCTGTTGTGCTTTTCTCACCACACAGCCGGTATGTACAGCTCACATGAGATCCTCGGTGATATGTATGCTGAGGAACTTAAAGCTGTTCACCCTCTCAACCCCAGACCCATTGATGTCAATAGGGGTTAGCCTGTTTCCATTCCTCCTGTAGTCTAGAACCAGCTGCTTCGTTTTGCGACATTGAGGGAGAGGTTGTTTTCTTGACAGCACTATGTCAGGGTGAAGACTTCTTCTCTGTAGGCTGCCTTGCTATTATATGAGATTAGGCCAATTAATGTCGTATCATCAGCAAATTTAATTAACAGATTGGAGATGTGGGTGGGATGGCAGGACTTTCATATGATGAAAGACTGGATGAACTAGGCTTATACTCATTGGAATTTAGAAGATTGAGGGGGGATCTTATTGAAACGTATAAAATCCTAAAGGGATTGGACAGGCTAGATGCAGGAAGATTGTTCCTGATGTTGGGGAAGTCCAGAAGGAGGGGTCACAGTTTAAGGATAAAGGGGAAGCCTTTTAGGACCGAGATTAGGAAAAACTTCTTCACACAGAGAGTGGTGAATCTGTGGAATTCTCTGCCACAGGAAACAGTTGAGGCCAGTTCATTGGCTATATTTAAGAGGGAGTTAGATATGGCTCTTGTGGCTAAAGGGATCGGGGGTATGGAGGGAAGGCTGGTACAGGGTTCTGAGTTGGATGATCAGCCATGATCATACTGAATGGCGGTGCAGGCTTGAAGGGCCGACTGGCCTACTCCTGCACCTATTTTCTATGACACAGTCATGGGTATACAGAGAGTAAAGGAGGGGGCTTGGGACACAGCCCTGAGGGGCACCTGTATTGACAGTCAGAGGGGCAGAGGTGAGGGAGCCCACTCTTATCACATGCCGACGATCTGACAGGAAGTCCAGGATCCAGCTGCACAAGGCAGGGTGAAGGCCAAGGTCTCTGAGCTTCTTGTCGAGCCTGGTGGGAATTATCGGGTTGAATGCTGAACTGTAGTCCAAGAACAACATTCTCACATAAGCATCCTTCTTCCCCAGATGTGTAAGGACGGTGTGTAGAGCTGTGGCTACTGCGTCATCTGTCAATCGGTTGTGTTGGTAGGCAAATTGTAGGGGATCCATTGTGGGTGGTAGCATGCTGCAGATGTAATCCTTGACCAGCCCCTCAAAGCATTTGCTTATTATGAGGTGAGTGTGACAGGATGCCAGTCATTCAGACTTGTTACCTTGGTCTTTGTAGCTACAGGGACAATGGTGGATATTTTGAAGCAGGAGGGCACTCTACCCTGGGAGAGGGAGAAATTAAGAGTGTCTGCAAACACACCAGCCAGTTGTGTGCACACATCCTGAGTACCCACCCTGGGATGCTGTCCAGACCTGCAGCCTTGCGACTGTCCACACATTGGAAGCACCTGTGTACTTCAGCCTCAGAGATGACCAAGATGCAGGAACTATGCAGAATATATTTTACTCTGGAACATATTTTATTATCTTTTAGTTTATATATAAAGTTGAATGACTTGAAGATTGGGTCATCATAGATTGGATGGCCTTTAGTACTCTATGACTTCCTTCGGCAACTGACAAAATTCAGCTTGTCCATGGGGATTCCCTTCAACTTCTACCAATATACTATTGAAAGTTCAAAGTAAATTTGTTATCGAAGTAAGTATGCTATATGTGACCGTATACTATCCTGAGATTCATTTTCTCGCAGGCATTCACAAGAGGACAAAGAAATACAATAGAATCAATGAAAAATGACATAAAGGCTGACAAGCAAAAGAAGACAAATTGTAAAATGCAAAGAACAAATAATGATAAATAAGTAAATACATAATACTGAGAACATGAGTTGTAGAGTCTTGGAAGGTTGTGGAATCAGTTTTGTGTTCAAGTATGTGAAGTTATCCACGACTGGATAACTTCACACACTCAGGAGCTGGATGCAGTGGATTCGGCCCAGTGTTTCACGGGTAAACCCTACCAACCATTGAATACATCTGCATGAAACACTGCCGTAGGAAAGCAGCATCCATCATCAAAGATTCTCACCACCCAGGCCATGCTCTTTCTCACTGCTGCCATCAGGTAGAAGATACAAGTACCTCAGGACTTGCACCACCAGGTTCAAGAATAGTTACTACCCCTCAATCATCAGGCTTTTGAACAAAAGAGGATAACCACACTCATCTGTTGAGATGTTTCCATAACCAATGATTTCACTCTTTGTTTTGTTATTTCATACTCTCGTTATTTATTGCTATTTATTTAAATTTGCATTTGCACCGTTTGTTGTCTTCTATGCTCTTCGTTCTTTCGTTGATCCCATTTACTGTTACCATTCTATAGATTTGGTAAGTATGCTCGCAGGAAGAAGGCTGTTTGTGGTGACATGTATATACTCTGATAATAAATTTTACTTAAATTTTGATGGTTGAAGGGTAATAACAGTTCCTGGACCTGATGGTGTGGAACCTATGGCTCCTGTACCTCCTAACCAGTGGCAGCAGCCAGAAGAGAGCATGGCCTGAATTGTGGGGGTCCTTGGGAGTTTTAAAAGGATATTGAAGGACTCAAGAATGGAGAGAGGTTGAGCATTTTGGGATTTTTTTTCAGTGTGGGAAAATGAGGGGTGATCTTATACAGGTGTATAAAAATATGAGAAGCATAAACAGAGTGAATGCGCAGACTTTTTCCTTGGGGTGGGGTACTAAGAACTAGAAGTTATATAGAGGTGCTGTCACCATATTCGGATATGGCCCAAGTGTGGAGTGACACTGAAGCAGGCCGATAGTTCACAGACTTTAATGCAGACAATGTTTTCTTTCCAATATTTTTACTTGTTTCTATATAGAAGAATACAGAGTACAAGAAAGTATATATAAAAGGTCAAAGAAGATTTTTAAAAACTTCCAATTACATTATATCTATTCATAATAACAGTCTCATTACCCTGTATTCATGTAAGTTAATCAATAGTTATATTGAAATTTCCTAATTTATTACAAAAAAAAAGAATCTAACCCTACCAAAATCAAAGCTGTTTATTAAGGAGAAAAAAGGTAAAATACCTTCTCGTATAATAAAAAATAATAATAGCCAACATCTGAACTTAAACAACGAATTGAAGGTTTTGAAAATAATTTAGAAGGGGTCCCCACAATGTTTGAAAGTCTTGATGAGATTCAGAAATTGTACAACGAACCTTCTCTAAATCTAAGCATGACATAATGTCATATAACCATTGAGCATGAGTAGGAGGAAAAACATCTTACCACTTAAACAAAAGCGCCCTCCTAGCGATAAGAGAGCTAAAGGCCAAAATATGTAAATCAGATGTCTTCAGCTTGATACCTTGTCCTGCAACAATACCAAATAGGGCTGTCAGAGGATTAGGCTTAAAATTAGCTTTGAAAAGTAAAGAAAAAGTTTGAAAAACTTCCTTCTAATATTTTTCAAGACTTGGACAAGTCCAAAACATATGAATTAATGATGCTTCTCCATTATTACATCTGTCACAGTAGGGAGATATATCCGAATAAAAACGAGATAGCTTATCCTTAGTCATACGAGCTCTATGTACCACCTTAAATTGTATGAGAGAATAGCCAGCACATAACGATGAACCAGTTTAAAAATTTCATTCCAAGTTTCCTCACATATTGATGTCTATAAATCTTGTTCACAGAGATTCTTAATTTTGTCTAAAGGAACATTCTTCGTCTCCAGTAACATGCCATAACTATTAGATATTGAACCATTATGAAAAGGTGTCAAATTGAAAATTACGTCTACTAAGTTCTTATCCGAGCTTATAGGAAATGTGCAAATTGAGATCTTAGACAGTCTCTGATTTGTAAGTATCTAAAACGGTGAGTTTGGGTCAGCTATATTTAGCTGACAATTGCTCAAATGAAAAGAGATTTCCTCCAATAAACAGATCCCAAAAACATTTAATACCCAACCTGTCCCATTCTTTAACAACTAAATCAGCCATGAAGGGTTTTAAAAAAAGGTTAGAATAAGTGGGACTTGAAAGGGAAAATCTCAATAAACCAAATTGTTTTCTAAATTGTATCCAGATCCTCAGAGTATGTTTAACTATTAAATTATCAGTTAGTTTACTTACAGATAAAGGAAGTGAGGATCCAAGAAGAGAAATAATAGGAAATTAATGAACAGAGTTAGCTTCTAAAGAAACCCATACTGGACAGTCTACACGATTACTTGTTACATACACCTGTTAGGGTGCATTCTCCAGATACATTTTTAGGTAACCGTAGCCTTCAACCAGAAGCAGATGTCATCAGGTGGTTCCCAACCTTCACAGAGTGTTTCAACCCTTAACCACGACACTCTCCAGACGGTGGGCCGGCAGTGGTGGCCAAATCACTTCCCATCTGCTCCTGGCTTCCAGCTTCCCTCCTCTCGCCTACTCCAAATCCAACAAGAAGCTCATTCTGCCTCTTCCCCCATCCTACAAGCTGCTTGTTTTTTGCTCCTTTCATCCAGGCCCAGAGCTGACAATAACCATCATGCTGATTTGACCGAGAAACCTCTGCAGCCGATCTCCAAAGGGAACAGCCAAGCCTGCCATCCCTTGTCTTTACACTCCTGCACTAAGGGCTGGTACTTCAAGGCCTTTCTCTCATGGGCCTCTTCCCATCCCTCCTCCCACGGCATAGCCAGCTCAACCAGAATTATTTTCCTGCCTTCAGCTGATCACAGTACAATGTCCGGGCATAAGGTTGTGTGCACCACATCTGGGAACTGCAGCCTCCTTCCCACATCGACCCTCATCTCCCAGGACCTGGCCGTTAGCAGCAGATTGGGCTTTGGTTGTTTGGTTATGAAAGGTCTGGCTCCCTCTTTGATGAAGATGGTGGCCTTCCTCAAATCTGTGCCAGCCGTCCTCTTCTTGCATCTCTCCCGCTCTAGTGTGTCAGCAGGAGCCAGAAGCACCTTATCATGGTGCCACCTATACCGTCCTTGAGTTAGAGCCGTTTTGCACCTGGAAGTATAAGAGCCAGTGTCCATTTCTGACCACAGAGTTTACAGTTCAGGTCCTCTCTCATCCCCCATGTGCACAGATGTAATGGCAAAGGAAGGGTGTCATACACGGATCGCAAGAGAAAGGAAATATGGAAGGGCTCCAGTCTCCATAACTGTGCCCATGAGATCTTGCACTTAGGCAGATCCCATTTTGTCTAAGCACCCTGGGACCCTTGTTCCACTGCCTTTGACATCCGCTTCTCTTCCTCACGGATCCGTACTTCTGCCTGTACCATGCCTTGCCTGTCCCTTATACTTGCGTTTCCCCACTGCTAAAAGTGAACTGAGCCGAGGCCTTGCTGCCCGATGCAGGGATTGCCGATGATATTTCGCAGGCTCAGAGAACATACTGCCTGCTTCACAGCTGCATTGGCTGCCCAGATCTGGTTGTAATGCCTGCTTGCTTTGCCAAGATGTCATTGGAATCTCTCAAGCTTGATAAGGCTCTGCAATTTGCTACCTTGAATTCCTCCACAACAGATGACAGGGGAAGCTGCAGTTGCCCAAATCGAATATAGAGGCCCACTGAAGAGAAGCTTGGGGGAACTCCCAACCACCTCAGCAGGTGCTTGTTGGTTTTCCTCTCGATGCCCTCTACGGCGGTCATGGGGAACTCAAAGTGTGAAGAGCCAGAGAAGCCTGGGCAGAAGGTCGTATTGGTACAGCCAGGTCTTGAATTTACCGGGAAGTCTGGATTTGTCGATCTTCTTCAGACATTCATCTGTCTGCTTCACAGCATTGGTGACATTGGCCCCCTCTGTCAGTGACACATTAAACCACTTCCCCAAAGCATTTTATCGGGTTATCTTTGATGGAAAGGATGACCTCACCCTGAACTTTGAGGCTAAACTTGCTAGTAACTTTGCCCTTTCTGATCACCATGCACCTGGACTTCTTGGCCTTGAAGGACATCCTCGCCCAAGTGGCTACATTGTCCAGGGTTTCCAATACCCATCTTGCTTGGACATGTGACACAGTCGTTATAGTGATCTCGTCCATGAACCCTCGTAGAGCCAGCTGAACAATACCCGACTCCAGCATCGGGCCGCGGGTTATATCATGTGCTGCTGATAATAGGAGGTTCATTCCCATAATAAATAGGGTGGGGGAGATGGTGCACCCTGTTGGAATCCCCTTCTGGAGGTCCTGCCACCTAGTTGTGAAATGGGCTGATGTAAATCTGAGTATGAATCCTCCTAGGTAGCTGGTGATCATGTCTCGAATAGCCACTGGGATATAGTAGTGGATGAGTCCTTCTGGGATGAGGTCATGTGGAATAGACCGGTAGACGTCCGCGAGGTCTAACCAGACAACTGTTAGGTCGCCTTTTTTCTGCTTGGCCTCACGGATCAAATGGCTAATCATTGAGGTGTGTTCCGGACACCCCGAAAAACCTGGAATACCGCCTTTCTGAATGAATGTGTTGATATTGAGGTTCTGCGTCATGTAAGAAGTCAGCCTTCTTGCGAGTACAGAAAAGAAAATCTTACATTCCACATCTAAGAGAGAAATTGTCCTAAACTAATATAAAATAGCCAAAACCTAAGATATCGTACATCAACTGCCCGGTAATAAAATCTAAAATTAGGTAAGGCTAAACCTCAAGACTTTTTAGATTTTTGAAGGTGAACTTTATTTAATCGAGGACGTTTATTTTTCCATATATGAGAAGACAAAATAGAATCAAGAGAGTCAAAAAAGGATTTAGGAATAAACATGGGTAAAGCCTGAAAAAGATATATAAATTTAGGTAGAATATTCACTTTAATAGAATTAATTTGTCCAATCAACGATATTGAAAGAGGTGACCAAATTAATGATATCCTTTTTTACATGGTTCAATAAAGTAAGAAAGTTTTCTTTAAACAGGTGTTTGTAATTCTTAGTGACTGTTAGACCCAAATAAGTAAATTAA